>NW_006296279.1:995378-1011084 GCF_000327345.1 Myotis davidii | reverse complement strand
TGTGCATCAGAGTGTCCTGTTAGCTTGACTTTCAATTTTTTTCCCCTGAATGTATCTACCTCTCATCAATGTTCCATAGTCAGATGCCATCAAACTCCTTTGTCTGGACAACTGCAAAAGTCTTCTAATTTATCTCCTTAATCTTTTTGTCACTGGAGCCAGTAGATTTTTTTTTCCTTTAATTTATCTTTATAGCCCTAGCAGGTTTGGCTCAGTGGATAGTATCGGCCTGTGGACTGAAGGATCCCAGGTTCGATTCCATTCAAGGGCACAATGCCTGGGTTGTGGGCTCGATCCCCAGTAGGGGTCGTGCAGGAGGCAGCTAATCAATGATTCTCTCTCATCATTGATGTTTCTCTATCTCTCTCCCTCTCCCTTCCTCTCTGAAATAAATAAAAAAAATAAAAAATTTAAAAAATGTATCTTTATGTTGAAAGTATTACAGATGTCCCCTTTGTTTGTTTGCTTTTTCCCGTTGACCTTTGGTGCATGGGATGACACAACAACTGAACCACACTGGCCAGGGCTCTCTGAACCTCTTGACCCTCTCTGTGCTCTTATTCTTTCTTCCTAACACTTCCGCCAGTTGAATTTTCACTCATTTACTATCTTCCCCACTTGAGTAACGTCCATGAGGGTCTCTTCTCTATCTCTAGTGTGTAGGGTTTCTGGGAAACCCCCAGGGGGGCTCGGCTGCCTGTCACAGTGTCCAGTAACGCAGGCAGGGTTGAATCATATCAGGCATTTATTGAGAAGGCCAACCACCAAGAAGACAGGGAGTTTACAAGCATCCAAAACTTGTCTTGCAGCAAGGTGCAGGGGCAGGATTATAAAGGGGAATGGTTAGAGTGAGGCTGAAATGCAGCTACATAGAGTCCTGGAGGTCCGCAGAGTTCAGCTATTGTTCTTGGTCATCAGTGATGAGATGATGTCTTGACTCTTGATGGGGTTGGCCTGACTGTGCTTAATGGTTTGTTTGCTTGAGGGGTACATTGTCCATTGTCTGCAGTTGAGTCATCTTCTCAATCACTATGTTCGTGATCAAAGAGAGTGCACCAGCCTAAGAAATGAAACTTAGAAAAACTTAACCCTCTGTTCACATAAGTATATGTATTCTAGGATTTTTAAAGTAATATGATTATTTTTCAGGTTAATTCATTAATTCAGGTGTTTTATCAGATTATAAGTCCTCCTCCTGTCAGTAGGACTTTGCTTTGCAAGGAGGAGCACTCAGTAAAATTTAAAGTTTGAAACAGTCACAGAGTTGATGAATGAATGAACTTTCAGGGGCAATAAGCAATTTTTTCCTTTAGAAAGAAGGGTTTATTTATATGATACCGATAACTTCTTTTTACCATTATGGTCAAGATGGGCTTAGGTAAGTTGAGGGAAATCACCATTCCAGTCTATATTATTGGATTTTACTTTAGAAGCTCTTACCACTATTTAATTTTATAGCAGTTTCATGTCAAATGTATCTATACTTATTATGTGTGTCTACCTTCTAGGGAAAATCTCATCGTGACCAACAGCTGCTTCTTCTCAGGAAGCACCTAGAAAATAATTATAGGAACAGAGATCGAAAATGGATTGTTTTATTTCCAGAAGGGGGCTTCCTCAGGAAGAGGCGGGAAACAAGTCAGGCATTTGCCAAGAAAAAAAACTTGCCATTTCTTACACATGTCACTCTGCCAAGGATTGGAGCAACACAAATTATTTTGAATGTTCTTGTGGCACGACAGCAAAATGGAAGTCCAGCAGGAGGAGATGTTAAAGAATTAGGTATGATGGTGGTTAGCATTTTTTGCCTTTGTTGGAATTAAGGAGTTCCAGATGATAACGTTGTTCTTTTCTATATTTATACTTTTTGTCAAATAGAAATGATACTCAGAGAGAAGATGAAATACAATGTTAAGGGTTTTTATTTACAAAGGTAGTTCATGCTTATAATAATTCATCCAAATAATACAGAAATGCATGAAGTCAAAGTTGTCTTTTCCTTACCTTACCTATTCTTACCCCTGGCGATTCTCACTGCTACAGTAAAAGCTCCTGTAAATATATTTACATTTTTGTGGAAGTATTTCTTTGGTGTAGATTCCTAGAAGTGGAATCGCTAGAGTAAAAGACATAGGGGAGAGAAATGACTAATTTGTGAAACTAAAAATAGATATACAAATAAAAGTAGTAATGAAGTTTTTTTTCACTTATAAAATTTAGAAAGCTTTTTTGTTTGTCTTTAATACAGAGAATGAATTTAATACAGTTTGGCATTATTTAGGAACCTTAAAATGTTGATAAATGACTCAGTTACTCACTGCAAAAAATTCTTATTAAAAGGAAATAATCTTTACTTTCAACAATAAAGATAAGTTAAAAGAAAAAAAAAAGAAATAGCCTGAAATACTGGCAAAGCTTATTACAGCATTATTTATAACAGCAAAAAAGTTGGAAATAGCCAGAGGGGAAACAGGATAGGTAATTATAAAGTAGCCATACAACAGAATACAACACAGCCTTTACAAATGATGTTGGTATTTTCTTGGCATGGAAAGATACTTATACTCTCTAATGTTAATGGACTGGGAGGAACATACAACCCTGGTGCAGACCATCTGAGCCCAAAAGACAGAAACAATAAGGCAGTAGAAAATGAGTGAAAGATATCAAAATGTTAACTGGGATTGCTTCTTTGAGTTGTAACATTATGATTTTTTTTCTCATTTCTTTTTTCTGTATATTTTAAAAAATAATGAGTATATATTACTTTTATGGCCAAGAAAAGGTAAATCACACTCAAAGATGCAACTGCAAATCTTAGACATAGCCTGGTGAATTGTGAAGATTTGCAGACAGTTTGTGCCAACAACATGAAGACTGTTATGAGCAAGTTTAAGACACTGTGACAGTTTGGTGATAGAAGCTGAAAGAAACTCAGTAGGCCTGTTTCCTTAGTAGCATTTTGCTATTTTTTAAAATATTCTTTAGACAAAGTAAAAATAGCAATGATAGGCCCTCAGAAATATGTATTTTTAAATGACAATAAGGACTAGACATAGAAATAATGTGATATTACACTGAGTTTTCCTTTTATTTGTTGTGTTGTTTTTTTCTAAGCAACTGCTTGGCAGACAGCTCTCTTAATCTTTCATCATCTATTAAGAAGACAACTTATTAAAAAGTCTTTTAATAGAAAAGGAAGGTTCAGAATAGCTTTGCTGCTAGAGAGACACTGTGGCAATGTCAGCCAAGCCAAAACTTGAAGGCGAAGGACTTCCAAGTAGGATTTGTTGCACTCACTAGGACTGGTGTTTTTAAATCCTTATATCTAGTCAGTCCCCTGTGATGTTGTAGATCTCAAATGTAGGGACAATTTTCACACTGATTACCAATGATGAAGAAAAATGTTTTTTTTCCTTGGGAATGAGACTACTTCTGCTTATAACCAAAGCGAAGTAGTTTATTCTCTTACCTTAATTAAAATTTTTATTCTGTTTAGGAAAAATAAGATATTCTAGAAAATTGTGTACTCTAAATCTAGTTTATTTGTATTTTACCATTTTTCTGTCTATGTTATGGTATTATGTATTTTATTTTGTTGACGGTCCATATTAGCTATTTAGGGATTTATTTCATACAAACACACCTGTCTTTGTGTCTGTTTTAATATTTAATCCATACACATTTCAAAGTTAAGTTGTGTCTAATTAACTTTAAATGATTAGGTTTTCTTTGTTGACTAGTATTGTATCATTTAATAGATATTAAAAAACAATTCTTGCGATCCCCCCCCCCGTGGTTTTATTATAAAATTTTTCAAACATATGTAAAAGTTAAAACATTTTTTTAATATTTTTATTGATTTCTTTTTACAGAGAGGAAGGGAGAGAGATAGTTAGAAACATCGATGAGAGAGAAACATTGATCAGCTGCCCCCTGCACATCTCCTACTGGGGATGTGCCTGCAACCCTGGTACATGCCCTTGACCGGAATCGAACCTGGGACTTTTCAGTCCGCAGGCCGATGCTCTATCCACTGAGCCAAACCGGTTTCAGCAAAACATTTTTATAGTTAATATCTATGAGCTGACCAACCAGATTCTGTAATTAACATTTTATTATAATTTGCTTTATCATCTCTCTGTCCATCTTTGTATCTATCCATGAGTCAATCTTGTTTGTTTGTTTTTTAATGCATCTCAAAATAAGTTGCAGAGATTAGTATACCCTTCAATATTTCAACATGCATGTCATGGGTAGCTTGTCAAAATGTGTTTTGTTACATAAACTCTGTTCCTTTAGCACTATGTTACTAAAAACATTTTTTAATTTTTTATAAGCATTACCCCCCTCAGGATGTTGCCTAAAAAAATTTAAGCATTTAAGTCCACTTTATAATTATTTGACATACAAAAGTAAAATACCATTGATTCCTTATGTACATTTGGACTTAGGTTTGAAAATAAGTTTTCTTTTTTAGGGATCTCACATACCTCAGATAAAAGATAGACATAAAACGTTAACATCTGGCTATCAGCATTCTCTGTGAAGATTCCCCTCTAATTCTTGCTCAAATTGTATTCCATGCTGGCAATAAAAACAGCACTTCCATTCCCTCTCACACCAGTAGTTACCTGTTATACTGACCAGGGCAAATAGTTTATTGCTTTAGTTGTATGTAACTTTTGCTACAATGGAAGGAGTTTTTTGGTTTTGTTTCAAACAAGACCAGCAACTGACGATCATGTGTGTCAATAAAATCTTTACTTTTATTGCCTTATTCCAATATTTATTAATGTCTCTCACAAACGTTGGTGTTCATACTATATTGTGTTATATTTAGTGAACGTTTTTGAGGCCATTTTTGTGATGTGATACTTTAGCTTCCAACCTTTTCATAGTCCAGTTTTTTATGAGTGATAAAATATAAACAATTAGACATTGGTAGTGCATAGTAAATAGTATTGAATACTTGAATGATACATGTCCAATACATAATAGTGCTGTGATTTGTTAATTTGTTTGAAATCTATTTTATAATATAATAGGAAATTCTTCATTCTAAATGCATCATATAGAACAGTAATACCAAAATTCATCCTGTTTTCTTAAAGCAAAAGTTCTATCAATATGCTTTATACTCCTCAAGTAACCTATACTGTTGTTTGTTGTAAATAATTGAAAAATTGACCCAATTTTAAGTTGCTTTTTCTTTGTTCTCAGACAGCAGATCAAAAGGTCTCCAGTGGATAATAGATACAACTATAGCTTATCCCAAAGCTGAACCCATAGATATTCAAACCTGGATCCTTGGATATAGGAAACCGACAGTCACACATGTACATTACAGGTAAGGATTCTATATTAGTACTGAACATATATCCAACATAAAGCACTATCTCAGAACAGTGTGATGTTTCAATATTAAATTTTTAATCCAATTTTTTTTCTGTTCTCAGAAAGATTGGCTTTTTGTTGTTTCTAGTTGTTTGGTTATATTTTTAAAATTTTAAACAAAGATGAGATTTGTTTTTGAGATGTTTTCAATTACAATAAGATTTTAAAATGCAACATTAGAAATCATATATACACAGATGTGAAAGATATAAATAACTGGCGTTAGATCTCTTTCTCTTTAAATCTAGGGAGGTTGGTAGGAAAAACAAAACAGCATTGATTGCCTCAAGTGGGAAATGGGTGCCCAGAGAGATAGAAAAAGGTGATCTGGAAACTATAAATTTCACTGAAAAATAGTAGTTTTGCTTAATGTGGGCTACCTAATCTTCACCTATAGGCAGATTTTAAAAACTATTCATAAGTGTATTTTTTTTCTGCAGTTAAGCATAATTTATCTTGAATATTATTATTAAGCCATATGGTGCAAAAGCCAATTTTGCTTTACATAATGTAGAACAAGTATTTGTTTTCTTCTTAAACTCGGCTAATTTAGGATAGAGAGATAGAAACTTGGATTGGCTGCCTCCTGCACACCCCCACTGGGGATTGAGCCTGCAACCCCAGCACATGTCCCAACCAGGAACTGAACCGTGACCTCTTGGGTGGACACTCAGCCACTAAGGCACACCAGCCAGGCTAACTTTTTTTTTTATTATTAAATAAAGCAGGCAGCCCATCCTAGGATCTTGATGGCCAGAGGTTCCCTGAGTTTCAGTGAGTGCATTGCTTGAGCACCGAATGATATACTGATTAAAAAAGTATTATAGAACTACAAAGCACCTTACAAATATAATGTACTATTACTAAGATATATAAAGTTACATGTATGGATTATTGCTAAATCCACTATTAGTAAATGAATCTTCCCCATAGATTGGATGTAAGTCACTTACTACTTAAAGATAAAAAAATGTATTTTCTTATTCCTGACTTTTTTTGTGTGTGACTTCCCAATATTATGTATTGTTTAACTAGGGAAATATTTGTGATTAGTTTGCTTACAACTACATTATTGATCTTTTTCAAGAGTAAAGCTTGTTTTAAAATAAGAGGAACTAAAGGTTTAACTCTGGGAAACATTTGAAGGGAACAACTTTCCTCACCCTCTCCCCTTTGTATTCCTGTCACACTGGAAAGCAGCTTCTCCCTATTAAAGAAGTAATGGGTGCGGTGTGCTGCTGTTAAGGAGTTAATAGGAAAATTGAACATGATTAGATTTTAATCACATGGGCACGGTGTTTATAGGGATAAAAGCAAAAGTAACCCCTGTCCTTCAAATAAATGTCTGCTTCACTTCAAGTCAGAATAGTGAGTTAGATAAGCTGATTGTCTTGTGCAGAAGGAGCTTACAATTTCATTGTCAAAATCTTGAAAAAAGATGTAACCGTGAGTGTAGTGGCATAGCTAGATTACCAGAAGCAGGTGTGTGGCTTTCATGTCTGATTTGATTGGGACTTTGGTTACTTTGGAAAAGGCATTCAATTAGAGACTTTGGGCAAGAATTTATTTTCAGTTTTGAGGGGAAATTAATTCAGAAAAGGAATATTTAATGTTTTTTAAGAAACTATGCTCACTAGCAAAAGTGGGCAAATACTAACATTTTGATATATTTGTCTCAGGACTTTATTTATTAATAAAAGAAATAAAGCATTTCTAGTAAAGTTCCCATTGTTTCCCTTCCCAGTTCCATACCCCTTCCCTCCTACCCTTGAAGCCACTACCATCATAAATTTGGTGGGTATTCTTTCTGTTCTTACACTTTTATTACACAGATATGTTTATAATATATAAAATTGTTTTGTATGTTTTTAAAAATGTATATAACCATACATGGGTATGTCATCTTGCAACATGTATTTTTCCACTCTGTTGTTTACTAGGTCTTTTTATTTTTACGTTTATGGCTCCCTTTCATTCATTTGAACTATAAACACTATTTAACTATTCTATTCCCATTATATGATTGTCAAACCTTACCTATTCATTCTGTCGTTGTTGGATACATATTTTCTCTGTCTTTTTGCTATTATAATAAGTAATATTGCAGTGAACATTCTTATGGCTGGTGTGGTTCAGTGGTTGAGCGTTGACCCATGTACCAAGAGGTCACCAGTTCAATTCCCTGTCCATGCCTAAGTTGCAGGCTCAACCCCGGGTAGGGGGGTGTGCAGGAGGCAGCTGATCAGTATTTCTCTGACATCAATGTTCTATCTCTCTATCCCTCTCCCTTCCTATTTCTCTTTTTTTAAAAAAATGCACTGCTATGAAATATAAGATTAGGGTTAAGGTACAGTCTTCTTTGAAAAATTTCATCACTATTGGGAATCTAAATGGTTTACTGATTGGTGTCTGTCTTCCCTGTTTAGAATGTAACCTCCATGAGAGCAGATACTTTGCCTGTCTTGCTAACAATTATATATTAGACTAATGCTAAAGTTCATGCTCTCTAGACATGCACTGTCCAGTGGTAACAGCCACTAGCCACATGTGACTGTTGAGCACCTAAAATGTGGCTAGTCTGATATGATGTCCTGTAAGTATAAAATACACATTGGATTTCAGAAACTAGTAAGAAATAGGAATGCAAAATATTTCATTAATAATTTTTGTTGATGACATGTTGAAATGATACTTTAGATTTGGGAAGGTGATTGGAGGATTAAATTTTTAAAATGCTACTAGAGAAATAACAGCAGGCTGAGCAATCCCATGATCTGCTGCCTGCAAGCTAGACAACCAGGAAAGCCAGTGATAGAATTTAGTTTGAGTTCCAAGGTCTGAGAAGGGGTGGGGGAAGAAAAGGTGATGGTATATAAGTCTATCTGAGTCTAAAAGCCCAAGAACCAGGAACACCAATGTCCTTGGGGCATAAGGTGGATGTCGTAGCTTAAACAGAGAGAGTGGGCTCACCCTTATTCCAACTTTTTGTTCTATTCAGACCCTCAATGGATGGAATGAGGCCCACCTGCGTAGGTGAGGGGAATCATTTTTACTCAGTCTACTGATTCAAATGCTTATATTCCAGATACACCCTCACAGACACACCCAGAAATAATGTTTTACCAGCTATTTGGGCATCCCTTAGCCTAGTCAAGTTGACACACAAAATTAACCACCACAGTAGTCTACATAAAAACCCAAGAAACTGAGTTCAACATCTGTTTATGAAGTTCAGTAATCTTGACAAAAAACCATTACAGAACAATCAATGGTATCCCTTTGTCCTGACAATAAATTAGAAAATGTAAGTTAAAAAAATACCACTCTCAGAAGCAAGAAGACTATAAAGTATCTACCAATAAAATGTAACAAGAAATGTATAAGACTTTTATGAACAAAAATAAAATAATTTATTGAAGAATATAAAAGGCCTTGAATATAAGTGGGAAGAGATACTATGTTTGTTCATAAAGAGGAAGACTCAAAATTATAAAGATGTCAATTATCCAAATTAATCTATAAATTTAACATAATTCCAATTACATTATATCCAGGAGGATGTAGAATCAGAGTCCAGGAGGATTTTTCTGGAAACTTAACAAAGTGGTTTTAAAATTTATTTGAGAGAGTAATGATAAATGAATAGCTAAAGTAGTTTTGAAGATGAATGAAACAGAGGCATTCTTCCTACCAGATATCAAGACTTAGCATAATTAGAACAGTGTACTATAAGGGCAGGACCAGATCAATAAAAAGATTAGAAAATCAAGATTTATTTTGGAACTTGTGTATGATTGAATAGGCATCACATTTCAGTGGAGAAAGAATGAAGTAGTCAATAAATGAAATGGTTTGGGACCATTGATTCTACATATGAGGGAGCATAAAATTGAAATTTCACCCTTTACTATATCCCCAGGTAAATACCAAATAAATTTTTACCTCAACATCAATGATGAAACTCTAAAGTATTGAAAGAAAATATAGGCAGCGCTTAGTGTTCTCATAGTAGGGTAGACCTTCCTTATAAGACACAAAAATCCTAAGTCATAAATCATGAAGGAAAAATACAAATTTGACTGCATCAAAATTAAATACAAATTTGCATCAAAAGCAAAAGACATCACAAACGAATTTAAGGTGTTTGAAATGCACATAGCAAGGATTCACATTGAGTATACATGTAAAGAGTTTCTATAGATCAATAATTATTTATATTAAGTTTTGGTGAGGTAGAGAAAATGAAACAAATTGGTGCAGCCAATTTGAAGAACAATTTGGCAGTATTATAAGTTCTAACTCTATGACATAACAGTTCTACTTGGGACTCTATATACATTCCAGAGAAAGACAAAGATATTAAAACATCATTTTTAGTAAGAGTAAAAAATTGGAAGCAACTTGAATATCCACCAGTAGAGGAATGGCTAAATAAAATGTACATTCTTCAAAGGAATATACTAAACAGAATTTTATATCTGAGTGGTTGACATCTTTAGTGGGGTGTCTATACTCATCTCTCAAGCGAAACTGTCCTAAAAATATGTACTCCACATAGCTTTCCCAGTCTAATTATTGATAGCAACTTCCATCCTTCCCGTTATTCAGGTAAAAAACATTGGTGTTACACTTGTCTCCTCTCTTTCTCTTATATCTCACTCAGTCTGGAAGTCTTTTTGGTTCTATATGCAAATATGTATCCTGGATCTGACTACTTTCTTTACACCTTGGTCCTGGCCACCATCCCCTCTACCCAGCTCTTAGATCACTATATAATCTCCTGATTGGTCACCCTAATTTTACCCTTGGCCCTCTTAGTGTCTATTTCCAGAGTGGTCTTTTGAAAATCTAAGATCATGTCAGCCTCAGGTTCAGAATTCCATAATGTCTTTACCCATCTTAAAAGCCAGGAGCCTTACAGTGGTGTCTAAGGCCCTGCTTAACCTGTGTCTTCCCTCTGACCTCATCTCCGACTACTTCTTACTCACTCCCCTTTGGCGATGCTGGCCTTCTTGCTGTCCTTGAACATGCCAATTATGTTCTTGCCTCAGGGTCTTTGTATGAGCTTTTCCTCCTCCTCAGAGACTCTTCTCTTGGAAAACTGCAAGGCATGACAGTGAATTCAGGATGATTTCCTAATTATATTTCTTACTCGAGGCCCAGTGCACGAATTCGTGTATGGGTGGGATCCCTCGACCTGGCAGCGATTGAGGCCTATTTGGGGGGTCTGCCAGCTGAGGGGAGGGGCCGCAGGAGGTTGGCTGTGGGAGTGCACTGACCACTAGGGGGCAGCTATTGGTCTATCTGTCGTTCCGGTCATTCGGCTATAACAGTTGCTTAGGCTTTTATATATATAGATGTAGATATATAGAGATAATTGGTAGTTAAATGGTGATATTCAAAGTATATCCCATAGAGGTAGTGTCATTTCTTAGATACCAGAATTAAGTTCTGAAAAACACAGTAAATGAGAGATCGTATTAAGATACATATTTTTTACATATGAACACCTTTGAAATGAGGAGGGATCTTAAAATTAGTATAATACAACATTTGTTATCATTTAATTGGATATTTGGCATGTAGCACTCCAAACAAGCCAAAGTCCAAAAAGTAATTGCTCCTTGTCTCCTGCCCCCTTCCAAAAGGCCAAACAGTAACTTGCCATATGGTTGGTATTCAGCTGTTGACTGTGAATGCCTCTGGGGAAGGGATCTTATTTTTCATTGTATTATTTAGATTTTTTTAATGATATAAATGTCTTCTTCAGTTTTAAAAATTAACTGAAAAAAGAAATTGCCCACAGAATTTAAAATTTTGCTTGAATAATCATTTGAATCATTACAACAAAAGCATTTTCATCAGATATTTATAAGAATTTAATAGGTTCACATTTAAAATGCATATCCCTTAATAGACACTAAGTAGACCTTACCCCTTTAAATCAAGGATATTGAAATACTTAAATGATATAGTCTAAGAGATGTTCATATGCTAGTGTTTTATCCAGAATTTATTTTTACATTTATTTTCATTAAAGTATACATACAATATTGCATTAGTTTCAGATATACAGCATAGTGGTTTGACATTTATATACCTTACAATGTGATCACCACAATAAGTCTAGTAACCACTTATTACCATACAGAGTTATTACAATATTATTGACTATTTTTCCTATGCTGCACTTATATCCCCTTGATGTATTTGTTTCTTAACTGGAAGTTATACCTCTTATTCCCCTTTATCTGTCATTCATCCCCCGACCCTCTTTCTCTCTGGGAAAGATAAATTTGTTCTCTATATCAATGAGTTTGTTTCTGTGTTGTTGTTTTTTTTTTTGTTTGTTTATATCTTTAGTTTTTTTCTATGCTGAGGCTTTTTCTGTCATTGCTTATAATTATTGCTCATTTCACCCCTACTCCTGCTGTTTAAAATGTGCCTTTTCCTGTCTGCTTTTCTTTTTTCTTTAAAAAAATGTTTTTATTGATTTTGTAGAAAAAGAAAGGGAAAGGGAAAGAAACACCTACGTGAGAGAGAAACATTGATCAGCTACCTCCTTTGTGCCCCCTGCTGGGGATTGAGCCTGCAACCAGGGCATATGCCCTGACTGGTAGTGGAATGGGTGAACTTTCAGTTCATGGGGCAACCTGCAACAAACTGAACCACTCCGGTTGGGCCAGTCTGCTTTTCTTAACTCTTTTGTTTCCTATTTCTTTGCCTCTGTGTTCTAGCTTTTTTTCTTTCTTTTTTTTTTTTTTCTGGAAAAGGCTGGACATTTTAGTCATTTGTCACTGTTTAGAACTTCCATTTGGAAAATGCAGTTACACATTAAATGTAATCATCAAATTTTTAGTTCTGCTTGGCTGTTTTTATTAATGTTTACCACCCACAAGTTCTTTTTGCTTTTCTGCACCAGCAGATTTTTTTTTCACTTCCCTTTAAGAAAGTAAAACTCTTTTCATATGTTTTGTTAGTTTATTTTTATTGTTGACACTATTACAGATGTGCCCATTTTTTCTTCTTTGCCTCCTCCACCCAGCCCCACTCCCCCTTCCCTCTGGCTACCACCACACTGTAGTCTGCGTCCAGGGTTATGCATATATGTTCTTTTGCTAATCTGTTCACATTCTTTCATTGGTGGTAGCCATTCTGGCAGTTATGAGGTAGTATCTCATTGTGGTTTTAATTTGCATCTCTTTGATGATTAGTGACTTGGAACATTTTTCCATATGTCTATTGACCATCTGTATGTCCTCTTTGGAAACGTGACTATTCAGGTTCTTTGCCCATTTTAAAAACTGGATTGTTTGTCTTCCTGGTGTTGAGTTGTGCAAATTCTTTATTTGTTTTGGAGATTAACCTCTTATCAAATGTGTCATTGGCGAGAATATGTTCTCCCATACAGTGGGTTCCCTTTTCATTTTGTGGATGGTTTCATTTGCTGTGCAGTAGCTTTTTAGTTTGATGTAGTCCCATTTGTTTATTTTTTCCTTTGTTTCCCTCACCCTAGAAGACATATTGGCAGAAATATTGTTCTGAGAGATGACTGAGATTTTACTGCCTATGTTTCCTTCTAGGATTTTTGTGGGGTTTTTTCGATTTACATTTAAGTCTTTTATCCGTTTTGAGTTTATTCTTGTATATGGTGTAAGTTGGTGATCTAGTCCAGTTTTTCCATGTGCATGGTCTATCCTAGAAAATGTTCCAGTTGCTTTGTGTCCTAACATGTGGTCTGTCTGCAGGCTGATGCTCTATCCACTGAGCCAAACCGGCTGGGATGAGTTGGAGATTTTTTAAAAACCTTTCTATGAATCTAGGGTGTAGCTATAAATATTATATGTTAGTATGTTGAGGAAGAGGCCTGAACAGCTTATTTCAGGACAATGGCTCAAAGCAAAATTTCTGGGAATTGAATACTGGGAGAAATTCTCGCATGTTAAATTGGACAGTATCTGTTCTTGTCTGCAAATCTATTTGTTGGCAAGTAGTTTCTGCGTTTCTGAGTTATTCTTGTCACACTAACCCTGGTGGTGTCAGTTAACAGTGCCCATGGTTTTGATGTCTGACTACAGATGGCATCTCATAAAGGTTTACGCTGGCAGATTACTTTCAATTCAGTTCATCAAACTCGAGTTCCCACGAAGGAACAGACACTGATTTACACATTGGGTATGCAAAGATGACTATAGCAGGGCCCGATGGAAGACACATAAGAAAAGAAATAGAACACACACGAGTAAGCATAATTGCAAAGGACAGAGTTGGCACTGAGAAGGAATTAACTGTGTACGAAGGAAGAGGAGGAGGGGGGCCGAGGACAAAGGAGTGAAACAGCCTCATCCTTGTCTTCCTCAGGAAGAAGTCAACGAGTCCATTTTAAATGGGATGATCCAGAATAGTGGAATTGGCATGTTTCTGTGTAAGCAATATGGAGGTGATAGCAAAAAAAAAAGGGGTTTCTGGGAGACAGGTATCTGAGGAGGGAAAACAGGGCTACTATTTTTCATTGTGAACCCTGTGGTACTATGACTTTTGAAAACTACATGCATATTGTTACCGGGTTAAAAAATTTTTTTTAGTGTTAAGTTCTATTAACTCTTAGGCCATTTCAAGTGATGTGTTTTTCACGTGTCTCGATTACACATGGGGTATGCAAAGAGGAGTATAGCAGGGCCTGATAGAAGAAACAGACACACATACCCCTTCATTTAAACTTACACAGAAATTCTTCCAACTTCTTATACTACACTTACCATATTCCAGTTGTATGTTATTTGTTTACTTTTCATATCCTGCTGCTAGATTATTATGCTTTTGAAAGTAGGAACATTTTACCTTAAAACCTTCAGTGCTTTTTAGCTCCTTACATGCAGTTGGCAGAATTGAATTGAGGGGTTTAAACCATGTTGTTTGTTAACTCACATTTTGGAGCCTTGTGGCATGAAATGTTCTTACTCGAATTTATAGAGGTGTCAGCTGCTAAGCATTATTTCCTATCTTTTTGTGAAAGTGTAATTTACTGGTGTTCTGAAATCTGATTCTATGGATATTGGTAGACAACTATGTACTTAAGAGTTCATTCTGGATTACAGATAATGAGAATTTTTATTTCTTGAAATTTAGGAGCTAGTTTCTCATTTGGATAGCTATTGGGATTGTAAAGATTTATTTCTGTTTTTTTACTTATTTGTTTATTTAATTCTAAGAGGACTGGTATTCAGTGCATTTGATACTTTGTCCTATTAGGGAATGATTAATCCTTTTAATATTTTAATCCCATGGTGCCCAAACAATCAGTAGATGGCTTTGGAGGAAGCATTTCGTCTGCCCTCCTATTATTTCCTAAGGTAAGAGAACGTCCAAGCTATTCTAGGCAGATGGTAGGGTAGGATTTCTTTTAAAACATAGCCCTACTCCCACACTCTCCCCCATTTAAAGTGATAGATACTTCACCAACCTCACCATGTTCTTTCAAGAGAGTTCACTTTGGTAAACCCAGACTTCCTCTGTTTAATTCAGCCTTACTTTTCATGTCATTTTTCTACTTATAAAGATGTTTTAAATACTGTTTCAAGATATTCATTCTTTAGCCCTGTGGCTCTTTATCCTTAGGTTGAGAAGGCCTGATTTTACATTTACAGAAATAGAATATATTTTATAGTCAAAAAATTAATACAAATAATTCCCCAAATGCTGGTTCTCAGTGTGGTAGAGGTGAATAGTTTAAAAAGTGCTACTTTTATTGCAAAACTTAAAAGTAAAAAGTAATTTGTAATTCCATTTACTTAAAAAAATAAATCTGATTTTTTAATTTTAAAACATTTCTCAGATTTTTCTAAAAATATAAATATTTAAGGACATTTAGTCTGAAGAAAATAAAACAAATGACTAAATTTCCTGAGTAGTTACATTTTCTCTATAACTCAGGACACCTTCCCTGTGCTGGAACTACAATTTGTGAGGTTTTATTCTGCTTGGACTTTACCTCACATGTACATATTTCAGGGGTCTACCAGAGATGTGGGTGGGGTTTAGACTCAGGAAAAGAACAGCTTCCAAAAATCCACATAGTACACGAGAGTTCATTAACCTTTTCCTCTACTTTTGTGCATATTATACCATAGTACAAGTTACCATAGTAATTCTCATAGAGTTAAGATTCTCATAGAGATATGATATTGCAACAATAAAACAATAATAGTATACTATAAAGAGGAACACTCAAAGAACTCTTAGAAATTAAAAATATGATAAAATGAGTGAAAACCCAATAAGTTTAGATATTAAATAAGAAATATCCCAA
>NW_006296279.1:950578-995082 GCF_000327345.1 Myotis davidii | reverse complement strand
TATTTCTGAAAGAAAGTAGGAAGTAAAAGTAGTAATGCTGTTACCAAAGGTTATTCCTTATGGTCTGCAAAGTGTAAATAATAGGGTGTCCCCCCAAAATGTATGCACACACCTTGAATAATTATAAAGTCAGTATTTATTAAAATACATTTCATTTTCAAAATTGAGCTATCAGCTGTTAAAGTGTGTGTACATTTTTGGGGGACACCCTGTATTTTTTATCTGACCCTTTAAGAAAAAGTTTGCAGACTTGACCTAGAGAATTGATTCTAGACAGTTGGCCAAGAGCTTGTGGCTGAATCAGTAACTGCTCAATTCAGGGAGAACAAAAATAGATCAGGAGAGAAAAAATAGCCATGATTTACTACATGGCCTAACTTTGTATATATTTACATGATTATAAAAATGCCAATGTCTAATATTGTGCTAATTAAAATTACTGTACAAACTGCATTAGGAAGATGAGAAGGATGTGCATGTGTAATGGGAGTAGGAAGAAGAAGGAGCTTAATCCTCACCTTCCATCGTGAGTCAGTAGATAAGCCCCCAAACTAAAGACGAAATGTGGTGATAAATATCAAGATAATTGACCAAAAGAGGTAAAATTTGATTCTTCTCGGGAGGGAGAAACGAAGGGCAGAGGGACAGGGTCTGCTGTTTTTTCATACAAACATTCATTTTGTAGATTTTTTTTACTGTATCTTAATAGTTTTGATAAAGGAAAAAAATGAAAGCCCTCTCTCCTCCCAAATTTGGAAAACAAAAAAGAAAAGAATCTCTTTCCCAAGGTCAGCACATACATAGCCCTTCCTCATGCTATGGCTCTCGGTTCTCACCTCCAGGGGGCATGTATCAGTAATCATCCCAGTCTACTGCTGTTGAGTCAGGACAGGGTTGCAGCATCTTCAGAATCATGCTCTAGCCAAGAGTGGGCTATGCTCATGAAACCACTATCTCTGACATAATTAGCAAAATGGCACCAATTTAGGGGTATTCTGTCTAGTTCAGACATTCCCAGTAAGAGAACATGGCAAAGCTGGATTATGTGGCCTAGCATTCGACTACTCTAGTGTCCTAAAGGAGTTGCCTTTTAAAATTTCATCTTTTCTAAACACCATTCCGACTTAACACACAAACAAGGGAGGACAGTTTTTTCTCAGTAATTATTTGTAAATCGAGGATAATCTAATAATATGTTTCTACCATTGAGCACTAGGCCTACCATATAATAGGCTAGTGAATGTTTGAATGAATGAATAAATGAACTCGGTTATACAATCAACATTTAAAAAAAAAATAACTTGAGAAGCTGAAGAAACCGACCCTTGCAAAAGAGGATTCCATACCTTTCTTCAGCTTCTCAGTCACCAGAGCTAAACTGCAGTTCTGAATGATTTTGACTTCTGAATTAAAGTAGTTTTTGCTCTTTTTTTCTTAACTAGGATCTTTCCAATTAAGGATGTACCCCTGGAGACTGATGAACTTTCTGATTGGCTCTATCAGCGTTTTATTGAAAAAGAGGAGCTCTTATCGCATTTTTATGAAACAGGTACACAGTATCCTATTACATACCTTCCTGAAGTTACTGGTAGTTCAAGATAAGCTTTTTTTTTTTTTTTTTAATTCTTGAGATATCCTAAAGGAATCAGAGTATTCTATACTTAAGAATTTCATCTTAGAATTTTCATAAAGACAAACTTGCATTAAATGTATTCGGGTACTTGTTCATTAGCCATGTACAAATGGGTCTAATTCAAGAGAGTACACAGTATATAGAAACTTGTGATCATACATATGCAGTTATATGCACTGTTTTATAAAATAGCAAATGACCTTCATTTTTGGCATTGTAATTTGTTTAAATAATACCATCATCATTTGTAAGTACTTTTAGTATGCTTTATTTTTTTAACATATAGGGATAAAGTTCACTATTTAGTTTTCATGGATATAACCTTTTACTTTTCTCCTTGGGAGAAAAAAGTCTATTTACCCTAAGTCTCTTTTCTATATTTAATATTTTTTATGTTTTATGAAAACTACAGTGCAGTGAAAAAGACATAACAGGGAGGAGGAGAGAGGAAGGAATGAAGAAAGTTTTGAAAGGAGGAAATTGACGTTGGTAGAACTCCAGGCACTACCCAGGTGCTTTCACAAATAGCTATTTGTAGGCCTATTTTCTAGAGCAGGGTTGGGGAACTTTTGTTCTGCCAAGGGCCATTTGGATATTTATAACATCATTCAGAGGCCATACAAAGTTATCAACTTAAAAAATTAGCCTGCTGTATTTGGCCAAACATTTAATTAACTCACCCCAAATGCCTTGGCAGGGTCAGGTGAAATGATTTCCCGAGCCCCTATATGGTAGCCTCTAGAACAGGCTGGACGTTCCTCACCTCTGTCCTAGAGGCTACCCTGGCGAGGGAGGTGAAGTGAAAGTTGTTCCAGGTTTGAGAATGACCATGGGATATTCGATGAACAGAAGGCACTATATTTTCCCCACTCAGACATTTTTTGGTACAGAATTAAAGTTCATGCTGAATCAGACTGTCAAGGCCTGCTGTTGAGCACAGGCTGGCACAGTGATTACCTTTAGTACTTTTGGTTTGGGGTTTAGGACTGTTTCACTTTGCCCTCCAGAGGATTCCTTCCTGGTCTTAACTTTCTGATTCTGGGGCTGTGGAGTAGTGCCTATTAATGTGCCAGGAGTTGGGCACTGTGTATGTCTTTAGCATTCCTAATAAGATGCCCCTCTCCATGTGTGTAATCCTTGGTCTCACTCTCACACTTTACTTAAAAAATAAGACAGGATTGATGTATAAGAAGGCATGAGGCACTTAAGAGGCCAACAAGCTCTCTCTTTTTTTCAATCTGTCTCTTGCTTTATGATATTTGCCCTAAATTGTACAACAATAATGGAAGCCTCTTTAATAATGGGAGGTCTACAGCTATTTGCATAATAGACCTTAAAACAGTGGTTCTCAACCTTCTGGCTCTTTAAATACAGTTCCTCATGTTGTGACCCAACCATAAAATTATTTTCGATGCTACTTCATCACTGTAATGTTGCTACTGTTATGAATCGTAATGTAAATATCTGATATGCAGGATGGTCTTAGGCAACCCCTGTGAAAGGGTCGTTCGACCGCCAAAGGGGTCGCAACCCACAGGTTGAGAACCACTGCCTTAAAACTTAAAAGTGCTCTCTGTATATTGCTTGTGAGAAGCAAATCCCCTCATGAACCAGCTTAGCTGGGGGATTATCCACAAGGACAAAGACTATTTGAAATGTTGAAGAGTGTTACCAAGATGACCTTAGATAATATTGCCCTGAAATGGTCTAGCTTTCCTTTCCAGAAACCTGTTAACTTTGTGTATTAATTAATTATATAACAATTAATAATTGAATTAATTAATGCAAAACACTTAAATGATTCTTTTTATTATTAAGATATATTTCATAAACCGTATTGCCTTTTGAAAATATCAGTGATTTACAACTACTTTTTTTCCCCCCTATTGGATACTTGAAAGAACAACCACTTTTTTGTGGCAAAGACATTTAACTTGTAAATAGAAGAATGAATGTAAGTTCATGCTCTTTCGGAAAGTATTCTATATCGACTTCACACATCTTGTGTCCTGGCCACTGTGGAGATCTCTAGGGATAAAGTGGGAAACAAGGCCGCGGGGTGCTGCTCTCATTCAGCTTATTCTCCCGCAGAAGACAGTCTGTAGGAAAAGAAGACATAGGTGGGGATAGTACAGATTGCGGAAAGTGCCAAGAAGAAAATAAACGTGGAGGTGATGGTGACGGGAGTGGGGGTAGGCATGGGGGACAGGGAGAGGCGGTATTTTTTCTGATACTGGAAGAATGCAGATGCCCCAGCCATTCACTGAGATGGAGGAGGAGCACCCCAGGCAGAGAGAATAGAGGCAGAGGCTCAGGCAGGTTGAAAATTGTATTTCAAATGCAATCTCTCTTCAAGAACAATGGGAAGTCACAGAAGATGCCTTAAAAAAATTCTAGTTAAAACTAATATTCAACTTGTACTCCAGGAGACCTACCGCTGCAGTAAACAAAGTGATGTTTCCATCTTGTTTTTCAGGGGCTTTTCCACCTGCCCAGGGCCACAGGGAAGCTGTTTCCAGGGAGATGACCCTCAGCAATATGTGGATCTTTCTCATCCAGTCTTTTGCATTTTTGTCAGGCTACATGTGGTACAACATCTTCCAGTATTTTTACCATTGCCTGTTTTAGGAACTGACTTGGACTTGTCAAGGTCACCATAGGAATTCCAACTTTCATGAGTGCGTTATTTCACATGTGCAAATCAGAATATAAAACAAGCAAAGGAAATTCCATGGATGGATTAATATTTATCCCGCTTTGGGATATTTTAAAACTCTGCTAAAATGAGGATCAGTAATCTAATGACCTGCTAATATGTTTTAAGGACTTTTCATGTTTTAAAAAGATACACTCTACCACACATTTAAACTAACATCACATTTGGAGAAGAGGAAATCATAAAATCATCCTAGAAGACAGAGAAATTCTGTTGCCAGCAGATACTTGATCACCTAGTTCAAGCTCAGAGAGCTGAGCTCATCCTCCTAGCTAGTAGTGTCCCTTAGGGCAGTGCTGTGAGCGCCCTCACTGCCCACTCCTGCTGTGTCACTAGGAACCTCCAGAGGGGCTGGTTGGCACCTTCTGAAGAACTGTTGCCCTGTCCTTTGCAGCGATGCTCCAGTCCTCACCAGTTTAGTGAGTCCGGAGTCAGGCATGCTGTGGGGGGGAATCAGTGTCCACTGGACACGTCCGGTCCTGGAATGGGCTCTTTCAAAAGGCAGGCTCGGCCCGACACCGTGTTTACATGCGCTAGTGCTTTCCGCGTGTGTGTGTGTGTGTGTGTGTGTGTTGAGGGGAGGGCACTTGATTTCTCCTTTTATATAGAAGGCATATCATAGATTGATCATTTTCTTTTACAAAATGCACTTTCATCAGCTGCATCTGTAGCAGAGGATTAGTAGTATAGCCTGGAAACCAGTCTACACATAGTCAGTGAGTGGGACTCGCGCGGCTGTCTTGTCTGCGTGTTTTACCTGTGCTCCTGCCCTCCAGCACCTCCCTGAGCTGGGCACCACACCGGGGGCGGGGGCGGGGGGGCTCCAGCTGTTTTCTTGTTTGTTTGTTTGTTTTAATTTTGGTGTATTAGCACCAACTGCATTTGGGGATGGTTGAAACAAATTAATGCAAAACACTTAAATGATCACTATACGGTGAAATAGGCTAATTTGTTAGAAAAATAAAAGCTAAAGCCAGACACTGGCTTAAAATGGGGACAGGCTGTCACATGGCACCCCCAGCACCTGTCTCATCAAGGAGCTGCCCATATCAGGGTGGTGTGACCAGGAGAGAGACCAGAACATGAGGCTTCCCAGTCTCTTCCTGTTGAAGAGGATAAAGTCATGCCTATTTCTAGAAGACTTTTTTTTTCTTTTGTCACTATGTTCATGCAGTTTACCTCACAGTAAAACCAAACTTCTCACAAAGTGCTGGCCCTGCATCAGTCACCGTGGTCACCGCCTGCACCCCAGCATCAAGGCGGGAACGCCTGCTGGCCTGGGGTTGTGAGACTGAGATTCTGGTGAGTCAGTGGTGGTTTTCTGTGACATGACATCATAGATTGCCCTTTTGTCGCTAATCATACAATTTGACAGTTCTGAGAAAGGCCGGAAGGTAAAGGTAAAGGCTGATGTTTTTTGTTTTTAAATAAACCAAAAAAAAAACAACAACAAAAAACCAGAAAACCAAAACACTGAGAAGATAAGAATTTTCTCCCAGTTGTGTGGGAAAGGTAAAGCAGCACCAAATACAAGCCCTCAGCGGCTTCATCTTAGGTTAATGCGTGCATGTGTGAAGAGAATGATGCCTGAGCTGAAATACCTCATTGATGATACTACTGCTGGTGAGACGCAGAAGGCAGTGTTCCCGTGTGTGGGAATGGTTGTCCTAAGGTGCCACTTTTTCAAATTTTAGCATTTCATTGTGTGCTTTACAGTGACAGTGAGTAGGTGAAACTAATCTCAATTTAGAGATACGGATACAGATAGGAAGCCACATGGAAGCGTAGGGGCACTTCTGTTTGAGGCCCAGCAAATGCTATCAGATTACAAGGTGAATTGGGATGATTCATTTGAGAGATTGGTCAGCCATCTGGGGGACAAGTTCATTGGCAAGGATGACCTTTTCCTCGTTGCTAAAGCAAGCCACAGGCAGAGCGGCCAGTCTCCCATCAGGGAAGAAGAGAGATGCAGGCGTGCACACACAGATGTGGTGTCTTTTGCCATCACAGCTCCAAAGGAGGAGGATGTTTAATATACTGTACACATTAAACAGACTGTTCTGTAAGATGCTTTGCTTTCCAAGCACAGTCATTTCAACAGCCTCTAGATGTGTGGGTTAATTTTGAATATAGATCTATGAGTTGTAAATAGATGTGTGTTTGATCTGCCCCATTCCACCCCCCCTGCCCCCCCAACCCTGTTTCTTTCTCAACACGTTCCCTCGCTTCTGTTAGCAAACATGCTGTTTGAGAGCATTGCTGGTGCTTTCCTTATCAGTAACTGAGGTTCTCTTGTTTGCACAGGGGAATGTAAAGAGCGAATCAGTGTTCTTATATGGCAATCAGGGAAGCAGCAATATGCCACTATACAGAACTGAGTAAAAATCCCTAATCTGTACTTCCTTTGTAAAGTGAGTGAAAGGAGGTTTAGCGAATATCCACTTTGTCCGGGGAAAAGAAGTAACACTGTGCCAGTTTTATACCGGTAGCTTATAGAACCTCAGCACTGCTTGGTCTCAGCTGTCCTGCCTGATTCCCACAGCAGACAGGGTTGCAAACTCTCTGCTGGATCCCAGAGTCACGGTGATGGAGCACCTGCTTGGCCTCGGAGCTGTAGCGACCACGGAAGTGACCACCCCAAAAGTTCACACTTAACGTCAGAAACTACTGTTGGTGTTTAAATATGCAGTTATTGTAGAGAGGCCTGTAGGCCAGTGGAAGGTAAGGAAAAATTACAGAATGGAAATGATGTCTTGGGTAGTCATACAAGTTAATTGAGAATCTAAATAGATATTTAAAAAATAGCTGTGAGTGTAATATTTTAATATTACACATAGTCCTTAATTTTCCATAGTAAAGGAACTGGAGATTATGCATAATTATTCCAGTAATAAGTCATGGTAAGCCAAAAATTTGATTGCATTTAGGAGTTTGAATTTTCATTCTCATAAAACTTTTTTTTCCCTTGCTGGATGCTTACTAATTTTAAAAAATGATGTGAGTTGTTTATTAGCTTCTCTTGCCTATATATTTGACTGTGTTGATGAGTTGTGGAAAGATTTGGAACGACAGCTTCAGGAAGAGAAAACATAGAAGCCTGAGTAACCCATGGTCTAGAAAAGGAATTTCTAATGATCACGAGTTGGCGGTATTGTGGTTGTTCTCAAGCATTTTTATGAAAATGAAATGTTAAATCACCAAATGTAAACCTCAGAACATATTCTAGTTTTCATATCGTTTGGATCAATGTTAAGAATGCCTCTTCAGTCTTTGCTCATGTTCCTCACTTCGTGTAGATTTGTCTTAGTAACGTTTTTTGACAATCACTTCCCTGAAGACTCTTCTGACCTAGTGGGACCTGGTTATAATCATAGGATGTAGTCTTTAATCGTGGATAGTCCAATTGGATTCTTTTTGTATTAAGAAAATTTTTGTTTGCACTGCTGCATAGGAAGAGCTAGTTATTTTCTTCACTGCACAGAACTTCACTCCAGCGTTACCATGACGAGCATGCCAGCACTGGTCCACAGAGGATGGATACAAATGGTTGGTCTTATTTTTTGCCAGGTAGTGCTGTGAACAACATGAAAAGTAAAGTCAAAAGCCGCACTGGGCAGCAGGTATACTGGTTCATTGTCTGAAGGGGTAGAGACTAATATATTGGGACCAAAACCACCTACATCGGACATTTCTAGATCACGAAGGGGCCGGATGTTCTCTGATTGGTGCTTTATTGCAACCGTTTTGCATTGCTCCCCAACAGGGAGGAGCTGGACCTGGGAATGAGCTGAGAGTACTGAGCTGTTGGGGGAGGGTGACTGTGGCCACATGGAAGATAAAATACAAGTTTTTCTGCAAAATTTCCATTTGAGGGTTTTTACATTTAATATTTTTTTAAAACACTTTAAAGAGCAAAAAAAAAATAGTGTTTCTAGTTGCAAAATATGTACACATGTTTTGAATGGCTTTATTTTTGTTGTGTAAAACTGTTGAACACGTGGCTGTGGTGCACAAATTCTTTACACGAAGGAGTCTAGATGCATTTTACAGTAACTTATGATTGGTAATGAAACAGTTAGACATCGAACTGCCATTGTTGTGTTAAGTGCTTTCATTTTCTTTCAGTTATCACAAAGTTGTATTTATTTTATACAGATGGATTTTCGTTTTCTTGATGCCATAATGTTTACTTCAGCTTGGTGACCTGTCTTTCTTTGTGTATCTGCATGTTGTAATGTATGATAAGAATGAATGTAAAGGCTATGGCAACTGTAATTTTTGTAAAGGGCTGGTCACACGTGGATCTGGTTTATGAATGCATTGGATTACTTTAGTAACCAGATTACCTTTTCAGAAATTGAGATGTGAACACCAAAAGAAGCATTTTCTCAACAAAAATTAATAGCTGGTTCTATTTTTTTTAACCTAGAAAAAATAAAGTTGATTTTTTTCAAGTGAAGTGCTTTTAATTCTTAGTAGTGGGCATGGGGTGTTTGCGTTTTCCTGGAGCTATTTTGGCATTAACATCTATAGACGTGTACTCAGAACACACCACGGAGATTGGATGCTGAAGGCAAACTGAAACACACTGTTCTCTCATTTTAAACTATGTCCCTCTCCCCTTCCCGATTCTTTCCGTCCAGTGGTACACTGGTCAATGGTTAGCATTCACTCTCCTGGGGGGAAAAATTATGTATACAAGTGTACATAAGTTATAAATTTTGCTGATAGCAAGGATTTTATAACATGACTAACAGATCTAAATAAAATATACTTTACTGTAAATTCCATATAGCCAATTGATTCTCCCAGAATGCTCTAATTGATTTTTCCTGAACTCTTTGGCCAGCCTATGACTGTGATCCAACCATGATTTGAAAAATGGAATTACATCCTAATCCATTTAATTCTCAAATTTGTCATCCAATCTGGTATGTGATCTGTTAGACTATTTCTTAGCCTTGTACAAGTTACACTCATTAAAGTGAACCACTTTTAGCTTTAGCACCAATGGGAAGCTTATATAATTTTATTTTAATAACAGCCATTTAACAACTACTGGCAAAATTCTAAAACAGTTGGCTCTCTTGAGCAAGTGGGAGGTGTCTCCAGCACACCACTGCCCAAAAAAACATTCCAGTTTATGTTTTTTTGTTCAAAGAACTGTTAGTGTTGAATGAAGGTCTCACAGTTAATCTACTCACTGCTCTCAGGAAATTCCTCTCTCTTACCCTGGCAGAGGCTTTTAAGGGTAGGAAAGCATTAACATCAGTCCTACAGGGGCTTTGGATGTTTGAAGAATTTGCCAGAAGCCAACTTTTCCTGAAGTGCATGGAAAGCTTGCATATTTCTAAAGTTGTATGCTTTGATTTCGCAAAGTGAACTGTGATAATAGACATCTCTGAGATTTTGTTTTAAGCATTTAAAACTTTTTGGTTCGATAATTGTAGAATATGTTTGAGCCCACTGAAAATTTTAAGTGTATTAAAATATCTTACATAATAATGGGTTAAATAGTTACAGTTCAGTCTACCTCTTCTGTTTCCTGTCTGGGTTTAGGCTGCTGATTTGGTGAGGCTGTAATTCCACGCCCCCCACCCCTTGCCCGTCACACCCCCCAAACGTGGGTTCTGGTGGAAGAGGAAGAATAAATGGGGCAGAGGCCTGAAAACTAATTTGAAGCACTTGGAGATCTATTGCTGACCAGCCCTATTCCTCCTGAGTTGGGGAAAAACCAAACAAAAAGCCATTGTTTTTAATTTCCACTTAATATGAAAATGTTTGTTTTAAAAATGTTTCTTCCTGCTGGGAAAAAATGTATTTTTAAAAGGAAAAAAAATTCCTCTTGGCTATAAGAAAAAGTCAGCTGTGGCCATATCATAACATGCTGATATGATCTACATCAATAAATTTTTTATCTCTCAGGACTTGGACAACCCTGTTCTTAACTCTTAGAGGCTTGAGATACATAAGTATCCATAATCCAGATAACAAGTTGAACATGGGAGGAGGGTTAGCTAACCACTGGCAACGAGACAGGCTTCTTTCATAATCAGAAAACACTCTGAACGAGCTAGGGTTAAACCCATTTTACAAAGGAAGAAATTGGAATGGTGTTCCTTGTTTTCTGGAAGAAATTGGGATAATGATTTTTGCTGGAAAGCATGAGCATATCACAGAGCCCATTCCCGAGTTCTCCCCTAGAGAGTTTCTGTTGCCTCTTCTTGAAACACTGTCTGCCTTTTAGGTGGGTGATGCTAGAGATGGTGGTCCAGTTCTCATGACTTGCCTCAGGCAAGAGAGCATGGCCATCCTTGTGATCACAGCAGCTGTCTTGGCTGCTGAGAAATGGCCAGGCTGGGGTACTTCCCCTCAAAGATTAATTGCTGCATCTTCATTCCTTTGTTTCATTTGTGATGCAAAAACTCCCTGAAAAGGGTCTTGTCTTTAATTTTTTACCAGTCAACTAACACTGTATCAGGGCAGGCTGCTGGACAGTTGAGGGGAAAGAAGTACCTAGAAGTGGAGAAATCAGAGGAGCTTGGCGTGCGAGGAGGAGGAGGAGGAGGAGGAGGAGGAACCCAGGAGCGTTGGAAGGCCACGGGAATGCTGATGGCTGCTGTCTGCAGACAGGCACACACACCCTGTCCAGGAGGACCCGGGAAGTGTTCAGACATGGAAGTCTTAAGGAAACCAACTTCCATGGGAACTGTCCTTAGACTGCCTTCCCTGAGGGCTCACCTGTAGAGGCTTCCACCTGCGGTTTCTGGTACCGTACCCTTGGCAGAAGACGAGCATGTCTCTCAGCCATTAGGCATCTCCGGGATACCAAACAGGAACAATTCAAAATATTGGTGATAAGCCTCTTAAGGCATCTAGAACCCACAATAGGGCTTTTTTGTTGTTAATCCTCACCCAAGGATAGTTTTTCCAGTGATTTTTAGAGAAGAAGGGAGTGAAGAAGGAGGGAGAGAGAAACATCGATGTGATACAGACACATCAGTTGGTTGCCTCCTGAACATTCCCCAATGGGGACTGGGCCTGTAATTCAGCTTCTGTACCTTCCACAGGGAATCAAACCCGCAACTCTCTGGTGCCTGGGCCGGTGCTCTAACCACTGAGAATACTGGCCAGGGCCACAATAGGGCTTTTTATCTTTCTCTGATAGGTACACATTTCAGTAAGGACAAAGGATGGCATTGGAAACGAGGCATCTGGGCCTGCATTGGATTGAATGCTGGTATATTCAGTGTGGGACACCGAGACCAGTGGCAGCTCAGGGCTCTCCAGACACACAAAAATAGAAGTGTTTCCGAAAATGCACGATCAGCTGCCTTGCACATCAAAATCCAAACTCATCAGACAGGTGCTGGTGCAAAAGGGGTGGCCAGCCAGCCAGTCCTGTGCTCAGACTGAGGGCCGCTAATGGTAACGGAAGCAACCAAGACTTCTTTCAGCTTACACCCAGGACTGCCAGTGGCACTGGTTAAAGCAAGTGACAGGGCCAGTCCAGGTTCAGTGTGGGAGGGTGTCTGAAAGGTGTGAATACTGGGCGGGGCTCATTGAGAGCCAGCCGTTTGTGAAGACCAGCTATCACGTTAAAAAGGAATTCCTCAGCTGTTAAAGAGCACTAAAGGGGTCTAAAAGGGATCTTAACATTTGATAGGCTTGTCCATCATTTCAGTTGGAAATTTTTTGAGCTTCCAAATACTATTTATTTTTCCATCACCATTTATCCTCCCAGTACCCTCTTCCACCACCCGCCTCCAATCACAACACTATTGTCCAAATACCTGTAAAAGGATTAGATATGTAGATCCATCCATCATTCACATAAATCCCATTAATCAAAGGAACACCTATCTGAAAGAACACAGGTTTTGTTTGGGTGTAATCTTTATATTACTTTTGTCACTCATTGATGCATAGGCCCTTAGAATTTTAGAGCCAGTAGGAACTTTAGAAATCACCTTGTTTTGAAATGGTGGATTTAATTCTGGTGCAATTTTGGCCCGTGGCTGGTCGTATGAAATGGCTACTTAATAGAAGTGCGGAGACTAGAACCAAGGCTTTTGATTTCCACTTGGATGTTTTCCCCAAAACAGCAGATTGCTTCTGTTTGGGTTTCTGTTTTTAGTAAAGAAGAATTAAAGCTAGAGGGTTAAATACACTTATTAAAGGGGTAATGAATCCAAGAGCTTCTATCATTTCCTTCTCCTTGATTTTAAAGTAAATGTAATAGTTCCCAAATGGGTTTCCCTCAGCTGTTTCAGAGATACAATTAGCTACTAAAATTGTCTGAAATACATGTTTTTATCTTTTTGGACATGAAAGTGAAATGTATTTTGTTTTTATTTTTGCCCTGTAGAAAAGAGAAAGAGAATGCTTTCGTTTCAGACGGAAAGGGGTAGATCAATCTCAGATTAGTTCCTTTCATTTTTGAATTCCAGATGGAAACTGGCAGCAGGTAATAAATTCAGGGCCGAAACTGCATCTAGTTCCCACAGTCCCTCTGTCGTGGTGGCCACGGCGTCAGGGCTTCTTTAGGTAGGAGCCAGCAGAAGGGGAGCAAAGCCCATGGCTCAGCCTGGGAGCTTGAATTCCAACGATGAGTTTCTGATCCTCTCAACCTCACTCTGATCATGTGTTAAATGGGAGGCTTTATAAATTCCATATGTATTAATTCATTCAGCCCCTTCCCTATTTTAATCATCCTTTAGGAAAACAAAGCCCAGTGCTCTTCACTGTGAGCCAGCCCAGGACTGCTCTGCATACTGTTGTGCCTGGGGGGCACAGGTGCAACTCCAGGAGTCATTGTTCTGCCAAGCTTTCCACTGGGTGATGGCTTCTAACTAAGTATTGCGAAATCTCCTCTAGGAGACCTGTTCCATACTCTCTCTTCATCCTTCATCTTCTCTGATGGAATTGCTACCTTCTGGTGTCTACACTCTGAACAAGTTCTATGAATGGTAGATAGGCTGCACAGGCCCTTAGGGCCAGATCAGACTTGGAAGCATCTCCTTCTTCTTTTTAAAAAAATATATTTTTATTGAGTTTAGAGAGAGGGAGAGAAAGGGAGAGGGGACAGGGAGAGAAACATTGATGAGAGAAACATTGCTCAGCTGCCTCCTGCATGTCCCCCACTGGGGATGGAGCCCACAACCCAGGCATGTGCCTGACTGGGAATTGAACCAATGACATCTTGGTGCATGGGACGACACTCAACCAATTGAGCCACACTGGCCAGGATAAGTATCTCCCTCTTATCACCTCCCCACTCCCACCTCTAGCAGAGCCAAATCTCTGGTCCATGCCTGCTGTCCCAGCTCCGCCTAATGTTCTTCTGTAC
Organism: Myotis davidii; assembly: GCF_000327345.1. NCBI lineage: Eukaryota > Metazoa > Chordata > Mammalia > Chiroptera > Vespertilionidae > Myotis > Myotis davidii. The sequence continues at coordinate 981,384 of NW_006296279.1, read as the reverse complement.
TCTACCATGTCACCTCAATAACTATAAGCAATACTTGATTCTCATCTGCCCATTTCTCTCTGGTACCTGAATTTCTAAGAATTGAGTACGCTGCACTTACATCTGAAAGATGAAATGCCAATTCTCCATATCATAGACCTCAGAGTCTTCTGTAACGAGAAAGGAAAAGGCTTTAAAAATGAGTGTGGCTTTCTGAATCTTTAGGAGGCCTCCAGTGTCAGCAAGGCTTTTATATTTAGGATCGTGTGAATTATACATAGAGAACTAGGGGCTAGTGGATAGCTTCCAAGTACTAGAAATTATATTTCCCTCCCTTTTGATAATTAGTTCAAGGTCTTTGCCACAAGTGACATCATGTCTCAGAAGCAAAAATAGGTCCCTATTAAGAGACTAATGTCGCCGAAACCGGTTTGGCTCAGTGGATAGAGCGTCAGCCTGCGGACTGAGGGGTCCCGGGTTCGATTCCGGTCAGGGGCATGTACCTTGGTTGTGGGCACATCCCCAGTGGGGAGTGTGCAGGAGGCAGCTGGTCGATGTTTCTCTCTCATCGATGTTTCTAACTCTCTATCTTTCTCCTTTCCTCTCTGTAAAAACTCAATAAAATACAGTAAAAAAAAAAAAATTAAAAAAAAAAGACTCTAATGTCTTCTGTCTAGTAGATCCTATTTCCTCCTCATGGCCTCGTCTCCTCACCTTCCTTATTGGCTCTCTGACCTCAGAGCTTTTCCTTGCTGCTGCCTGGAGCCTTAGATAATTAGGTATAGTCTGACTAGGTGAGGTTAGGGGCTTGGCTATGCTGATTGCTTTTCAGTTTACCTTAGAAGCCCAAAGGACCCAGGGCTCTGGAGAAGGAGATGGTGGCCATTGTAGACAATTATCATGAACCAAGTGGGTCATTTGGACCTTAGGCACAACTAGGTGTGGGAATAATGTATATCCTCTGTGAAACCTCGTTGGGTGGGATAAAACTGCCTCCCTCACTGAGCAGTCAGTACGACGTGCTTCACATGTGTGATTTCATTTAATACTGAAAAGAACTCTTTTAAAAAGCTGTGGCACATTTACACAATGGAATACTACTCGGCCTTTTTAAAAAGAAAAGGAAATCTTATCCTTTGTGACAGCATGGGTGGATCTAGAAGGCATTGGGTTAAGTGAAATAAACCAGTCAGAGAAAGACAAGTATCACATGATTTCACTTATACGTGGAATCTAATGAACAAAATGAACTAACAAGCAAAATAGAGACAGACTCATAGAGAGCAGGTTGACAACTGTGTGTAGGTGTGTGGGAGGCCTGAAGGGATTGAGCGAAAAAGAAAAAGAGAGAAACTCATGGACAGGGACAACAGTATGGTGATTTGGGCCGGGGGGAGGGAGTGGGGGAAGGTGGAAGAGGGAATGGGGGGATAAATGGTGATGGATGGAAACTTGACTTGAGGGGGTAAACACAGTATGGTGTATAGATATGTGTTGTAGAATTGTGCACCTGAAACCTGTATACTTTTGTTAATCAGTGTTACCCCAATAAATTCAATAAAAAGGGGGAAAAGGTTTTTAAAGAGAAAGAAAATTCTCCTTGGAGGCAGAGAAATGGGATCGTTGACTACTCAGTCTTCAGAATCGGTTTCCTTTAAGAGCAGGAGTAGGAATAAATCAGAGTTATGTCTGAGTGATGGGGAGACCCAGTGTGCCAGACTCAGACTACTTCCAGGAAAGGAGTGACAGGAGGGCTCCCTCACCCTGGCAGTGGCCTGTCTAACCACAGCGGTAGATTCTGACACGAGAGACCAGCCCAGGTGAGAGTGTCCGTGGGTTTCTCATCTGGAAGGAATTTATTGTTGGAGTTTGGGGTGGGGAGCAGTGGTGGTGGTAGGCACAGAATATTGGTACAGAGAATATGAAAACTATCACAGACAAGAAGGGAGTGAAAGTAAAGGCTGGTGCCACCGAGGGTTTGCTGTAAGCTGTGGAAGCAGGAGAGCATTAGGCCTAAGGATCAAGTGAGAAGCAACAAGCATGGCATTAAAGGAGCTCCCGCCACACACTCAGGCCCAGACATCTTGTTGGTGCAGGTGTGTGATCACCAGCACATGCAGGAGATGAGCACCTGGCTGCTCCCCCTGTGGGCTCCAGCTCTTCCTGTCAACCCTGCACCCCAGGATGAAGTCAACAAGCCAAGGACAACCCTTCCTGCCCGCTCAGGTCCCAGGTCTCAGGGACCTACACTCAGTTCCTTGTCCCACCCGTTCTCTCGGGCGTCTGCCCTCCAAATTGGAGAGCATTGGTGAAGGGCTCAGGATTCTGTCGCTGAACGCATTTCCCTAATCTGGGGTGGGACAAAATCACATGATTCTAGAAACTCCATTTCCTTCCTTGACTGGCACTTTTAAAAGTGTGTGTTCTACCCTCTTTCCTTGTGTGATTGGTTGTTGGTTTTTGAGGTTGTTGTGTTTTTACATTTCTGTGCCAATGGGAAGGCAAGTTCTGTGGTCCTGCTTTATTCCACCATCTTTAACAGAATCTGATACATTGAACAGTCAGTTTGTTAAAGGGCAGCTTAGCTCATGCCGTTTTCATGACTGTTATTACATTACTACAGCTCACAGGGAAAAGACTTTGTACAAAGAATTCAGGGATTATTTCTTCTCTATTAATAGGCTGGGAGACTTCCCAGGTGAGGGGAGATTTCCATTGCTGAAAGAAGGGAAGGGAACGGGGAGTGGGGCAGCAAAGACAGCTAATCTGGGAGTTTCAGGTCCCGCAATCTCTACTCCTTAGACCAGTGATGGCGAACCTATGACACACGTGGCCAAGGTGACACTCGAACTCATTTTTTTGGTTGATTTTTCTTTGTTAAATGGCATTTAAATATATGAAATAAATATCAAAATATAAATCTTTGTTTTACTATGGTTGCAAATATCAAAAAATTTCTCTATGTGACACGGCACCAGAGTTAAGTTAGGGTTTTCAAAATGCTGACACGCCGAGCTCAAAAGGTTCGCCATCACTGCCTTAGACCGTGCCTGCCACAGGGAGGGTGGTGAGAATCCAGTGAGATAGTCCTTGTGAAAGGGTTTGGAGAACCTCAAGACGCTCCACAAGGGCGAGGGGCCTTACAAGTAGAGTCACCAATGAGATAGGTCACTCCTTGTCATTAGAAGAATCCACAAAGCCGCTGGGCAAGCCTGTGCCAGCGGTGCTGGGTAGAAGGACCCAACTCTGGGTGGGTCTGGACCAGCTGACCCCGGAGCCATTGTCAGTCCCTGGGGCTGTGATAAAAGCTCTCGCTGTGCCTGTGTTGCTCCAAGTTGGGAAGAAACGTTATATGAGCTCAGAGGACAGGGCTCGTTTGCTCTGGTCCCTTGAAAGAGGCCTCTCTAGGGGCATCAGGCCACCAGTAGGACCAGGCAGGAGGTTGTGGGAAATGAAAACACAAAGCTCCCGCCTGGTTAAAAAATTTTAAGAATTTCATGATGGCAACAGCAGAGCATTAAAACAAGTGCGGTGGCACGTTTATAAAGCAAGTCCTGCCAGCAGGACCGCCAAGGAGGAATGAGGATTGGGAAGGAGCCTGGGGCTCCTCAGTGTCCCTGCTTGTCCCTCCTCCCAGGCACTGCACTCGGAGTTCCTGTGGAGGAGGGGCTAAGAGGAGTCAACACCAAGCATGTCCCGTGTGCCAGGCAACGCTGTCAGCGCTCACACACCAACCCTGAGGTAGGCACTGTTACACCACTATCTTACAGATGCATGCAAGGGCACACCGAGTTTAAGAGACTTGCCCAAGATCACCCAGCCAACGGTGGCAGAGCCAGGATTCAGATGCAGTCTGTCTGGCCTCAGAGTCTGGCCCCTTAGCCAGTGTGATTTCCAGGGCGTTCTGTATCATTGCTTAGAGAGGCGAATAGTTGCAGGGGAACTGCTGCAGGAATGTAAATGGGTCATCAGGCTGCAGCCCCTTTTCCTTTATTGCCCTTAGTAAAACCACACCAACCCCACCTGGGAGGTGGGCAAGGTGGCCAGGAGCCACAGCTATCCAGGCAGGCAGAGAGGACCGTGTGCTCCTCCGGGGGGGTGTCTTACCTGGGTTCCCTCTAAAGCAAAGCCTGAGGTAAGGCTCTGGGTGCAGGTAGTTTATTTGGGAGGTGATCGCCAGAATGAGTCAGGGAGAAGAGAAAGAGGAGAAGAGGGGAGGGAAGGGATGGGAAGAAGAAGAAAGGAGCAGAAAACACTGGGCCCCCCTGCTCCTCAATCCCCTCCTCCTGCACGTGGGCTCTCTGAGGCCTCCAGCTGGCGGCTGGCCTGGGCTCAGCCAGGGCTCCTGGCTCAGCAGGCCTGCTCTGAGCCTCCCAGCCACATCCTTCCCTCCCTGACGCCTCTTCCCTTGGCCTAATTCCCTTAAAACCACTTTCTAGGCCTTAATTACCTCCTTGTTGTTCTGAGAAATTGGTGGACAAGTTGACCAGCCCAGAACTTCTGCAAGCTCTTGACTGTTATGAATCCATGAGGGGCAGGAATCCAGGCCTGGGGACTAGGCGTGTCTGGGTGTGGGCCCAGCTCAGCTTCCTTCTACCCAGCTAGGTCACACCTCCTCAGTTTCCACATCTGTGGGCAGTAATCAGCCCTGCCACATCCAGCTCACAGCGTCTGTGTGAGATCAGATGAAACAACGTCTGTGAGAAGAATTTTCAAACCAATGGAGGTTTATGTAAATGGAACACAATAACCATTGTTTGCTGCCCTAGTGCCTGGCATCGCACTCGTTCCTACGCGCTGTCTTCCTGGCACACACAGTGGGCTTTGTTAGCTTGGCAGACTCCCACTTGTCTGAAATCTGAACTGTATGCTCAAACAGGTCACTGATGAGTTGTCTTGGGTTGTGGTCCAACGAAGGGGCACTCAATCTGGGGCCAGAATCAAGAATCCTCCCTCTAGGTCCAACTGCTAGGGGCTCCAAGGCCTTGGGCAAACTCCTTGATTTCCTAGAGCCTCATGGGATTCATCTGACAAAAGCGGTTATCATGCCTGCCCGGTCGGCTTCATAGGTTCTCCTGAGGGTCAAGCTAGATTACATGGGTCTACGCAAGGTGGGGAGGTGCTCAAGGGCTAAGCGAATGAAGGGATTATTACTGGAAAAGGCTTTTGACTTGATCCTGCAGCACATAACCTCCCATTAGGCCTGGTGTGGACTTGGAGGCACAGACAAGACCCTGAAATGTTTTTTGGATCTTCTGAGAAAGTCAGCAAATGAGAGGAAGGCTCATTCTCTTACAAACCAGTGGTACAGGGAGTCATCATCATTACAGTGGTGGTGATTTCATGAAGGTGTTGTGTGTCAGAAAAAAAGAAATGAGAGGGAAAGGAGTGGAGTTTGAGTCCCAGAAAAGGAAGAAAACGGTTAAGATGTCCTGAAGGGGAGGCAAGAACCAGGAAGAAGGAGCGAGGCAGGGCCGGTGCAGAGCTTGGAATGAGGCCATGTGGCAGGTGATGTTGGCTCCCCCTGCCTTCTGTGCTGACAGAACCCCAATTTTTCTCATGTGTCTCCCCCTACCCATGAACCCTGGATGAGCCGTGATTGACCTAGCATCTCCTTCTATACCAGTGATCCGCTTATCCGTGTGAACCAGTCCTGGCCAATAGAGTCTGAGGGATAGTCACTGGAGGCTTCTGGGAAAGATTTTTCTCCTCCTAGGTATGAAAATGAGATGAGGGAACCTCGTCCTTCCTTCCCATCAACATTCCTCCAGTGCCTTGTCCCCTCCCACCAGACATTAAGTAGCTGAGCTGGATAATTGCCGGTTCACGATTCTAACCAGCTCCCCACCCCAACCCCACTGCCCACACCTTCCTGTTTTGACTGCCTGCCGGAGAGGCTGAGGCTTGGAGCAGAGAGGGTGGTCCAGGGAGAAGAAACCCAGGAGTGTTGTAGAGAAGTTAGCCAAGAACCTGGACCTTGTGAAGTTGCTGAATCTTGCAATTCCCTCTAGGCTTCTTGATGTGTGAGAGAGGAATGTTCTGGGTTAAGTCACTCTAATCCAGTATTCCATTGACAAGAGAACCAGGGTCAAGTAACACTGATAATAGGTGCCTTTCCAGTGTTTGCACAGCACTTGAATATATACTTATTTTATTTGTCACCAGATAAGAGGATAAGTGATCTTATCTCCTTTTTTACATAAATGAGGAACCCGAGGCCAGGGAGGGTAACTGACTGCCCAGTTCACACATTAATTGGTGGAAGGTCTGATATCAAAGTGAGGTTTCTGACTCTTGGCCCAGCACACTTCCTGCTCTATCTGGGAGAGACCAAAATTAAAGCTCAACAGGCATTACAAATGCCCCAAACAGCTCCCACCCTCAGCTCCCAAAAGATTCTCAGGGAGAGAATCTGATCATCAACTATTGGTCAGCCGTTGTGTTGGGGACCTGGGAACCAGGCAGAGAGGGACCGGGGAGGGGGACAGAGGAGGAAGATGGCATGTTCCTCCACCACTCGCAGGAAGCTCCTAGATGGAGGAAGAAATGAGAAAGTATAAACAAGGACTGGCAGGCTTTTCAAAGCGTGAGGCCAGCTGACTTCCTCAATGACGGGCACTGTGGATCCGGCAGTGGAGAGACAGGCCATGCGGGAGGGGTGGGGGGCTAGAGACACGAGTGTCAGGAGCAGGCTCTGTCTGGGAAGCTTTCCAGAAGGGTTTGTGGGGGTATAAATTACAGTGGGGGTGGGATGGGGGGTGGTTTCTGTTTCAGTGGCCCTGGTGAAGGAGGAAGTGGGCAGTGGGAGGGTGGTGAGGAAGGGCATCAGGCCTCCGTCTCTTTCCAGTGGCTTATTCAAGAGGGAGGGAGGGAAGTAGGGTGATGACTATAGGAGCAAAGGTGGGGTTTAAGGTCTCAAGACCCGAATATGTTTATACGTTGAGGGAATGGATAAGTGGAGAGCGACGGGTGAGAGTCAGGAGAACCAAGGGATGGGACAAGGGAGGCTCCTGGAGCACAGGTGGAGTCTGGTCAAGGAACAAGGACGATCAGCAGACACATTTAGTCAGTGACAGAGACGGGGCAGAGAAAGGAGCATCCAAAGTATCAGCTGCCCACATGCTAGTGAGGTTGGGCAAAAAAGAAGCTCCATCTTTTTCCTAAGTTAGTTCCCAGAGCATTCCTTTTTCTCAATTACCCTTTCACTTCCTAGTGTGTGGGAAGCCATTGCTGAACTTCAGTGGCCCTATCAGGTCCCTGGCCTCCAGCTGGGTTCAGATCTCCTCAATGCTGGCCAGGGTTCAGGGTAATCCTCGAATTGTTCCCCAGGTTGTTACCTGACCTCGGAGATCAGGTTACCCCAGGATAGTGTTCACTACTTTGTCCTGGGCCATGTGATCCTGTCCAGGGAGGAGCACGGATGTAAATTATTAAGGAAACCTCAGGTTCTCAACAACTCCCTCGTGATTCAGAGATGCCAAGAAACCCGAGAGGAGGCGGCCCTTGGGGTGCAGCAGCTGGGATTGAGCAGCTGATCACGTCCCAGGCCTCTGAGCCTGCCAGCATTTGAAACCTGAAGTCTGGGGCTCACTAGGGCCACATGTTAAAGGTCTTCTGCACCCAAAGATCTGTAGCAGAGAGGTTAGCCCCCTGATAGAAACCCAACTCAGCCTGGCCTGAGTGGCTCAGTGGTTGAGCGTTGACCTATGAACCAGGAGGTCATAGTTGAATCCAGGTCAGGGCACATGCCTGGGTTGTAAGCTCAATCTCCAGTGTGGGGCATGCAGGAGGTAGCTGATCAATGATTCTCTCTCATTATTTATGTTTCTATCTCTCTCTCTCCCTCTCCCTTCCTCTCTGAAATCAATAAAAATATATTTTAAAAAGAAAGAGAGGAAGGAAGGAAGGAAGGAAGGAAGGAAGGAAAGAAGGAAGAAAGAGACTCAAAAGCTCCTTATTGCCAAAACCGGTTTGGCTCAGTGGATAGAGCATCGGCCTGCGGACTGAAAGGTCCCAGGTTCGATTCCGGTCAAGGGCATGTACCTGGGTTGCGGGCACAGACCCAGTAGGAGATGTACAGGAGGCAGCTGGTCGATGTTTCTCTCTCATTGATGTTTCTGACTCTCTCTCTCCCTTCCTCTCTGTAAAAAATCAATAAAATATATTAAAAAAAATAAAAAATAAAAAAAAGCTCCTTATTCAGGGGCCCCTGGCACGTGTGAAGATGATGAGGCAAAACCAGTGCCTGTTCTCACTAGAGGAGTTCAGGTGAGGCACGGTCTCCCCTAAAGAGAGGCTCACCCTCATTGTGGAGGCAAGATCCCTGTCCTTGGGCAGCTTCTGGTCAGACAGAGAACACACACATAGAGTGTGACTGCAATTGGTAGCAACTGGAACCAGATATAGACACGGTATAAGCACTACGCAGAACTAGCCAGCCCACTATAAGGGCAATGCCCAGAGGACTAGCAGGAAGTCACCCCCTTCCCAGAGGCTATGCCAAGAAGGGTCCAAGCTGGTTAGATGCTTGCTGATTCCAGCTGCAGAGTGTCCAGACACTGTGGTTCCTTACAGGCATAATGCTGCAAGGATCGTACTTGCCTATTGCACTAAGTCCCAGCCTATGTTCTGGAAAAGAGGGAGGGAAGGCGGGGAGGAATTCAGTGTTCAGCCTCTCCAAGCTTCCTTTGGCTTTGGTTATCGAGCGGCAGGCCCATGGTGATCTTTGTGTGATAATTCCTGTACTTGCCTAAGTTGTGTGTGCTGGGGGTCCTCTTCTGCAAACACACTGAGTGTTCATCCACCAAGTTTTAAATGTTCACCAACACAATGACATTGACACAGCAGGCTGAATATTGAACTGAGTCTCACTACTTCCCTGGCTTTGTCCAGAGCTGACACGTGCACCCTAATGTCCTAAATGCCCCTTTTTCCTTCTCAGCCTGCTATGAGTCTCTGAAAAACCCTTGTATTCTCCACCCCAGACTTCCCAAGAAGGGCTGAGGACGTCTGATCTTTGGAGCTTCTACTGGGTCTCAACGCATTTGTTCACTTACTCCTCAAATAATCACCGTGCTTCTGCTGAGCTAGGCCTAGTGTTAAGAGTCAGGGATACAGAGATGAGTAAGACATCATCCCTGTCTTGTTGAAATGCACGCTCCCAGTCAGGGAGAAAGACCTGAACAGAACTAATCATGTTCAAAGGCAGCTCTGATGGGGATATGGGCATACAGAGAAAGAAGAGGCTAGTGCCCTGGGATGGTTTCATTAAGGTCACCCTTGGCTAGTACTTGGATAGAGTTTTGACAGAAGAATGTGCAGAATAGCATTCCAAGCAGAGCAACAGTGCAGTTGAAGATCTAGAAAACCCATGGAAGGGTCTACTTTCAAACCCTTCCTTAGGGCTGGTATGTTCTCGACTCCAGGGTAGTGTCAGTTACAGAGTACAGTGTGTCCCCTGAAGTTGTGTGATGCTGTGGTCCTGCACTTCTTCACCTATGTTCTTACCAGGCTGTGCCCCAGCCTTCCTCATGTTACATTAAATCCATTCCAAATAGGACCAAGTGAACTAAAGTGGGGTTCAAAGAACATGGGGCAGGAGGAGGCAACTGGACATGCGGTGATCTCAGACTCGGGCCTCCTGAGCTTTGAGAGGATGCATTTCTGTTGTTTTAAGCCACCAAGTTCATGGTAGTTGTTAGGCAGTCCCAGGAAACGAATCCAATGCATAACTGATTTTCTATGAAGGTGCCAAGACAATTCAGCAGAGCAAAATTAGTCTTTTCAACAAACGGTGCTGGAACAATTGGGTATACATATGCAAATAAGCAAACTTGGATTCCTGTAAGAATGAACTGAAAATGGATCGTAAACCTAAATGTAAAACCACATCTATAAAACGTCTGGAAGAACTCAGAAGAGGAAATCTTTGTGACCTTCTGTTAAGCAAAGATATTTTTAGACAGGACGCCAAGGCATGCTCCGTAAAATAAAAAGTGATAAATTAGACTTAAAACGAAAACCTGGTGCTTTTCATAAGACATTGTTAATAGAATGGGGAGACAAATCACAGACTGCAGTGCATATACCTAATAAAGGACTCATTTTAGATTTTACTTTTAAAACTCAATAATAGAGAAACAAACAACCCAATTTTAAAAAATAGGCAAAGATTCAAATAGACACTCCACCAAAGAAGACATACAGCTGGCAAATAAATGCATGAGAAGATGCTTGAAATCATTTGTTAGGGAAATGCAAATCAAAACCACACGATACTACTACCCACCTATTCGAACATCTAAAATTAAAGACCTGCAGTACCAAATGATGGTAAGAATACAGAGCAACTGGAATTTTCATGCACTACTGGTGGGAACAAAAGATGGTACAACCATCGGGAATACAATGAAGTAGTTTCTTAAACATGTACCTATGTTATGATCCGGCTATTCCGCTCCTAGATGTTTACCCAAAAGAAAGGAAAGCATATGTCTACACAAACACTTGGACACAATGCCCATCAGCAGTTGAATGGATCAAACAAATTATGGCTTTTACACAATAGATACTACTCAGGTACAAAAAGGAATAAACTAGCAATATATGCAACAGTGGATGAATCTCTAAATAATTATGCTGAATGAAACAATCTGGACCCCAAAAAAGGTACATAATACATGTTCCATTTATATAAAATGTTATAAGCGGAAATGAGTCTATAGTGACGAAAGCAGGTCAGTGGTTGCCTGGGGTGGGGTGGGCTATGGGGTGTAGAGGGGAGGGAGAAACTTCGGGGGAGGATGGATATGTTCACTACCTCATGGTGAGGGTTTCATGGGTGTATACATGTCAGAGCTTATCAAAGTGCATATTTTAAATACATGCAGCTTGTTATGTCAATTAAACCTCAATAAAACTCTAAAACAAAAAAGAAGAAAAACTGATGTCCTCAGCGTTCTCAGTATTAGTGTGACAGCCAATGCCTAACGATGGAGGGTGGAGGAGGGGACGAGGCACAGAGGGGTCCCACAGCCCTTACTCCCAGGCAGCCACACAAGCCCACCCCCATCCATACACACACTCTGAGGACTGGATGCAATGACGGCAGGCCACGGTCCCCACTCCTCAGCCCCTCCATCAGGAGACTGCCCCTGCTTGCCTGCCCACTAGCCAGAGGGAAGTTAGGGGAAAACAAGGTCATTGGCGCCCTTGGAGCAAGATCCCAATAGAGTTCGTACACATGTCAGAAACCATTTGGTCCAGCAGATGTGTGACCCACTTGGAGAAATCACTCTTTGCTTCATTAGTCTTTGCAGCCTCTGCAGATGGCTCCCTCCACAGAACTGGGCCCAGTTGCCTCCCTGCAGTCATGGACGGCTTACTGAGAGGAGGGGAGAGCTCAGGGCCTGGCTTTAACTGTGGTAAGACCCCAAGAAACTGGGGGTGTACTTCCCAGATTGTCAAGGGTGTGATATTTTTCCCCTTTTAAAACAATTGCTTATTAAATGTAATTACATCTTGTAGTTCCGTAAGGCTTTTCTGTGAAGACTTTTTTTTTAATTCCTTGACTGGAAGATGAGAGGATTTACAACTACATTCCCGGAAGCCTCTGCTGAAGGACTTGGAGGTAGCTAATTCTGTAAAGAAACTCGGAAATCTCTCCCGCACTCCACCTATCTGGTTTGTGCTAAAATGGAGTTCAGTTCACCCTTTTGCTGGTGAAACCCAGAAATCCAGCCTCCTGTGTATAAAGGATCACAACTCCAAAATGCTTAGAGTCTACATACCAATAATTGGGAGGCGTTGGCAGTTCTGCTGGGACCCAGATGCTTAGGGCAAGAGCCTGGAGGAATCCTTCCACAGTGTGGGTTAGAGCTCCAAAGTCCCAGAAGAGACTCCCCGCTCCCCCATGCCATCCTGCATCCCAGTCCCCTCTCTCTGAAAAGAAGATCTACTAACCCACCTCCTTTCGGCCCTGCTCACCACCAAATGGTAATAATAGCCCACATGAGGGCACGTGGGTGGCCAAGCACTGCTGTGAACAGGTATGTATTATACTGTGTATATCACCCAGTAAATCCTTACAACAAGCATGCTGCGAGTTTGACATGCTTGCCTTACAACAACCCTTTGAGACGGGTAGGATGATTATTACTATTTTACAAATGAGGAACCTGAGGCAAAGGAGATGAGGTGAGGGTTCAAAGTTTCTAGTTTTCAGGGGAGTATCATTTTTAAATTTTTTAATTGTGGCAAGTTACACAGAACAAAAATTACCATCCTAGCCATTTTAAGTGTTCATTCAATAACGTTAAGTACATTCACACTGTTGTGCATCCATGCTCCAAACCTCTTTTCATCTTACAAAACTGAAATGCTATACCCATTAAACAACTCCCCATTCTTAAATACATGCAGCTTGGGGAGCATTTAAGAATACTCCTGGCCGCCATTCCTCTTTCTGTTTCTCTGACTCTGACAACTCTAGCTATTTCATATGAGTGAAAACATATAATATATATGCCCTTTTGTGATGGGCTTATTTCATCCAGCACAATGTTCCTCAAGACGCTACCCATGTTGTAACGTGTCACAATTTCCTATAGTTTCAGTTTAGCAAAATGAAAAGAATTCTGGAGATGAGTGGTTACGATTTGCACAATGGTAGGAATGTACCTCATGCCACCGAACTGCACACTTAAAAATGGTTAACATGGTTTCATGTTCTATGTCTCTTACCGAGATTAAAACAACAACAATGAGAACAGGCCAGATTTGCCCCAGGGCACACAGCGAGTGGCAGATCCCAAATTGAGTGGGAGGGCTCCTGTGTCCAGGCTCCTCAGCACCTTGCTCTACTGCCACTCGGAACAGAAGTCACACAGATGAAGCTCAGCAACTGAGTCACCTCCCAGGGAATCACTGGAAGGAGCTGAGGAAAAGCTCCCTTCTGCTTCCGTCCCCCTGCCTGGCCTGTGGGCAGCCAGGCCTGGAGTTCGAATGCCATAGGGGGCCCCCTCCTGGTCACCCAGTGACAACTCCCTGGCAGAGGAGTGGGGCGGGGCAGGAAATGCACATCCTGGGAGTCAGCTCCGTGTGTGTGCAAGGCTGGCCCCAGCAGTGGAAGAGCTGGTTCAAGCACGGAGCCGTATTACAGCTTTCAGCAACTTCCTACTCCCCAGGTGGACAAGTAGAGAAGTTTAAATGGACAATTTGATCAAGAAGTCAAGGAGTCATGAACACTACGACTGTACTTCCCTCTCTCTGGGACCTGGAGCCCTAAAGTGTGGCTTCTCAGAAATCCATACGGCTTCTGGCTTCCTCTCTTCCATACACACCTACTTATCACCTCGCCCTCCCGCCCCTCTCCTCCCTCCAGTGCCACCACCTTGTTCAGATCCTGCAGGAGACACTGATCTTGCACTGCCTGGTGGTGTAATGATGTGTGCATCTGCAGCCTTATCTTAGACCAGTGATGGCGAACCTATGACACACGTGTCAGAAGTGACACGCGAACTCATTTTTTTGGTTGACTTTTCTTGGTTAAATGGCATTTAAATATATAAAATAAATATCAAAAATATCTTTGTTTTACTATGGTTGCAAATATCAAAAAATTTCTATATGTGACATGGCACCAGAGTTCAGTTAGGGTTTTTCGAAATGCTGACATGCCGAGCTCAAAGGGTTCGCCATCACTGTGTTAGACCTTACTTCCTGGGCGACTTGAGGCCCAGATTCCTGACAACTTCTGGCCTATAAGCCAAGTGGCCTCACCAGTCCTGCCTGGTAGCCTGTCCCAGAGAGGGTTCAGGTCACACTAGGGTTTGTTGACAACTTTCTAATTCCCCAGTGCTTAATAAAAGAATAACTAGCTAATGTTTATTGTACTTGTACTAGGCCCCAGGCATTTATTTACATGCACTACTTAATATCTCTTCACAACTTTAGAAGTGTGAACTAGAAGTTAGGTGATGTTTTAACCCTTACTGAGACAAGTAAATCTCAGTAAGCAGAAAGCCAGTTCTCAAATGGGACTTCGTTTGTACCAAATATCAGTGTTTCTCAACTTCCAGGAGCGTCAGCAACTCCTGGGAGCAACTCCTGAAGGTGCCTACCCCAAAGTTCCTGATTCAGTATGTCTGGGGTAGAGCCTCAATTTGCATTTCTCAAATGCTCACAGGCAGCGCTGGTGGTCCCAGGAGTCTCCCTTTTAGTTGCACTGCACCTATGGCCCCCAAACTCCTGCAGGGACCACCTGAATCTCTCATAACCCTCTGCTGTTGTCACCTCAAGGTCTTCTCTAACTTGGCAAAGGAAAAAGATACACAAGTCCAGGAAGCACAAAAAGTCCCAAACATGATAAATTCAGAGAGACCCACACCAAGACACATCATGAAAATGGCAAAGATTAAAGACAAAGAGATAATCTTAAAAGCAGCAAGGTAAAAGCAGTTTAGTTTTTACCTACAAGGGAGCTCCTACAAGATTGTCAGCTGATTTCTCAACAAAAATTGTACAGGCCAGAGCAAGAAATATTCGAAGTGATGAAAAGCAAGGACATACAAACAAGATTATTCTACCCAGCAAAGCTATCATATACAGTACAGTAGAAGGATAAAGAGCTTTCCAGATTAAAAAAAAAAAAAAAACTGAAGGAGTTCATCAAAAACAAACCAGTATTATAAGAAATGTCAAAGGATCTTCAAAATGTGCTCTGTATTTATGAGTTTTTTTCTGTTTGTTTAGTTGTTGTTCATTTATTCTGTCAAGAAAAAGCTAAAGGAGTTCACCAACAAGCCAGTATTACAAAAAATATTAAAGAAAATAAAAGTATGGATAATAAAATAGCAGTAACTATATATCTATCAACAATTACTTTAAATGTAAATGGATCACGTGCTCCAATCAAAAGACATAGGGGAGCTAAATGGATAAGAATATAAGGTCCTTACATATGCTGTGTACAAGAGACTCAATTCAGATGGAAAGACATGCACAGACTGGAAGTAAAGGGATGGAAAAAGATATTTCATGCAAATGAAAACAAAAGAGAAAAAAATCTGGGGTAGCAAGACTTATACCAGACAAAATAGACTTTAAAACAAAGGCTATCACAAGAGACCAGGAAGGACCCAGCAATTCCACTTCTGGATATTTTTCTGAAGAAACCCAAAACACTAATTCAAAAAGACATGCATCCCTACGTTCATTGCAGCATTATTTACATAGCCAAGATATGGAAGCAACTTAAGTGCCCATCAATAGATGAATGGATAAAGAAGAAGTAGTGCATATATAATGGAATATGACTCAGCTATTAAAAAAAATGAAATCTTGCCATCCTCAGTCAGAGAAAAACAAATGCCAGATGATTTCTCTTATATGTAGAATATAAAAAAAACCCACAAAAGAAGTGAACAAACAAAACAGAAACAAACTCATAGATACAGAGAACATTTTGATGGTTGCCAGATGGGAGGGGGTTTAGGAAATGGGTGAAAAGGGGGAAGGAATTAAGAAGTACAAAAAAGTCATAAAATAGTCACGGGGATGTAAAGTATAGCCCAGGGACTATCATCAATGATCTGTAATAACTATGTACGTTGTCAGATGGGTACTTGATTTATCAGAGTGGTCACTTGGCAAGTTATATAAATGTCTAGTCACTATGTTGCACACCTGAAACTAGTATAATATTGTATGTCACCTGTTATTGCAAAATGAAAAATTATTAAAAAGTCGCACATGTTTTCATCACTAGCAAAACACGACAGCACCACAAGGGTGTTCTGTTTGTAAAGGACCTGACCTTGCCCTTTCTTAGAAGTAGGCAGGGGTCAGGGTCAGGGTTAACTGGGAGATTAAGATCCCCAGCTATTTGTTCTTGGTCACCCTCTTTCTTCATTTGCAGCACTTGTGACCATTGTAATGGACACTGATTTCTGTATTGTTTGGTTAGCGTCCTGTCCTCCCGCTGGAATGGTAGTGCCATCAGGACAGGCCTCTTGTCTGTCTCCTTCCCCAGTGTTTGCCCGGCGTCTAGAACAGCAGCTAGCACACAGGATGTGGGCAAGGAAAGTGAGTTGAATGAACAAATAAATGGACAGTGGACAAACAAAATAAATAGGTGAATAAACAAATGCTGAAACAGTCATGGAAGCAGTCATGAGAGCTGGAGTATTCACTTGGCTGGATAGAGAAGCCAGACAGAAGACTCTATTCTGGGACCTTTGGCGTCCCCTTCTCCTTCCTCAAAAGAGCGCACCTTTTCATAGGTGTGGCCTGGTGTGTCTCACCTGCACAGTAATCTGGAGAGAGATGGATTAGTTTGCTAGTTTGTTACAAATGGCCACAAACTGGGTGGCTTAAACCACAGACATTTACTATCCCACAGTTTGGAGGCCGGAAGTCCGAGATTTGGGTGTCTCTCTGCCTGGCTGCCTTCATCTTCCCAAGGCGTTCTCCTTGTGTGTGTCTCTAAAAAGGGATTTCCCCTTTTTATAAAGACATTGGATCAGGGCCCACAAATTTCATCTGCAATGATCCTATTTCCAAATAAGGTCACAGTCTCAAGTTCTGGGGGTTAGGACTCCAACATGTCTTTTCTGGGGACACCATTCAACCCATCACAGACGTGATGGGGATGTTTCTAGGCATAGGTCCCAAAAGTAGGTCCTTTTTATTTGTTTCCTGAGGTAATCTGTTGACATGACTTTTAAATCTGTGAGGAGGAAAACACGTTGGGAGCAGTGTGAAGGGAAGACCAAGAGCAGACCTGCTGAGAAGGTGGTCAAAGGTGTGTGTCCCTAGGTGGTGGACTGAAGACCACACCCAGGGGTTCCTCTGCAGCTGGAAGATAAGAGCGGGGGGTGGGGGGCAGGTGTTAGGGCTGAGGGCGCTGGGTGCTGCGGGTCCCACACAGACCTCTCCTCTCCAGGAGGCTGCCTCAGTGAGTCTGCCTCATGAAAGCGTCCAGAGAAAAACATGCTTCAAGCTCACATTGCAAAGTTCCCTTTCTGGTGCTTTCTGTTGTGGGTGCAAATTGCAACACTGCCATCTCTTTTGTGGCACAGTCCAACCTCCTCACCCAGACCTCTTGCTTCACTTCCTTCCAGGGCTCATCACTGCACTGCACATGAGGTTTCTACTGGGGGAAGAGGGTCACCTCTAACTCGCTTCTATGCCCTAACTCCACCCCCCCTATTCAATTGGGCTCAATAAACTCAGTTTTAATACTTTCACCAATAGCCCCTCATGAAGGCAGCCGCCAATAATTACATAAAACAATGAACTTATTGGAGAGCTACTTTTGATCCCAGGCACTGTTGTTCCTAATTTAGTGATCGTAGCCAGAATTTACCTAGTTTTGGATTCAGCAGAGCAGGAGCTTGGCAAAGTCATGAAGACAGAGAGCAGAGAGCCCTCTACCCACACACCCTGTGTAGCTGGTGTCTGTCCCTGCTCACCTCACTCTCCCCTGCAGGATCCCCTCACTCCTTCTCTGGGCACCCATCCACACCCACATCTGTGGCTTCCATTGCTATTTACCTGCTGATGACCCCAGGTCTCCCTGTATCTCCTCAGATCATCTATTCACTGCAGAGAGGAATCCAGGGGGAGGGCCCCAGGTACATCAAAGGCTCTGTGCCTGGAACAGACCTGACCTCCCCCTCAGACCTGTTCCTCCTTCCTCCTTATCTCTGTGGATGGCGCCATCATTCTCGAGCTTGCATATCTGGAAACCTGGCTGTCTGCCTCAGCTCCTCCCTCCTGTGTATTGCCTAGTTCAGTCACCTCTTCCCAGCCAGTCTACCTTTTAAGCATGACTACAGGGTGCCCTCTCTCCTTTATGCCCATTACTGCTTTGGCTCAGGGATCTCACAGTAACCTCTTATCTGGATGCCCTGCCTCCAGGCTTAATATCTATCTTTCTCCGTGATTCAATGTGGCCTTTGTAAATGTATGTCTGATATGCCACTGCCGAGATCTTGTCACTGTCAGGATGAAGCACAACCTCCTCACTGAAGATTCAAGGACTTTTAAGGCCTTGTTCAACTCCTTGCTCTAGTAGCATCTTCACACACATCCCGGGCTGCTCCCCTGTTTGCTCTGTCTGTAACACCATCCCCCACCCAGCCCTGATCTCCCTGGCTAACTCCTCCTTGACCTTCAAAACCCAACTCATAGGTCATCTCCTGGGGAGTCTTCCTGATTCCCACAGTGGGAGGTAGGTGATGCCTACCCCGAGCACGTGTACTTAACTCTATTAAAGTACTTAACTTGATTTTTTTCTTTTCTCAGCCCAACCGGACTCTCAGTCTAGACTCGAGAGAGCAGGACTGTGTCTTGGGCCTCATGGGCTCCCCAGCACCTAGAACACAGTCTGGCATGTCATAAGCAGGTGACTTTGGTTGGTCAATTAGTCAGACTCTATGGTATGTCATAAACAGGCGACATGGCCCTGAGTGAGGTGAGAAGAGGTGCTCACCTACTCATCTCACCACTAAGATGGCACCATGTGCTGGTACTAGTTTGGGCTTTGAGATCAGCCAGACTTGGATCCAAATATTGGCTTTACCACTCACTAGCTGGGCACAAGTCTTAACTCTGAGCTTCAGCTGCCTAATATATAAAATAAGACTAAGTAGGTAGGTGAGTAGGGATGGGGTTTGGGATATAGCTTAATGGTACTCCAGCAGCCTTGGGTCCTCCCTACATCTCCTCTCTCTTTGTCCGTGCCCCCTCCCTGTGCTGTGACGCCATCTCCTCGGGTGCAGCTTCCTCTGTCAGGATCCGGCTTAAAAAGAGGAAGTTTATGGCTCATCGCAGGCTCACCCCCAAAGCCCCAAGGGTGCAGCCGGGAGACCTCACAGCCATGGACTGGGTTCTTCTCAAATTCAGGTCATGGTAGGTGGGAGGAAACTTGGAAGTGAAAAGAGTGGGCAACCAGCCCCGGGGTACCTTCAGGCACATGCCTGTCCCTGAAGGGCAGTCATTGGCTGTTACTGTTTCAGCAACAGGGTCAACATTTCTAAAATCGGACCCTGTGCAATTTGTAAGCATCCCAAGAGTTTGAGTTCTCTAGGGTCCTACCTCTCACAATCCACTCACCCCATCCCCCAGAAAAAGAGTGTGCTGGCCCAGGGGCAGGCTCTTCTAGTGGTTCTGCAACCTGGGTGTCCCTCAGAACCACCTGGGGGATTTACTGAATCACAGAAGCCTGGCCCCTCACCTGCAGTCCCTGATTCAGAAGGTCCAAGGTGTGGCCCTGGCATTTTGTATTTTGCAAAACAAACCCCAAAGGGCATCTGATGGCCACCCAAGTTGAGAGCTATAGGGTATTGAGATCAGATACCAGGTGTTACAAACAACTTCCTGCTAATCATAGTTAAATTGCCAACATTTGTGACTCTTTTATGTTTTAAAATACATGTTAGAGTAGAGTTGAGGCAGGTCCTCTCCCTGTATTCTGACTCTGTATTCTGACTCTGAGGCTGTCACTGACGCTGTGCTGCTCACTGTTGGGATGGTTTCAAATTGGCCAAGTGCTTTGCTGGCCTCCTCAGACCTGCGGCTCAGTTCCAATCTGGGACTCGCCTGCAAGTGTGTCTCCAAAGCAACGTCTGCATGTGTTCCTCACCTTTCTCTGCCCCCGCCCCCCACACCCACTCCAGTGCAGCTATTCCCGACTGACCTGCACAGAATCACGTGGGGACTGTGTGAAAGAGCAGGTGCTGACTTTGCAGGTCTGGGTGTGGCCCAAGAGTTTGCATTTAGAACTAGCTCCCAAGGGATAGGATAGCATTGCCGTTGTCCAAGGACCACAGTCAAGAGTCTGCACCTCTTAGAAATAACACTGCTCTAGCTATGGGGTGCATGCAAAGACCAACCATCTGGTTCACCTGGTTTCCCAGGATGGGAACCTTTCAGTGCTACCCTCTGGGGCAGTTCCAGGTAGACTAGCATGCTTGGCCACCTTACCCACAGCCCATGTCCCTGTGCAGTTAGTTTAGGGGAAGCCTTGAAATAGGGAAAAGCTTCGCGGATGCTTACAGAGCAAGAAACAAGATGTTCTATGTTTATTTCAGTGAAGAAAAATAACTTTTAAGTCACTGAGGGGCCTGGATCGTGTGGTTCAGTGGTTGAGCATCCACCTATGAACCAGGAGATTGCTGGTCAGGGCACATGCCTGGGTTGTGGGCTTGATCCCCAGTAGGGGGCGTGCAGGAGGCAGCCGATTGATGGTTCTCTCTTATCGTAGATGTTTTTTATCTCTCTCTCCCTCTTCCTTCCTCTCTCTGAAATCAATAAAAACATATATATATTTTTAAAAAATCATGGAGGGAAAGTGGATTCAGCTCACAGTCATGGTGAAGTGGGGTTGATCTGGAAAGGCTGAGCTTGAGTCAGGGTGGGGAGGACAAAGTTCGGAAAATGATCCGAGGCCAAGATGAGGGAAGGGCTCCCATTCCCACACAAGCTGGCTTGGGTTGGCATTGATTTCAGCTTGGTTGTCAGAAGCTACAAGACCATTAAAAGTATGTTCAAGGGTGAGCTGGTGTATTTGTATTAAATGCCTACATCCAATTCTCATCGGCCACTTTCTTCCCTTCATGCCCGTGGCACTTAACCTGGCCCTGCACGTAAGTTACCATAGCCTCCTGGCCCTGGTAGCTTTTAGACAATGTCCTGCAGTGCAGTGGTCCAACGGCCTGGCCTTGGGGGCTGAGGCACGGGTCCGGATTTGGTCCTGTCTTGTCTCTGTCATGTGCCCTATGACTTGGGTAGGACAGGGTCAGCATCTACCTGTCCATGCTTTTCTTCTTTCCCTCGTGGGGATGACTGAGGCAGGAGCACCGCGAAAGCCCCCTGGAGACCCAGGGCCTTGCCAATCTTTAACCGCCTGGGGAGACCCGCGGCTGCTGCAGGAAGGCTCGTCCCTGCAGACTGTGTGCAGAATCGGTGGGAACGCAGCCACACTCTGCCCGTGGGTTTTGATTCCTAGAACTCAGAGTGTGTGGGTTTGGAATGCTGTAGCCTCTGGGCTGGAATACAGGGAGGCTTCTTAATTACAAAATACATTAAAATAGTGCCGTTTTATGTCTTTAGCAGCGATGAGGCTATGAACTTGGGAGTCGGAGGGCAAAGCACATTCCAGTGGTTTGACCTTGGCACATTGCATAACCTTTGAAGCCCTGGCTTCCTCATGTGTGAGGCCGATCTAATAATAGTTCCCGATCCCCAAGGGCTGCGGCGTCTCAGCTGGCACAAGGCCAGCGCCCCAGAAGAGCAGCTAGGCCGGGTCTCTGTCCCTGTCACAGTTTCACAGGCTGCAGGAGCAGGTGCCTGGCAGGACCCCTCCCTGCTGCGCCTCCTTTAAGGAAACTGCTCAGGAGCACAGTGTTGGCCATGGAAAGCGCCAAGATGCTGCCCCACTGTTTGAAAAGATGTGAGAAATCCACATTCGGTGAAGGAGAACAAAATCCTTGGCTCACAAAGATCAGGGAACAGGCTAGCTCTTTTCCAAAACATAACTGTCTTCATTTTTGAAGAGTTCTCGATGTATAGAAAAGTTGTGAAGCGAACACAAGAGTTCCCACATACCCCACACCTGGTTTTCCCTACTGGGAACATCATAGGGCAGTGTGGTATGTCGGCCACAACGGACAAATCAAAATTATTATTCGTTATGAACTAAAGTCTATATGGATCCTGATTCCCTTCATGTTTTATTCAATGTTCCTTTTCGGTTCCAGAATGGGTTCTCAGGACACTTAGCTGTCGTAGGCTCCTGAGGGTCCTCTAGACTGGCAGCTTCTTAGATGCGCCTTGTTGTGGGTGCCTTTGACCGCTTTGAATACTGCGGACCCTCTTTTTACCAGTGAGGCAACACAGGCCTAGGAGACTGCAGAGCAGCTGAGGGAATCACAGAACCCTCTTCTCCATAATCCTGCTCTGGTGATGCGCACAGCAAACCCTTCCTCCACGGTTAGCTCAGAGGAAAAATTCTGCTCGGCACTGAAATAGCCCAGGTTCTGCTTTAATGTGTGACTCTGGGGATTCCCTAGGTCCTGCCAGATGCCCTGCGTCCCTCAGGCCTTGTAGGCACCCTGATGTGCCTCTCAGGTCAGAGCAACACAAGAAGGGGGGCAGGCACTAGGGAGTCGTTTGCACCTGCTCATCAGTGGGGAAGTGGATTTGAGAACAGCTTTGCCATGACCTGGCTCCCCTGGTCTTGTCTTGAGAGCTATGCCCTTGAATGCAGGTTTGAGAACCTGCTGAGGACAGGATGCCACATGGGGCAGGCAAAGCAGAAGCCAGGTGAAGGAGCCAGCTAGTGGGGAAGTGTTTGCCCTCGGAAATGCTGGCCGGGGGGACCAGGCTGGAGGCTGTGTAGAGTGCCCCCAGGAGCCTCAGCAGTCAGCAGAAAGTGTAGTCACAGTGTGTCCCCCCAGGGCTCCGCCAGTGAGAGAAGAATACTAAAAGCCACAACAGCGATCATGTCTGGGCGTCTACAGCAGCTCAGACACTCCATCCATTTCATTCACCCACAACGAAACCTTGTGAGGTGGGCATTGCCCCCTGACTCTGCAGGGTAGGTGCCTGGGACTCGGGGGAACAGCTGGTGGTCTCACCCAGCCGCCTCAGGTTCCTGTGATTCAGGAGCAGGGGTTCCAAGCCTGTCTCACACGGACTTGCCATGTCACACTGTTACAGCAGGCTGTACTGTACACACCCCCATCCCCACCATCTGGTCCTGCTACAACCTCTGTGTGCTGACTTCTGCCCCACTTGCCTTGAAAATGCTGTTAGTCAGGTCACCTAGAGTCTCCGAATGACCAGACCCAGTGTTCTCAATCCTGCCCTTACCTCACTGGCTCTGCCTGCTCCATCTGGCACTGTGGACCACTCCCATGTGCTTAAAACCATCTCCTCTACTGGATTCTGGGTTCACATGATTTCTACATGGCTCCCCACCTCACTTTCCTTGGTCTTTGCTGGCCTTTCTTCCTCCTCCTGCTCAGTATAACCTCCGGGATCCCTTCTCATCTCCCTTTTCACTCTGCCACTCTCTGGACATATTTATCCCCACACCTGGCTGCTCTGTTGAGACCTTGTTTCCAGCTGCTCATTGACTAGCTCGCCCATAGGCCCTTGGGCTCAACATGAGCTCAGTTGTCCCCCCGCCCCCCGCCCCCCAACTCCTCCTCTAGCATTTCCTCCCCATGCTTCCTGCTCACTGATGATCCCTGCTTCTCATCTAATCAACCTCCCAAACAGTTCTGGATTCCTCCTCGCCCCCACCCGCCACTCCGCTTCTCATTGCCACAGCCATCCCCTTAGCTCAGTTGGCCTCATTTCCCCATAACCTCCCACACCGTATTCCTGTCCCACACTCATTCTCTATGCTGCTACCAGGGTGATCTTTCTAGAGCCCAGTCTGGTCATGTTTGTCTGCTCAAAGCTCCCACTGGGACTGCAGCACCTTCAGAAGATTGCCTCAGGTTACCCTCGGGCTGTCCTGCCCACCTGTCTAGACACCTGTTTCTCAAGGTGAGATGCACCCTTTGGCCCACCAACCGGAAGGCCCCCCGACTGCCTCCATGCTTTCACCCACAGTTATCTTGCTCTTAATTCCAGCTCAGCCTTTACAGGTAGTTCAAGGGTCACCTCCCTGGGGCACCTTTGCCCCGCCCTGCACTCCCTGCCTTCCTCATCAGAGCCTGGTTCCTCCCTCTGTCTCCCTGGACATTTAGGGGGAGCTCTTTCAGTGATGCCCACACTGCACAGGAAGAGCTGATTCATACTCATCTCACCTTCCCAAGGGACCCCTTTGAAGTCAAGGACTAAGCTTTCAGCTTTCTGTCTCCAGCACCTATCACTGTCTGTCATACAATAAATGTTGCTGGCACAAGTAAAGAAAGAATAGAAGGGATGCGGAGAAAGCTAATGCAGGCATAACTACTTACCAAAAACTGTCACCTGGGGTCAAGCTAAAGGTCAAACAGAGCAATGCTCTGGCTTTGTCAGCAGTTCCTGTGAATTTTCAGGAAGAGGAGATAAAAGATTCATAACATGTAGAGCTGAAGGGTCCTTTAAGGTTATCTAATTTAACACTCTCATTTTATAGGGCCCAGAGAGGTCGAGTGGATTCCTTAGGTCGAACAGTTCATGAAAATAGAGCTAAATGAGCCTGGGTTCCTAGACCTCGCACCCACTACTCCTATGATTTTATTATGCTAAAGGGAAAATATTTTCTGAAAGCTTCTATAGTCCCTTAAGAAACATATTATGGAGTCAGCATCTGTGATTACTTTTAACATGCTTCTTAAGCAATTTATGTTATCAATATTCTGAGAGACAACAAATATCCCAAATTTACAAATATAATGAAAAACCATATAAAATTTGTGAATGGCTCTCTTTGTCTGAAAGTTTATCCTTATTTTGAGCAGAAGTCAGCCATCCTCTAATTTGTACTTTTGGCAAGTTTGACACTATCCCTCTTTATTTTTTATTTTTTTAAAATATATTTTATTGATTTTTTACAGAGAGGAAGGGAGAGGGATAGCGAGTTAGAAACATCCATGAGAGAGAAACATCAATCAGCTGCCTCCTGCACACTCCTTACTAGGGCTGTGCCCTGACCGGAATCGAACCTGGGACTCTTCAGTCCTCAGGCCGACGCTCTAGCCACTGAGCCAAACTGGTCAGGGCGACACTATCCCTCTTTAAAATGTGGTGGAGCTCAGAACGAAACACTATTTGGTTTCACAGATAAATTTCTTCTCATATATTATCCCGTCAGCTGCCTGCCATTAAATCCAAAGCTGTCTCTTAGTTCACATATTGCCTTTCTGTTTCTATCAATTGGGGTGCCCCTGTTAGGGCCAGTCTCCACAGCCCCTCATTCTTTATTCTAGAATTTGGTTATTTATTGAGCACCTAGTATGTCATGCACTTTTCTTTAACATCATTTAGCATCTGGTTTCTATAAACAAAGGATCTCTCCTTTTTCCTTTCTAGCAACCTTTTTAAGTATTTTAAAGGAATTTCACAATTCCTGATTTCAAATTACTCCAAGATGCTCAAAATGTCTTATCTGAGATTCACAATGCTTGATATGAAAATCTCAAAGTTTCCTATAAGGACAGGCCTCTGCAGGTGGACTGGTGCGGATGTACCGACTCCTCGTTTACAATGAAGTTATTTACAGCCCTCTAGTGGGTCTTTCATGTAACACAAGAAGGGAAGCTGAGGGCAATGAGTTATGACTTTGCTTGTTCATTCTTTCATCCATTTGTTCATCTATTCAATGTACAAATGTTAATTGAGTGCCTACTATGTTCCAGGCATGTTTTAGGTGCTGGAGATACTGCAGTGAACAAGAAAAACAACAACAAAATCACATGCATTAGTTACTTAAGACGAAGAAGACAGTAGAACAAATTTTGAGCAAAGCCCAGGAGTTTGATTTTGGACATGCTAAGTTGGAGATGCCCACTAGTCCTTCAGGTAGCTTCTTTTCTCTGAAAGTTGGCATCTCTGGGAACACCTGTAGAGCACTTGTGAGCAGAAAGCATAAACATCGTGCAAATAACCTCTTTATTTGAGATTTCACCAGATTTAAATGAAAACTGACAACAGGAGCACATTTAGTAATGTGACAATTGTGAAGGCAGTGAATTAGGCCCTGGGTGTGGGAGGGTGGTGAGGGAGAAGTTCAAACCTTGACCCTGCCTTCATGGAGCTGATCTTCCCTTAGTCCTGTTTAAATGTTAACTTCTCATTTCTGTCTCAGTTCTTTGTTTGTTTTCTTAACTTTCACCACGATTTGTAATGGTTGGATTTCTCTGTGACCTTGTGTACATCTACCTCCTCCAGCCCCAGGACCGCACGTCACTGGGGTATCTTCAGCACCTGGCAGGACCTCAATTTTTATTTGTTGAAGGATGAGTTTTCAAATTAATAGGTCAGATAAGATAGACATAAAGGAGAAGCTGGTAATATAGACTAGTGTATGGCACATTCTGAGTAAAAAACATAGTTAATTGCTCTCTTAGGAGACCACAGAGGGTTGAAGGCAGCCAGGGAAAATTTTAACTGGGAGAGAGCTGAGTCTTAAAGAATGGGTGGAATATGAAGGAAGGAGTGTGTAAGGGATTGGGAAGGGGTGTTTCCTGTAAAAGCATTTCTGATTAACCACTACATGCTCTGCAGCCACCAATGTCTCTTTCTGCTCTGGTGTCTAGTGGTCTCTGTTGGGCTGTCTTGCCCCTCACCCCCACCAAATAAATGATATGGTGTAACGCAGTGATATGGCCAGTCATTAGGGTTTGTCATGCCATGCCGAGGCCACTCTTTTCTTTATCATTGTCATTGTGGCCCCACTGTCTCTTTTTAAATGAACACCTTTTGTATCAATGCCATCATAATACCTGGGTTATAGTAGGTGCTTAGTAAATATCTGTTAAATGAACATGTGATCCTAGAAGCCACTCTCCATACTCCTGGGATGGCCTTTTCCCCAATAGTTAGTCTCTATCATAGGGCTGGAGACATTTAAAACATGAGTACTTGAGGATTTCCTTTTAGATCCATGTATGATTAATAAGCTTCTTTCTCATATTTTCACTTAACAAAGACTTATTGCATGTGTCCTTTATTAGAGAACTTATGCTGAATACAAGAAGCTTAGAGTTGAGCTATTATGCAAACAAATCATGAAAAATAACAAGTGCCGATTTATGTACAAAATGGTCTGCAAACAATGTAGATGAAGAAGTTGCATGTTGTAATGTGCTAGCTAGAAGAGGCTTCCCAGAGTACAAGTTGGCACTGAAACTTTTTTTTTTAAATTGATTTCATAGAGGAAGGGAGAGGGAGAGATGGAAGCATCAATGATGAGAATCACTGATTGGCTGCCTCCTGCATGCCCCTCATTGGGGATCAAGCCCACAACCTGGGCATGTGCCCTTGGCTGGAGTCAAACCCAGGACCCTTCAGTCTGCAGGCCAATGCTCTATCCACTGAGCAAAACTGGCTAGGGCTTGGCACTGAATCTTGAAAGACAAGTTGTGTCCGTTAGACAGACATGATGCTGGGTGGGGGAGTGGCTAAAGGGGCTGGGTAGACAGTATTCCAGACAAATGGAATAACAGGTGCAAAGGTGGTGGACGGAGTCTGCCAGGTTTGGGGAACTGGGGCAAAGCACAAGAGCTTGAGAGTAGCCAGAAATAAAGTATAGGACTGGATTTGGGGCAGGCAAGCCAAAGAGCTCTGTGGATGTCAATTTTTAAGAGGTACTAAAATAAAAAATATAATGTCAATTAATGCAGCTACTAGTAGCTCCTTACATAACTTCCAAACCTAAATGGTCCTATTCTCTTGAGGTAAGATAGTGCCCTTGAATGTGACTTCAAAAATTCTCCTGGCTGGCAATTCCAATTCAATTATGTTATATTCAGTGCATGTAATAAATGTCTTTTTTTAAAACATAAAGATATTTGTAATTCTTATTAATAGAAAATCAAGTTCCTTTCAATTCCATGTTGAAGAGATATTTAAAGAAAATTGATCTATTTCTGCATTGCCAAATTATTAGTGCAGATTTCTCCATCCACATCTGGATGGAGGCCTCCAGCTCCCCAGTCCCAGGTAAAAGTGGGACTGTCTTATCTGCCCGGGTGAGCTGGAAATGTTGCTTTATGTGTGTCCCCAGAAGAGGCTACATTCAATGAAGTATCAATTATGTGTTCAGCATCTTAAATAATCTATTCGATAGCTTTTTGTTGTTGTTGTTTTTTGGTAGGCAGCTTAAAGGTAAACCTGAACATCTCTGCCTTAGAGCCACCATATTTTCCTGGGTATTCCAAAACATCAGAGAATTCCATATTCTACCCTGAGTTTGCACACATCCTCTGCATGTTCAACAGGCCTCTACATTTGGTGTTCAAAAATATATTCTCTTGCCCAGCCAGCCCGGCTCAGTGGTTGAGCTTTGACCAATGAACCAAGAGGTCACGGTTCAATTCCCTTGTCTGGGCACATGCTCAGGTTGTGGGCTCCATCCCAGTAAGGGGCGTGCAGGACGACGCCGATCAATGGTTCTCTCTCTCCCTCTCCCTCTCCCTCTCCCTTCCTCTTTCTAAAATCGATATACACACACACACACACACACACACACACACACACATATATATATGTATATATATATACATATATACTCTTTATGATAACAGCACCCTGCACAAAGTCATGTGTAAACTTGAAATCGTTACTGTATCTACTCTTGTTGCATTGCTTTTTCTATTTCTGGCTGTTGGATCTAAAGCAAATAATTGTGCTTCCGTTTCCAATTAAACTAATTCCTGCTTTATAGATTTGTGTTGAGGAATAAGCGAGACCATACATGTCAAGTGCTGGGCACAGTCCCGCATCATAGTCAGCACTCCCAAGTGCCTCCTTCAGGGCGGGACTGTACTTTTCACCTCCGTACTCAGCTCTCACTAAGTCTTGGGCTGATCTCGCCCAGGCTCCGGGTCCTGGAACCTGAGAGAGGGCTCACAGTGCAAAGGTCAGGCGGCAATTGGTTGAGGAGGGTGCAAAGAAGTCTGGGGCGAGGTCTCTGGACTTCGGTTACCTTGACGACTTCGGCCCGAGGGCCAAGAGTATCGGAGACCTGCCCGACGCCACTTTCTATCCCCCGCCCTCCCTTTGATTTAGCTCCACCTCTTCCTCCCTAGGGGTAGAAAGCAGACGCCGATACCGACGCCGACGCGGTTGCCTATGGATACGCCTTCCCAAGATGCCTAGGGTGTTGTGTCCCTCTTAGCCAATCAAAGAGCGAAGCCGCCTCGCTGTGGGCCAATAGACTGCGAGGCCAGGGCCCGGGACGGTTAAACTGAGCAGCGGGCTGTGGCGGCCGGCAGTGTGACTTGGAGACGCTTTGGAGTCGGTGACTCCAGCTCCCGGCTGCGGCGCGATCTGCAGGAATCCCCGGCGGGCCCTGCCATGCCGACCCGGGCGGAGGACTACGAGGTGCTGCACACCATTGGCACCGGCTCCTATGGCCGCTGCCAGAAGATCCGGAGGAAGAGCGATGGCAAGGTGAGCGCGGGCTCCCTTCCGAGTCCGGTCTCTGCAGCGGTCTCGCCAGCTGGTGGCGATCTGTGTTTGTACTGGGTCTCGCAAGGGTTATGTTCCTGTCTGTTTCGCTTTCTCTTCCATTTCCTTCCTGTTTTTTTTTTTCTTTTCTGCTTCGACCTGCTAAGGGCCTTTCACTGGTGACTCCTGAACTATCTTTATTATTTTATTTTTGAAATTTAAAATTATTGATTGCTTGAGTGGTTGATTTGAGAGAGAAAGAGAAACATTGATTTGTTTCACTTATTTATACATTTATTGGTTGCTTCTTGTATGTACCCTGACCGGTGATCATACCTCAACCTTGAACCTTGGTGTCTGGGAGGACGCTCCAACCAACACAGCAACCCAGCGGGGCTCCTGGGCAGTTTAGAGAAGAGTAGAACTCTGGGCCACGGGAAGAACCTGGAGCTTTCTGCCCGGCAGTCCGAGCTCATTTAAGATACCCTTTAATCGGATTATTGGTTTCACAGTTCTCCTGTGTGTGTAGGGAGACTTTATTCAGAAAGAAACTATGGAGAGGAAGCTGCCTGGCTGCGGATGGAAGGAGGTCCTCAGGTCTTTCCCCCTGGAAAAGCTTGCTGGTTGGAATGGTCAGGGACTTGGACTGTCTCTGCCCCACCTTTTTGACCAAAGCACCATTGCCAGCCTCCCACAAAGGAACTGAGGGGAGGGGGTTGGAGGAAGCCTAGTGTGCCTCCTCTCCCTCTCTCCCCTTGCATTCTTTTCTGCTTAAAAATTAGAGGATGGTTATGGAGTTGAATTCAGGGGTCCTTAAGTTCATTGAACTAAATCAGAGAATAATGACTGTATGATCTATTTAATAGAAAAGTAGTGAGTGATGACTGGCCCTAAACTTTAGTGCCTAAAGGAATGTCGCAGACAAAGGGATGGTGATCATGGAGCTCTCAATCTTCATTTTTGAGTTCATTCATACCTTGGGAATTCTTATTTCAGATATTAGTTTGGAAAGAACTTGACTATGGCTCCATGACAGAAGCTGAGAAACAAATGCTTGTTTCTGAAGTGAATTTGCTTCGTGAACTGAAGCATCCAAACATCGTCCGTTACTATGATCGCATTATTGACCGAACCAACACAACACTGTACATTGTAATGGAATATTGCGAAGGAGGGGACCTGGCTAGTATAATTACAAAGGGAACCAAGGAAAGGTAAGTGATTCTCTTCAATGTAAGGTGAAAGTGGGCCCAGTTTCGCTTTGGATAAGCATTCTGTCTTAGGATCAGGGACGAAGTACTTAGTGATGTGGAAGAGTGTTCTAGTATTTGGTGGGTCTACAGAACTTTAGGAAATCCCTTGTGAGTCAACACCCATATTTCATATCAAAATATGATATTTATTTCCCTATTTGTACACTAGATAATTCATCATTCCGTCTTTGTAATGGTTTTATTCAGAAGTTATATATGCTGTGTAACTGCTTTGATTTCAGACAATACTTGGAGGAAGAGTTTGTTCTTCGAGTGATGGCTCAGTTGACTCTGGCCCTAAAGGAATGTCACAGACGAAGTGATGGTGGTCATACGGTGCTCCATCGGGATCTGAAACCAGCTAATGTTTTCCTGGATGGCAAGCAAAACGTTAAGCTTGGCGACTTTGGGCTAGCTAGAATATTAAACCACGATACCAGTTTTGCAAAAACAAATGTTGGC
>NW_006296279.1:939147-948507 GCF_000327345.1 Myotis davidii | reverse complement strand
CAGTTTCTAGATTATTAATGTCACTAGGGTAGAGGTCTCATACTCACCTTTGATTAGTCAGTGCCTCACCTCTAGTAACAATAAACATCGGAAGGAAAAAGAATTGAATGAATTTTATATGAAAAAGTTTATTAGGATAAGGTCATTGCCTTTTTCCATTGTAAATTTGAAGACAAAGTATACATTTTAAAACAAAATAAACTTTTAATTCCTCATACTTTCTCTTTTCCCCCCTTAAGGAGCAGATAAGTCGCATGTCCTACAATGAGAAATCGGATATCTGGTCACTGGGCTGTTTGATGTATGAGTTATGTGCATTAATGTAAGTATATTGAAGACAGATTTCTAGTCTGAGGTTTATACTCAGGGTTTGTCACCTTTCACTGGGTTCAGTTGTTTGACCATCCATTTGTATTCAAATCTGAAAGAATCATACCGTGGGTTAAAATTAAAGTAGGTGGACAGGTAAAAAAAATCACTTAGAAATTAATAATATAACCCCTGAGGCTGGATGTTGACTTGTTCAAACTCCTAACCTGGTTAGATGTTTCCTTGTTAGACTGATGCTCAGCTCAAGGGGAGAGCAGATAGGTCAGGCCCATGGAAGAGATAAACAAAGATCTGGGGGTAGCTCTGGTGATTTGGAGACCAAGAAAGAGCTCCAGTTCTTTCTCTTCTAAGCTGTTCTGTAGCGCAGTGATTCTCAACCAGGGAGAGTGAAGCAGTTTTGCCCCCCAGGGGACATTTGGCATTGTCTGAAGACATTTTTGGTTGTGACAAACAAGGATAGCTGCTGGCATCTAGTGGATGGAGGCCAGCGATAGTGCAAATAAATACTATGATGTTCAGGACACCCCACAACAAAGAGCTATGTGACCCCAAATATCAGTAGCACTAAAGTTGGGAAACTTAGCTATGGAAGAAAATCCCAGAAGCAGAAACATAAATAAAAACTGGAGCTTAAACTGTGCAAAAGATTTGCTTCCTAATATATTTTTATTTTTACATTATTATTATTTTTTTCTTTCAGGCCTCCATTTACAGCTTTCAACCAGAAAGAATTAGCTGGGAAGATCCGAGAAGGCAAATTCAGGAGAATTCCATATCGTTACTCTGATGAGTTGAATGACATCATTACGAGGATGTTAAATTTAAAGGTGAAGATTATAAGATTATTTTGTCTGTTTCTATCTTTCAATTAAGTTTTGGGGTATGAGTTCTCTCCCGTAGAACAATGAGACTGAAGAAACATTAAATGTATTTCCTTAGCTAAATCTACTCTGTTAACACAAGTGAAAACTTACATAAATTTGGCAAATTGCACATCCTTGCTGGCCTACCCTCTGTGCTTCCTCTGTCTTCTCCCACTCACTCCATGCTAACAGATGGCCGATAGCAAGAAAAGATTGCATGAAGCATCCAGATCCTTAGTTCCCTGTGTCCTTGCCTACCTCAACGTGGCAGATGGTATGGAAGGGGCCACAATAAGACTTAATTACTCTGCCTCTAGCTCCAATTGAGAGATAGGTGTTTGTGTGTGTATGGGGGTTGGGGCAGTGAGAGGGTAGGGGTGGCTAAGAAGAGTGGAGGGGAAATAACTCTAAGAGATTATGTGGAAAAAATCTGGCCATGGGATAGCGAGGGAGATGTCCAAGAGATCAGGCTGATGTAAAGTTAAATGCTGTGGGATTACAAAGAAGGATTCAGATGAAGTAATGGGGTTTAAGGGCTGAGAGGGAGGATCCTGCTTCCTGTAGTTTAGAGATGCCCTAACATAGACCCTAGCCATGCTACTGAGCACCTGCACAGGGATGAAGCCTTTAGGTTAAAGGGGGATCAAAGGTAAGTAAAAATCTTCATTACTGTTTGGACCCAGAACCTCATTTATTAAAGCCACAAGTGAACTTATTTTTCCAGATAGTTAAGGCCCATCCAGAAACGAGTTTTTCTTTTGCCTTGGAAATATGTACCTTTTTAATGTAGCCGTTCTTTTGGGATGCGTATTCTGTTACAAAATGTGACTGTAACACTGAATATTTTTTCCCCAGGATTACCATCGACCTTCTGTTGAAGAAATTCTGGAGAGCCCTTTGATAGCAGACTTGGTTGCAGAAGAGCAGAGGAGAAATCCTGAGAGAAGGGGGCGACGATCTGGAGAACCAGAAAAGTTGCAGGATTCTAACCCTGTAATAAGTGAGCTGAAACTGAAGGAAATACAGTTGCAGGAGCGAGAGCGAGCCCTCAAAGCCAGAGAGGAAAGACTGGAGCGTAAGTCTGGATGATGGGGGCGAAACAAAGGAGAGCTATTGGAGGGTGATCGTGATGAGTGTGAAACTCTGTTTAAATGAGTAGATTAGAACATTCTTGCCCTGGCCTGATAGCTCAATTGGTTGGAGCGTCATCCCAATATGCCAAGGTGGCAGGTTCAATCCCTGGTTAGGGCACATGCCTGGGGTGCAGGCTCGATTCCCAATGTGGGGAGTGCAGAAGGCAGCCAATCAATGATTCTCTCACATCATTGATGTTTCCATCTCTCTCTCCCTTTCCTTTCCTCAATGAAATAAATAAAAACATATAAAAAAAACTATTTAAAAAAAAAAAAGAAAGAGAACCTTCTTATAAATACGTGAGAAACCAAACTGTGCTTTGTAAAATACAGTGGGGCCTTGACTTATGGGTGTCCCGACTAACGAGTTTTTTGAGATACCAGCTGTCTCTGCCGATTTTTTGCATTGAGTTGACAGAGTAATTTGTGAACGAGCTCCTTAACGAGCTCGGTCTCGGAATGAATTAAACTCGTAAGTCAAGACCCCACTGTATGTAGGTCACACTTTCTGGCATCTTCCTGTTGAGCTGCCTCTTTCTCTGCTATTGTTGGGCTTAACTTTATACTTTGCTATAGAGTTTGTATACTTTAATGTGTACATTACATTTTGCTGTTACTTTTTTCTTTCTGTTTCATAACCTATACATACACTACAGTTTTTCCATTGCAAAGGTAGATCTTAGGATTTGCTAACTTCTACAATAACCATTACTCCTGTGGCTGAGCCAACACAGTCCAGGTCTAAAATCCTATAGTGTGTAGGACTAAATATGCTCTGGCAATTCAATAATGTGGGTACAAGATATTCTAGGTTTATAAATACTCAGGGCTATTCACTGATTAGATACTAATTAGTTGTGTTTTTTTAAAAAAAATATATTTTTATTGATTTCAGAGAAGAAGGGAGAAGGAGAAAGAGATAGAAACATCAATGATGAGAGAGAATCATTGGTCGGCTGCCTCCTGCATGCCCCCAGTGGGGATTGAGCCCGCAACCCAGGCATAGGCCCTTAGACTGGAATTGAACCTGGGGCCCTTCAGTCCCCAGGCCGACGCTCTGTCCACTGAGCCAGACTGGTTAGGGCAAGTGCTAGTTAGTTTTTGATGGTGAAAGTCTGTCTACTCCACTGAAGCGACAGGTGCTACAGACTAGCATGGTCAGGGTGGCTTGGGAACCTGGCGAGAAACCTTTCTCGGAGCATTACTAATCGCTGCTCAGCAAGCCGGTCTCAGTGATTAGGGAAAAGGGAAGACTAGCACGTGTAAACTGTTTTATACCCAAAGCCACTTGCTAATCTTCTTCTCATTCCATGCCTTTCTAAAGAGAAGGAACGTGAGCTTTGTGTTCGTGAGAGGCTGGCGGAGGACAAGCTGGCGAGAGCGGAAAGTCTGATGAGGAACTACAGCCTGCTGAAGGAGCAGAGGCTCCTGTCCCTGGCCAGCGGACCAGGTAGGAGAACCAGCGCAGTAGACAGAGGCTGCTGCGCGTGACGAAATGGGCACTGGTTTGCTTTCGAGGGGCTTTGGGAGGCCTTCTCATTTTTTAATGTTTTTATTGATTTCAAAGAGGAAAGGAGAGAGAGATAGAAACATCAATGATGCAGCTGCCTCCTGCATGCCCCACACTGGAGATTGAGCCCACAACCCGGGCATGTGCCCTCACCAGGAATCAAACAGTGACCTGGTTCATAGGTCCATGTTCAACCACTGAGCCACACCGGCTGGGCTTAACACTTTTTTTCTTTCTTATAAAATTATTCCATTAGTGAGATTTACAAGTTACATAGGTATTTGTATAGGAATTTGTGGGAATAAAGGTGGATATGTTTGAAACAATGGAGTTAAGGCTAAAAACACCCAAGTGTGCTTTGAAGCAGAAACAATGTTGGAGATAGGAAGTCAGGGCACAATTGGAGGGCAGTGTTCCTTGCAGCCTAGTCCTACCTCTCGGCCTGGCCTTTCCTTTTCTTTGGCCTGGAGTTTGTTCCTCAGATAACCCGGTGGCTTCTTATTTCCTCACTTTCAACATGTCTCTGCTCAAAAGTCACCTCATTATGCGGCTCTCATCACTGTGGCCATCACCAGTTCCCCTGTTCTCTTTCTCAGAGTTATTTTCCCCCTCAAATAGTCCTCATTTGTACTTGTTTATTGGGTTCTGGTCTCCCTCCTCCTATGAGAATAGGGCCTTTGTTTGTCCACAATGGCTTATACAATGAACTCATAAAATTTGAATGTATTTCCTTTGAATGTAAAGGAAAAAACAAAAAGGTTCTGGAATTCAAGCCCTCAAGCCTCCAATCTCTGGATAGTCTGTCAGTAGCGAATAGTGCTACCATTTCAAGTAAATTTTTTTCATGTAAAAAGCCCAGTTCACCTTTTTTGCTATACCTTTACTTGATTTACCTTTTCCACCCTGAATTTGCTTAGTTTCTTTTTGAAGCAAGATTTCAGTCAATTAATCAGTTTTGAAGGAAGTGTTCTTGAATATTTAACCCAAACTATAAGTGTCCATAAAAAGCATTTCTGCTTACATACTTTTCTGGAAGCCCTGTGTTCTAGGTAGAATGGCACTTGTTTTCAAGAATGGAGTAGATGATACTGGTTTTCAGAAGTTTTATATTGTGGCCCATCATCCCCAATGCATTTGACTTCAAGAGGAAAGTTGATTGTTAAGGGAATAAAACCTATGTCCCTTGATATTTGGCACATTCCAGGATTATTTTTTCAGTGCTGTGGCTTAAAAGACTGATTGGTTTCTTACCACCCTCAAGCTTCCAAACTCCCGGAGATACTAAGATAGGTTCCAGATTTCAAATGAACTGAAAGAGGGTGTATTTTTGCTAAATGTGACAAACCTGTTCAAATAACTCGAAACCCTTTTTCTTCCTAAAGAACTTTTAGCTCTTCCATCCTCAATACTTAAGAAGAAAGTTCATTTCAGTGGAGAGAGTAAGGAGAATGTCCTGAGGAATGAGAACTCTGAGAGCCAGCTCTCCTCCAAAGCCAAGTGCAAAGACCTGAAGAAGAGGCTCCATGCTGCCCAGCTGCGCACGCAAGCCCTGGCGGACATTGAGCAAACGTACCAGCTGAAGAGCAGACAGATCCTGGGCATGCGCTAGCCGGCAGGGCCCAGCGCTGTGTGCGGGATGACATGGCCAGCCCCTGAAGGACTGATTGATGTTCACCTGCTGCAGCTTGATAAACTTGGTTCCGTGAGCCGTGCCTTTTTGTACAGTAAGAGTGATATTTTGGAATTGCCTTTGCTGTCCTTCAGCAATAATTGTACAAAATGTCCACACCTTTCTTTTTTTTTTTCTTTTTTAAAAGAACACTTTATAGAAAGAATGATACTTTCTTGGTTGGGGTTTTAATCCCATGTGTGATTACTACTGGAGCATTACATTCTAAATGTTGGAGGAAAAACATATGTATCCACTTACTGAGACGTTTTACACGACTGAGTGGTGCGCTTACAGTTGTCATGTCTAGATTTACAACTTCAAGTCTGAGGTTTTAAATATTCTAGAGCTTAGAAAACCGAATTGGATCCAAACTGATCACTGATACTATGACATCTTGCTTATAGATATCGCTTATTGATATCCCATTGCTCTTAGTGCAAAATCTGTCACCTTTTGTGAAAATCCATCCCTGTGATGTCGATATTCTTTTTTTCCTTTTTACTCTACCAAACTGTATATAAGCCAGCCGTCATGGGCTCATCTGTTTCTCACTAAGTAAACGAATTCTTTAGTTTTCCTGTATTTGTGTCTCTTGTATTTGTTGGGTTTATGATTCATAGGCACTGATGCTCACAGGGGCTGCAATGGCACTTCACCTCATTAATCCATCTGCACCAGTGGCTCTTAACTGGGGACTATTTTGCCCCCCAGGGGACATTTGCAATGTCTGGAGACATTTTAAATGATAATGATTGCGGGATGGGAGGGTACTATTCAATGGAGTAGGTAGAGGCCAGGGATGCTGCCAAACATCCTACAATGCACACGGCAGCCCTCCACAGCACAACGTCAACAGTGCCACTCTTGAGAAAACTGATCTTGTGGAGAGCGGCTACAGAGTTTGTTCAGGTTCAAGCCTGGGACTAATGAGAAGGCACGGTCCTCTCGTGGCAAAGCCACGTGCAAGTCTCAGCACAGTTATAGCCACCAGGACGTTCAACAAGTAACCAAAGCTTGATCAGGTGCATGTAATTGAGTAGATTTGAAACATGCGAGAATGTTGTAACCACGCTCTTACTTTGCCTCGTGGAATCTGGCCCTAAAACAATTGGGCAGCTGCTGTGAGCCAGGCACTGTTTAACATGCTGAAGATATAGCAATAAAGAAACACTGATTTAACATGCTGAAGATAGAGCAATAAAGAAACACTGACATCCCTGCCCTCATGGAGATTCCATTCCAATAAGGCCGGATAGAAAACGAGCCACACATGGAGATTGGTAGTGCTAAGGAGCAGGATGGCAGGAAAGGGGACAGGGAATGGGGTTTGCCATTTTGGAACAGGTGGTGATTAGGGGTGCAACAGGAAACCGAGGAGGCAGAGGTTTGGAAACAATTTTTAATTTGATTGTGCTTCCTTCTCCCTGCTCCAAAGCCAACAAAACTGTGTTTCCTGTTCACCCCTAAAGCTGGGAACATCTGGGGTTTAAGGGCAATGATGGTAGATTAGAAGAGGATCTCTTTGATGCGAGAGTCTTCTCAAATGATACTGCTCTAGCATCTCTAAGATTTATCAAGATAGGGGCAGGGGCGGGATGGAGGGAGTTAGTGGGGGAGGGAAAAACCAACCAAGGGGACATCTGTAATACTTACAACAATAAAAATAAATTAAATAAAGGATTTATCAAGATGCCCGGCTAGATACAGTACCAACATAAACTTATCATTACAGGCTTTACATGAGCAACACCTGCTCGTAGGCATTTGAAAAAGCGTCAGGATTTGAGTAAGATTAACCAGCTGCCCTGAGCGACAGTAACCACAAGGTGGCGCCATGGTCCTGTTAGACGGCAAGTCTGACACCTTCCCCGGAGCCGGTGCAATTGGCTGCTACTGAGAGAGGACTTGCCAGGCTTTGGTTAAATGCCTTGATCCATTATTTCATTCACTCCTCACAACATCCCCTGATGAATAGGCATCATTAGTGCCACATTTTTCATGGGGAACCCAAAGCTCGCATCACAGCTAGGAAGAGGCAGCTAGTCTCTGAACTGACATTTTGGACTCCAAAGCCTTTAACTATGACCTTCCACATGACCACCAAAGGTCAGCTTTGTTCCCAAACCACCCAGTGTCCTGTAATGATTGCGGGGTTAAGGGTGCTAACCCATGGCTCTACCCAAGACGTTTGAATGACGAAGGAAAGGTGGACGCAGAGCTGGCATGGTTAGGGTCCAGGGGCCTTCACATCTGCGGCTAGAGGAGACGGGAGAGTGAGGGCCGGGGTCAGGTGGGGATAAGTGGTCTTCAGTGACCCCAGGAGGACACAGGCCTTCCCCCTTTCCTCAGCACCTTCCATCATTCCACCTATGGCTTCCCATTCTCTCAAAGGCCCAGCCCCGATGCCCAGCATCCTTGGGCTGCCCAGTTTCCTCCCAGGGACATCTTCACCGGGGCGTCACCACCTGAGGGACTGTCTGTTAGTCCTCCTTCCAGGACAAAGCCCCTTCCTCCAGGCATGCTAGCTCCTTCTGACTCTCAAGGCTGCCCTCCTCCAATGTTTTAAAAGGAATGGAGAGGTTCATAGACCCCAATGAGGAAGGGTTACTGTCCACTGTGAGTGGCGGCTGGGAAACCAGGGACCCATATTACGCGATGGATTTCAGGGCAAGGAGGGTGGTGAAAGCCGCCTTCCCGAGGGCCCTGTGGTGGAGGACCTGGCTGATGGAATCTGGGTGTGGGTGGCCCTGCCCTCCCCATTACCTGGCTCACCTCGCCCCTTCCTCCTCCATGGCTGCCAAAGAGCTGCCTAAGTGGCTGTTAAGTATCTGGTCTTTGGTGTTCCCTTCCAGGTTGGGTTGGACACCGTATTTGGAGGGGCTGATGGGGGTGAGGAGGGCCATGGGGACAGGGTGTCTCTGCATACGGGGTCTGTGGTGTGTGTGTGTCTACATATATGTGTATGTATTTTTAAAGCACACGCACAACTAGGGCCTTAATCCATGGGCTCTTCTTCATTTGCTTTTTTAAACGAGCACGAATCATTTCCGTTGCCTTCGTTCTCTGGGAAAGCCGCCCGTGTCTCTGTGGGATCCATCCTAACTTCTCTGGAGGAGTGCGTCTTCCCTGGAGCCTCCGAGGAACCGGTTTCCCTGGAGTGCCCAGCCAGGGGGGGCCCACAGCCCCTGCCTTAGGAACTCACCCTGGCAGCGAGGCAGGCACCCGCCTTTGCAGCCCTGCACACTCCCACGGAGCAGTCACTGCTCC
This sequence comes from Myotis davidii, assembly GCF_000327345.1. Lineage (NCBI taxonomy): Eukaryota > Metazoa > Chordata > Mammalia > Chiroptera > Vespertilionidae > Myotis > Myotis davidii. The sequence continues at coordinate 939,732 of NW_006296279.1, read as the reverse complement.
AGAGAGAGTCCCTGGCCTGGCTCTGCTCTCCAGAAGCTTCATGGCCCGTTAACCAGGGGCACAGTGGACAGAGCAGGCAGGAGCCTCCCCACCAGGGTTTGGCTGCCCTGGAGCAGGCTGGGCAAATCCCCATGATGCCTGGTGGAGAGACTCAGGCTCCTACCAGTCGGACAATGCATCTCCCCCCTGTTCGCTCTCAGCACAGGGCTGGCCCACCTGCCACAGGAACCGTGTCCAGGTGCTTCCTATCGGGCCAGAGTGGGAACGCAGAGCCGACGCCTGACTCGTGCGCTCGGCAGCGGCCCTGACTCGGGCTTGTTTGTTGCATCTCCCTGAGCTTCGGCTTCCTCCCCTGGAGAAAGGCACAGTGACACCGTAAGTGGGGCAAACGGTAGTCAGGGGCCTGGAACTGTGCCGGTCCGTGAATTCATTCCACCTGCCTTCCGGAAAGATTTAAACCGTCTTATAAGAAAACATGGGTCAAATGGAAGTTCCATTTTTTAATTTTTGAGGAAACACCATACTGTTTTTCCACAATGGCTACACCAATCTGCATTCCCACCAGCAGTGAAGGGGGCCTGCAGG
>NW_006296279.1:928275-938973 GCF_000327345.1 Myotis davidii | reverse complement strand
AAAAAGGAGACATATGTACTACTATCTAATATTTTAAACAATAAAATATAAAAAAGAAAACATGGATTTAATAAGATGCATACGTTAAAAGTACAGTGGGAGGGTGATGCCACGAACGAGTCCAAAGTGAATATTGTACCCAATTACACACTATTGTTTTGTGCAAACGATTTGGCTGTAAGCTTCCTAGCAGCCAAGGCAAAAGGGGTGCGGGGGAAGCTTACTTATCCTGTGCAGGCCCCTGAAATAAGGGCACTCCACCTGCACAGGAAATGTGGGAGCATCTGGAGGTCTCTCCCTTGCACCCTGTGGTGGGAGAAGCACCCTCCGAGATGCCCTGCGTAGTATGTATGATGCCCCAATTCCGCGCCCCTGCCTCCCCCATCCCCATGCAGGCTGCTGGCACCTCCCACACTCAACTCAGCAAATGCTATTGTCGCTGGCAGAGCAGTTTGGGGGATATGTTCGTGTGTTCTGCTCTTTCAAAGTTCTGTACTTTGCCTCTTTATTCTCCCCACCCCTATTTTTGAGCTATGCCTGGGGGAGGATTAGGATTGTTACAAGAATATGGAGAGAAAGAAAAAGTCACTGTTCAGTGTGTGACATCACAGGCACCGAGGCAAGATTTTTGAGTCGGCAGCACTGGGCTTTGGCAAGAGAGAAGAGGATTTCCTACATTTGCTGAGCTCCCATTAGTATATGTCAAGCACCAACTGTGAGGACCTGGTTGGAGTCTGACATCAGGCAAGGACAGCAAACAACCTGGATGCGATGTGAGCACTTCTGCTCCTCAGACTTGGCTGTGCACCTGAGTCTCCTGGGCATCTCGTTAAAATGCAACATTTGAACCAGGGGGTCCAGAGTGGGGCTTGAGAGTCCACATTTGTAACAAGTGGCCAGGTGATCCGGAAGCTGCCGTGCATGGACCACACTCTGAGGGTAGCAAGGCTGAAAGTGAAGGGGGAAGACCCTGCTCCACCCAAGGCCGGGGGGGGGGTGTGAGAAGAAGATGGGCCGAGGTCGGGGACATGGGTGGTCAGACTCACGGGCTGGCCTTGAGGCTCCAGCTGAAGCCCAGAGTGAGGAGGCAAAAGCAGAGGGTCTTTGTGCCCTGATTGCCATGGAGAACTCTGGCAGTGGGAGGAGCTGGGGGGGAGGGGAAGCCCTGTGCTGGGGACTGTGGCAACATGGGGGTGGGAGAGCCTGAGGAGACCGGCTTTCTGCATGTCCCCATGGGGATCTTCAGTAAGAATCTGGCTGAGGCCCGGCTGCTGTGGCTCAGTGGTTGAGCATTGTTGACCCATGAACCAAGAGGTTGCTGGTTTGATTCCTCGTTAGGGCACAGGCTCAGGTTGCGGGCTCAAACTCCAGTAGGGGGCGTGCAGGAGGCAGCCAATCAATGATGCTTCTCTCTCATCGACGTTTCTATTTCTCTATCTCTTCCTCTCTCTAAAAATCAATAAAAAAGGGAAAAGAGAAAAAGAATCTAGCTGAGGCATCAGGCTACACATGGGTCTTGTGCTGAATGGGAGTTAGAACCATGCTTCAGGGGTGAGCAGCGCCTTTGGGAACAGAGGAGGTAGCCAATGGGTTGTCCGTGCCAAGAGAAGAGCCCAGGAGTTACACCTGTCAGTGATGCCAGTAGTAGATGCTCTCAGGGTGGCCATGGACAGATTGGGCCGGAGTAGCTCACGGACCAGTCACCTGGAGAGGAGAGCCATGCAAGGGTCAGCTGGGGACCCATCCCTACCACTACCCGAGCAATGACATGAGGTCTCCTAGCTTTCCTGATGCCACTTACCAAGGGCACCCCGGGGGGGGGGGAGGGTGAAATGGCTCTTAGAGTTGAACTTTGAATTCATTGAACATTTACCCCAAACCAATCAATTCATTAACCCAATGGGTATTTCTCTTACCACCCTACCAGGTGGAGAGTGTGACAATAATTTCTTAGATTCGTTCAGGAAACAGGCCACAACTTTGCCTGCCTGTGCAGAGTCTGTGCATTGTTTAGGAGGCATAATAAAGATAACCTGTAGTGCTGCTCAGTAAGTAGTCCTTGCTGCATACACAGGCGGCTTCTTAGTGGGATCAGCAGACACAGGACACAGGGCTGGGGCCACAAACGTGGGGAGGCCTGGGGGTCTGTTGGAGGTATCCCGGGAGGTGCCATTTGAGCACAAGTCAGGAGAGGAGACACCCGACTGGGCAGACGGAGAGCAGAGGAAAGATGTAAGAAGGTTTAAGCAGAGCATGGGAGACGGCCTCATTCATTGTCCCAGGGTCCTTTATTAAGCTCCTGCTGTATGCCCGCTGCTGAGCCAGGAACTGGACATTCCACGCCCAGATGGGTCCCTCTTCAAGGGGAGGGTCAAAGGACAGCATTCACTCCTGGCCTCCATTCGGGAGCCCTAGAGGGGAGGTGGTTTTGAGAGTAGGGTGTTCAAAATACTCCTGCAAATCCCCTTGCTGCCCTCCCTCTGCCCTTTGCCCTCTGCCCTCTGCCCTGGAGAGTCTGGGGTTCTGGATGTGGCTGTGTATCCCTTTCCTGACTCAGATTTATCCCAGGGAGAAGGGAGCAGTGTTTGTGCTTAGAAAGAGGTTCCCAGTGACATGCTCTGCTGCCCTTCTCCCCACTCCACCCCTAACACACACACACACACACACACACACACACACACGTGCAGGCTGATGTGTCTGGAGTTCAAACTGGGGCATGAGTTCAGGTGGCATCGACTGCTGGGAGCAGGAAGATAACTTGGAAGGCCTTTATGTTTCCCTCCTCAGGCACTTGACTTATTATTTTGCACAATTTTGCACCTGCAAATCCCTCCCTGTACAGTGCGGACCCCGGGCGTCAGGGAAGAGACAGCCCGATCTGCCCTCGCTCACCCGGGGCAAGGCCTGCCTCGGCTCCTGGCTGTTCTCCAGCACGCAGGAAAGAATTAATTATTAATATTTATAACAACCCAGAAACTGATATCTGTGAACCACAAGCCCCAACACTTCTTTTCCAACATCTAGCCACTTAATCGTGGTTTTAGCTGGGTCAGCACAACAGTCTCCTGGCCTCCGAAGTGGAGAGCCGCAAAGGCCTTCATCAGCCGTTCCCGGGGCAAAGGCCACGTTCTTGGCAGGCAGGGCAGCATGGGAGCCGAAAATGCTCTCTAAGAAACTCAGACGCCTCCTCACACAGCAGGGCTGGACCTCGTTAGATTCCTGTTCCTGGCACTAATTGCCTCTTACCTTTGGGTCACTTAGCTCCCGTTTTCAAAGCACTTTCCGCAACATGATCTCAGTTGATCTCCTAATGATGCTACAACTGGACTGGGTGGATAATTGTTCTCCGGAGGAAATAAAGGTTCAGAGCGGGAGGTGACTCGCCGAAGCTCACGTAGGCCCCAGGGCTGTGTCCTCGGCACGCCCGCCCGGGGGACTCCATTGCTGACTATCCTTTTAGTTCAGGGATGTGAATTACAGCCCTTGGATGTGTGTTGGGCTGTCTGTGAATCCTCTGGAAGTATTGGCAGCATGCTGGGCATTTTTCTGAGAGTCTAGTTTTTCAGACTCTCTCTGACCCCGAACCACTGCTTTAAAACCACAGACCTGCCCCTCTGGGTGCCACTGCTCACAGCGGGGCCTGCCTAATGGAGCCTCCTCTTGTTGGGTTCTGGGGTTTGCTGGGCTGGCCAGGGACTTTGCTGAGCTCAGGTGTTTGGCTGCCCTTAGGTCTGGGACTGTCCGGCAACAGACACCAGGCTGGGAGACCTGCAATGCCAAAGGTCCCACTTACAATAGCAACACCAAAGGATAAAGTTTCCAGGAATGCACATTAATCATAATAAATAATCTGCCAAACCACATGGAGGGACATTAAAGACATGCTAAAACACGCCATGGTGAGAAACCTTAATAATGTAAAATGCCATGTGCCCTAATGTATGTTTTATGCAATCCTAATACAAATATCTAAGTTTTTAAAAAATCTGACACAATGGATTTACGTGGGACAATTCACCTGGAAGAATAAATGTACGAACAGAGTCATGACATTTCAGGGAAGTGAAGAACAGGGTGGATCTGCACTCCCAGACATTAAAATACATGACGAGTTTCAGCTATGAAACAGAGAGGAACTGAGGAAGGACAGGCCACTCCATGGAAAAGAAGAGAGGCCCAGGAAAGAGCCTGTGTATTAAAGGAAATTATGAATGTGATGTTCAAGTCAGCGGGAGAGAGACTAGCTGTTTAGTAAGTGATGTTGGAATAATACGGGAAAATAAAGCTAGATCCCTACCGCATCCCATATGCCAAATTAAATTCAAAATCTCCATTTCTTTATAGTAAGAGGGAATAGAGTTCCTGCCTCCTAGCATAAATGTAGGGGGTACATGTGATAATGCGTGTGAAGTCCTTAGCCCTGTGTTCCGATCACAGTCCCCACCTGGTAAACACCAGCTGGTATTATTATTATTAGTGTTATGATTCCTCCAGATGGATTATAATTCAAACATATAAGGACAAAGTCGGAACATTACTGCAAATTCAGGCAAAGATTGCCTTATCTCAAGGTGGGCACAGTTTTCATAGAAGCAAAGGGAGAAACCAGCAAAGGCTGGATGTGCCAGGAGCCTTCAGTCTTACTTGTGACCAGCAATTCCACTTTTAGGAGGATTCAGAGAAATGTGTAACGATGCTTAGTAAACATTTTTTATAAGAGCAAAAAGTAGGAACAATCTAAATGTGAAAAGGGAAATAGTTAAAAAAAACAACACACTCTATATGACCATATGATGGGCTACTATGCAATCATTAAAAATCTCAATGAACGTTAATTGATTGATGTGGGGAAATGCCAAAGTTGGAATGCTAACCATGACCCAGAGTAGCATAAGCAGTATAATATCTTGGGTATACCAAGATGAATACCAAAATGGTTATCTCTGTGTGGTGGGAATAACTTGATTTTTCCTTTAATCTTTGCAAATTCACTATATTAAACCTGCTTCTTTTGTAATTCTACGAGATTTAATAGCGGTTTTTAGCATCTATTTTACAATTTGAAAACATTGGGCCTTGCCAAATCAATTGTGCTTTTAAGTCATTCACTGAGCCCTGGCCAGTTTGCTCAGTGGTTAGAGTGTCGGCCCGTGGACCGAAGGGTCTTGGGTTTGATTCCCAGTCAAGGGCGTGTACCTCGGTTTCAGGTTTGATCCCTAGCCCTGGGCAACAAATCAATGTGTCTGTTTCACATTGATGACTCTCTCTCTCTCCACTCCTCCCTCTCCCCCACCTCCCCCACCACACACACACACACACTCTACCCCGACCCCTGCTCCTCCTCCCTTCCATTCTGTCTGAAAATCAATGGAAAAAATATCACTGGGTAAGGATTACCAAAAAAAAGTTATTTACTGAGTTATTTCTATTTTTATAGAACATACTTCTCCACCCTTGCTTCTCAAACTGGGGGACATTTGGGATTTCTGCGAATAGGTCATCGCAAGAACACAGCCACAACTTACTCGAATAGACATTATTTTTAGAGTCAAACAAATCCAAACGAATTCTGGGAGAAATAGGAAGTGCTTATAATTTCTCTTTTCTGGGACAAGCAGGAGTCCCACGCAACCCTGGGCCCTGGGGTGGGGGGTGGGGTGGGGGAGGCTGCTTGGGCGGGTCTGTGGTGGGCGGGCCAGGAACCTGCTGCCAGGCCAGTGGGTGAGGTGGTTTGTCCCCACCCCGGGCCTGAGGCGGCCAACTGTGTGCTGGGTTGTCTTGAGAGTTCAAAGTCTCAGGTGTCACAAGTCCCCAGAGTTAAAGATTTCCCTCAGGTGGAGACATTCACTTCCCAGAAGCCTCTAAAACAAACATTGATAAGCAAATGAGACTCTAGGACAGGGGTGGGCGAACTTTCTGACTCGAGGGCCACAATGGGTTCTTGAACTGGACTGGAGGGCCGGAACAAAAGCATGGATGGAGTGTTTGTGTGAACTAATATAAATTCAAAGTAAACATCATTACATAAAAGGGTACGGTCTTTTTTTTCAATAGTTGTATTCATTTCAAATGGGCCAGATCTGGCCCGCGGGCCGTAGTTTGCCCACGGCTGCTCTAGGAGCTGGCAGGCGCAGGGCAGCTCGGGCTGATGCCAGGCTGGTGCTGTCTGCCCAGGGAGACGAGGACTCCCATCACCTGGGCCTGTCTGGGCAGCTCCTCCCTGAGCATCCCTCCCTCCCCCAGCAGCCGTGCCCTCTGGGCAGGATGAGGCACAGAACATGGGAACACAGCCTGGCCCAGCGGAACTTGGCTGGGATTGGGGGTGGGGGTAGGGGCAGGCAGGAGGGAAGCTGGGTCACGTCACCTGCTTGCACAAAGCCACGGCCATGACTGTGCAGGCCTCTTACCAGGGCAACCTAGGTCCCAGGGTGCCTGAGGTGCGGGGGAGTGGACACCCAGGTGCCAAGCCTTGGCGTATCCCACACTTTCTGGGCCACAGACATCAGCACACACCAAGGGATCCCAGGGGTCTGTGGGGCAGTGAACTTCCCACAATCCCAGCCCTGCTCTGACTGTGGGCTGCAGCCTTAACCTTGGTTTATGAGAGGCCTGGAAGGAGGTCAGCCTTAGGGTGGGGAAGAGGGGGACAGGACAACTACCATTTGTTCATTATCAAGCTTTACTCTCCATTAGCCCCTCTATTAGCTGTCTACACTTAGTAGCTCACACTTCTCATCACAATTACTGGATTATCTCCATTTCACAGATGAGGAAACTGAGGCTCAGATGTGATGGGGGAGACAGGAAGGTCACACAGCTAGTGAATCTCTGGCTGGAGATGAAGAGATCCACACACACACCTGTTTCTTGGGCAGGCTGTTTCTGACGTTCTCCGTTTTATGTTATGAACTCCATCTCCCAGGCCCCAGCCCCTGCCATGGGCTGCTCCTGCAACTCTCCAGGCCTCTTCCTCGGCCTACAGGCTCCCCTGGTGACCCAGCCCTCCTTCTGTGGTCAAGTTGGAGGGACCCCGTGGATGTCCCCTCCTGGGGAGAGTTCTCACTCTGCTCTCTGGGCCCAGGCATGGCTGGGAGTGGATGCTGACTTCCCCGCTTTCTGCCCCCAACACAGGCTCACAGGCCCTCCTTCCTTGGGCTGGTTTCCCCATGGGAAAACAGACAAGCAACCATCAAAACAGCAAGTTGCAAAGGTTCTAAAACATACTAGTAGCTGAGCTCTCCTACCCCCCACTGGTGGTCCCTGAGCCCCTTTGAGAAGGTAACTGGAAACGCAGGTGGATCCTCAGCTCTGCTTTTATTTCTGAGAGTGCAGTTTATTAAGACCCCCACCCCCATTCTGCCTCTGTCCTTTCCCCCAGTCCGGTTCTTGACCCCCAGGCACCAGAGGGGGTGAAGTCAGAAAGAGCCCCCCTTTCTCGGGCAGGCTGTTGCTTCTCTGGGATCTTCCATTCCATCCTGCTCCCACCCCTTTCTCAGAGGCCAACATCGGGGCCTTTTCTGTTCAGGTTGGCTTCTGACTTGCAGAACACGGAGGCCCATTTGGTGTTTTTAGCATTCCTTTTCCTAGTCACAGCAAAATGCCTTATCACAGCCCCCCGGGGTTCTAGGCAGGGCTGCACCCGCTGACTCTCAGGCATGTGGGCCCTGCAAATGCTACAGATGTTCGTAGGCTGAGCTCACCTCTGCCTTAGCAGCAGGGAGGTGAGGGAAGCCCCACAGGCCCATCTGGTGGGACCCCAAAGACGGGAGGCTGTCATCTGAAGGAGGCTGCTCCAGGCCCCGGTGGCTCAGCCATACAGTCCTCCCCATGTATGTGGTTTCCTACGGCAGGAAGGTTGGCTGGGTTGGTCCTGGTCCATAGTCTTTTATCTTAGTGTGAGCAATGCCCTGATTTTACTTGCCCCTGGAGGGGTGCTGTCCCAGGATCCCCCTGCATGACCACACCTTGCATAGAAGATTGGAGTCTAGTGTTTTCATTTTCTAAGCGAAATCAAAGATTTGAAATCATCTATCTGTCTTACCCAGCGAGGGGCAGTGTGGTCGGCACACAGCTGGTTAGTGGTGTGGTGGTCAGCGAACAGAGGCTGAACTGCACGAGCCGGGCAAGGTCGGGCAGGGTAAGGGGATGTGGCTTCCATTCTCTCTGCCTTATCACGGGCGCCGGAAGTGGGATGAGACTCTTGGCTCCCCAGAGTGTCTGGGTGAATTCACACACAGCAGTTACCAGCTCTAGACTGCAGACAGCACTGAACTCACGTTACAATGGTCATGCGTTAGAATCGCCAAGCTTTGGGGGCCTGGTCACTCACGGAACAATATTCATGACTGTTGTTCAAAAGCTCCGTGGACCAGGCCCGGCTGGTGCAGGCACCAGGGAGCCAGTGGTGGCAAAGAAACATTCTTTCCCTTAAAAAAGAGTCCTCTTCAGGGTGGTGGGAATCCTGAGGCCACTGTCACCACTTTGTAAAAAAACTGTGGTAAAATATACACAACATAAAAGGTGCCGTTTTAACCATTTTTAAGTGTCCAGCTCAATGACATTCGCACTGTTGAACAAGCCTCACAACCACCCATCTCACGACGTTTTTCATGCCCCCAAACTGAGACTCCACCCATGAAACACTGACTCCCCATTCCCTCTCCCCTGGCAACCATCCCTTTCCTTTCTGTCTCTAAGAATTTAACGATTTAGGGAAGTGGAATCGGGAGATGTTGCCTTTTTGTGACTGGCTTACTTCACTTAGCTTGTCGGCAAGGTCCTATGTGGTAGCATGTATCAGAATTTCCTTCTTGTATAAAGCTGAACAATATCCCACATTTTATTTATCCATTTATCTGACGACAGACACTTGCATCGCTCCCACCTGGCTGGCCACTGCAGCCATAGGTTCCTACGGGGGGAAACAGCTTGCTCACAAGCCTTGGAGGAAGACTCAGCCCGAGGCACTGCGGAGAAAGCACCCTCGCGGCTGGACCCAGCTGATCCTGAAGCCCGCTCTCTGGAATAGCTGATCTGTGAAACAATGAAACTCTTCATTGTGGAATTGAGTTTTAGGTTTCTTATAAGCCACCCAACTGACACATCTCTGAAAAAGTTGCCTAGTTTCACAACCACATAAAAAGACAAAAATGAGCAGAACCACAGAAAAGTGGGAAATCTTTTGCTGACATGAATGCTGGAAAAAAATGTAACAGCACATTTTGAAGATGCCTTTGCAATTATATCTGTGCTACTTACTTCTCTCCTGGTGAGACTGACTAATGCTGTGAGTGATGGAAAAACTGAAAAGGCAAATTTGATTAGGTTAAAGTGCTTGGTTGTATGCAGTATATGCCATAAAACCCCTATTTTGACCTTTAAAGACAGACTTTTATGAAGAGGAAAAACAAGGTTTTCTTATACTTTGGCTGAACAAATGCCTGAGGCTAGAGAACGGGAAGTGAACTTTGAGTCTGCCCAGGGCTCTCATAGGACCCCCTCTGCCTCCGCTGTGAGTGAAGCTGGGGGCTGGGCTGGGTAGGTCCCCGCGGAGCCGTGGCACCTTTTGGTGGAAAATGCTCTAAACTCATTGACAGCCCAGAGATTTTTCCCAGCTGTCACGCTGGGAAGTTCTAACTTCTTTAGGCCTCAGTTTCCTCATCTGTGGAATGGGTTTCTTCATTCATGCCTTTCCTAATCATCCCATGGGGGGTCGGTAGTGAAACTGAAAAGCGCTGTGCAGATTTAAGGCTTCTGGAGGAAAATATTAACCCATCTTCTGCTCAAAGTTCAGCAGCCTGAGGGCGGGCGGCAATCCCTTTGACAAACAGCCAAGCCTGCCTTTTAGACTCTAAAAGTTAGAGGACAGTCTGGCAGCCCGGCGGCCCGCATGCCTGTGGCAGTGGCTGATGACCATCGTGTCTCCCAGGGGGAAGGCGGCCCCTTGCCTACGTCCCCGTCCTAATCAGCTGGACGCTGACACCGGGGCTGGTCACGTTCACACACATTGTCCAGTTTTAGCTTGGACAGCTGCCTCCTCACCTGGAGGGGAAGTAACTGAGGCTCAGAGGGTTTACATCTGAGAACTGAGAACCCATCTTGGTCTCTGGCTTTTTCCCAGCTACTCCACGCTTCTTTGTCTCTAAACCCTGCACCCTTTCTCCTGCCTTGTCCCTGGTCTCTAAGGGTTCCCTCTCTGCTCCCCTGTCTGTGGTCCTGGGACTTGTTGGTGGAGGGGAGTGGGGGTGACCATGAGGATTCTCATGAGTAGAGGCAAGGAGTTCCAAGATCACGGGTCAGCTCACGAGGCTGTGGCTCCATGGTTGGTGCTCATGAGCTTCCTCTCGCTCTGCCTTTGGAGCTGCCTGCAGGAATGAGCATTCAGACAGAAGAGGTTGAGGTGATGATAATCTTTTAGTAAAACAATTCTCCATTTATTGGTCCTGAAGGAAGAAGACTCCCCTGGAGGTAGGGACGCGTGTGTTGGGGGGGAAAGGTAGCCAGAGGTGCAAGCTGCCCACCAATGGACTTGCAGAGCCCTGGACCTAAGGGGCAGAGACACCACCTCAATCACCTTGGTGCCCAGAGGACCTGGCGCACAGCAGGCTCTTTGTCTGTTTGTCGTATGAGTGAGTGAGTGAGTGAGTGAGTGATGGCTGCTGTGAATGGCCCCACCCCGCCTCCCTGCCTGTGCCCTCT
>NW_006296279.1:917624-928232 GCF_000327345.1 Myotis davidii | reverse complement strand
CTTTCCTCCTACGTATCCTTCTAGGCTCCCACCCACTGCCCTCCTGGCCTGTTTGAGTTTATCGCCCTCCTCCTGCCCTGCCAGAGGCTCCCTTCCTTCCCCCTGCTGGCCTGCCCCACGATAAGAGTTGTTTCACTCCTGCGTCCAGATAATTCTCCTTTCTGGCCCTTGCCTCTGCGGAGTTCCCGTGCCCTGTGACTGGACCAGGCTGGCCAATTTGACTCAACCTTTGTCCTCCTTGCAAAGCATATTAACGCTTTTGAATTCCAGCCCTTAATTCAAGGGGGCTCCCGGAGAGAGACTTTGGCTATAAGCTGTCCAGAGGGAGTAGGGATGAAAGTCACTGTGCATGCAGCAAGCTGAGCCTTGCCCAGGCAAGCGCATGCCATGTGTTGCCTCCCTCCCCCACCTTTGTGGTCTCCAGGAGGACACGCTGTTCTCTGGTGGGAAAGCTGGTGGAGAGGGTGCAAAATTGCTTCTTGAAATGTAGAGTGTTGCACTGTAATCTTCCTGTTACTTTGGCTCCTGCCCTATTGCCTGGTCAGACCCCTGGCTCTGAGTAAAGTTCCCATGACCATCCCTGAAAGTGCCAGAGGTGGCTCATCGGTGTCCCCAGCAAGTCCCATCTGCACAGTCAGCCACCAGCTCTTCGTCCTGCCACTGTCCCTTCCCAGGACTCTCCTCTGAATGGCTTCTGTCACCTATTAATGGGATCCACCACCTCTTGCATCCATTCCTGTTGGGCCCGACATTTTCAGAGGACTTGCAGGTTCCCCATACTTGGATTCAGCTCAAACAGAGCTTGAGCTCAGCCTGGGTCTCCCTCCCACCTTCATTTCTGAAGTACTTTACCACTTTCATTGAGTTTTCTCATTGAGCCTTCACCAAACCCTCAAAACCACCTTGTGGTATTACTAGTGTCTTATGGAAGGAACAGGAGCCCATTCAGACCACCTCCAGTAGGAGGAGAGGTTTGTAGAAAGGATTCATCTCAGACTCCAAGGGTAATATGAAGTGCAACCAGATGGCTTGTGAACATCTAGAGGGCAGGTGTGAGCAGGGTTGAAATAACAGATCCCTGCTGTGATCATCATCAGCACTGTCCCATTCCACCTGCTGCCTATGAATTTGCCTCTACATGCAGCAGTATCTGCATTCCTGACCCAAGTGAATGAATTTGTCACATAGGCTGGCCTTAGTTATTAGAGTCTTTCAAGACTTCGAATTAAGAGTGTGGTAGATGGAATAATGCACTCCTCTCCCACAAAGATGTCCACACCCTACCCAGCAATTCCATTCCTTGGTATATATCTAAGAGAAATGGAAACAGATGTTTACACAGAAACTTGTACACAAATGTTTATAGCAGCATTATTCTTAATAGCCAGAAGATGGAAACAACCTAAATGCCCATCAACTGATAAATGCATGAACAAAATCTAGTATATCCATACAATGGGATGTTCATAAAAAGGAATGAAGAACTAACATGAATAAATCTTGAAGAAAAAGTTAGACACAAAAGACCACACAGTGTTTAATTCCATCTATATGAAAGTCCAGAATAAGGAAGTCTATAGACAGGAAGTAGATTAATGGTTGCTTAGGGTATGTGGTCAGGGGTGCAGGATAGTAGATGGGCGAGAGCTAAAGGGTATAGGGTTTCTTCTTGAGGTGATGAGAATGTTCTAAAATTGACTATATAATGGTTGCACACATCTGTGAATATACTAAAAAATCACTGAATCATGCACTTTAAATGGGTGAATTATATGGTATAAATTATATGTCACTAAAGATTTTTTAAAAAGAAACAAACAAGATGTCCACATCCTAATCTCCAGAATCAGTGAATATGTTGCCTTACATGGCAAAAAGGATTTTGCGAGGTTAAATTAAGGATCCTGAGATGGCGGGCAGTGGAGGAGTTTATTCTGGAGTATTATATCTGAGTGGGCTTAATGTAATCACAAGAGTCCTTTAAGGGGAGTGAGGCAAGGGAGAGAGAGTGAGGGTGGTGGGGGAGAGCCAGTAAATACAGAGAAAGCAACAATGCCTCCTCCAGGCAGCCTTCCCTAACTTCTTCCTTCTCCCACCTTAAGTTATTTGAGAGGTCTCCTCTGGGAACCTACAATATCAGAGTTTCCACCATTACTACATCATAGCCCCTTGATTCCCTGTCAGTCCCCCTCATTCAGATAGAGATTCCTAGAGAAGGCTCATTTTTTGCATCTCCAGTGCTTAGCCTTGTGCCTGGCAGATTATATGTGTTCAGCTATTTGATGACTGAATGACTAAGGTCCCTGAAGCTTAGATATTATAAAGAATAATAACAACAGCTGGTTTTTATTGAGTACTTACTGTGATAAGTATTTTATATTCATTTCCTTATTTAATCCTCAAACCAAGCCTATGAGCAGGGGGCAGGAGGGTAAGGGGAGCGGGGGAAGGGACTATATATGATCATACTACATGGATGAGAGAGAAGCTCAGGGAAGGTACATATCGCACTCAGCCTGCCACAGATTTGCCCGCTCAGGGCCTGTTTTCTAGACCTTTGCTGTCCAATACCACAGCCAGTGGTTTCACGTGGCTACTTACATTGAAATGAATTAAGATGAATTAAAATTTAAAAGTCAGTTCCTTGGTCACATGAGCCACATCTCAGTTGTCAGGGAACCACATGGCTAGTGGTGACCAGACTGGGCAGAGCACATACAGAATGTTTTCGCCACCATGGAAAGTTCTGTTCCACAGCATTGTTCTCTAGCTGTAGACCAAGCATGTGAAATTCGCGGCCTGCGGGCCACATGTGGCCCACAATGAATATTTTTGTGGCCCAGCCAATATAACAGTATGTAAGAAACGTTTTAATAAAAATTTTGTAACCTAATTTTTATAATATCCTGTTATACATAATTATTAACAATTCACTAAAGGAAAAATATTAATTTTTATTAAAATGTTCTAAAATTTTATGTTAACAATTATTTATTTCAGTCCTTTGTATTCAGCATGTCTCTATCGAAATAAACCTACGTTTCTATGAAAATTGAAGCTTTTGTTTTTTGCAGCCCACATAAACTTAAACCTTGTTTATTTGGCCCGTGTTAGCCTTTGAGTTTGACATGCTTGGTGTGGACTATAACTATATCCAATAAATCTTGTCATTTCAAAGACTTGATTGCCTTGAAAAAATAAATGCAGACCCACTGTTCACCTTCCCAAGGCAGGCGAGTGGGTCCTCAGGAAATCTGCATCTCCCGGGTCTCAGAGAGGTGGGCGTGCTCCCTGGAAGATGCAGGAAGGATAAGGGCCAACTTTCCTGTCACCTGCATAGATCTGATAACCATGGCACTGCGTCCCCCCTCCCATCCCCCGAGGGCTGTGAGGCTGGATTACAGTGAGGCCCCTGTCAGCTGACATCCGTCTAGGTTGGGGCCCTGCGAGGGTGGCCCTGGGGCCTCATTCTTCTCCCATCTGATAGAGCTGGCCTCAAACAGATCGTGTGTGCACAGGTTCCATATGTGTTTGTGCTGTAACCAGCCCACCAGAAGCTTCCAGAGCACAGCAGGAAGGCAATCACAACAATAATAAACATAACATTTAGGGAGCGCCGACTGCTGACCAGACACTGTTAAGAACTGCTTTACAGACATCACCTTAGTGAATCCTTGAGAGTGGAGGCCCCAGTTCACGGGAAACAAGCTGAGACCTGGCAAAAGCCAGGTTGGCCCACTCAAGGCCACACCCAGGCAGTGGCAGCTGGGACATAAACTTGGAAGTGGCTGAAAAAAGAAGACATTTTTGTGTAATGGCTACACAGTTTGGGGAGCTCGTCCCCCAGATCTAGGCTCCCTCAGAAATGTCACGAGGTGGAGGTGGACTTAGCAGGCACACTGTCAGCCCTGGGCGTTCTCCAGCCAGGAGCGGGCCTGTGGTCTTGGCCGCTTTCCCGCGTGGGAAGATGCGCTACTGGGGCTGAGTAATCCCAGCAGAGATCCCCTGCTTGCCCAGCTGCCAGGACAGGCCTCTCCCAGGTTCCCAGCCCTGGGATGGCGGCCACCCCTCCCTATCTTCCTCAGAGACCAGGACGTGTGGCTCCATTGGGGGGAATAAAATAGGGAGGGTTCAGGGGATGCCCTCTGCCCCAAGACCAGGCAACAGAAAGGGAAAATCTCAAGCCAGTAACACAGCCTGTGGTTTCTTGGAGGAAAACCACAGAAGATTCAGCTCAGGATGGCAAAACCCACAATCCTCACCACAGGAGGCATGGCCTGGGAGAACCTTGGCTGCCAAGACCTATGTTGGCACAAGACTCCATTGGCAGGATCTTCTTGTGGCCATTAGTTCTCCCGTCCAGTGTCAACCCCTGGCAGTGCTGGCTTTGTTGTTGGTGGCCCTGTGAGGGGAACACTGGAGGGAGGGGCAGTGGTGACCACTGAGGCAGACAGCTTCTAGCTCTGCCCTTGGCAAGCTCCCAGCATGATACAGGGACACAACTTTTCACCCCAGACGACCTCCCAATCTGATGGGAGAGGCATAGCCCCTTCCCTCAGGGCTCAGTCTTCAAGAAGACTCCTGGAGCAAATTCTGATCTAGTGAGGGAGGCAGGGTGCCTCCAGGTAGAAGCAAAATGTAGAGAAAAGGCAGTGGGTCTCCCCGCTCCCCCCACAGCAAACACAGGACCCTGAGTGAGATTCCCAGCCCAAGAGTGAGAAATAAGTCCTACTCTGCTCTGCACACAGAGTGTAAGACATGTGGTGCAATTTTACACGTAGCCTTGATTTTACTAGAATTGATTTAAAAAAGTAAATAATTCATGAATTTTGATGTTATATCCTTGGTCATACCTTCATGTACATGTTTTGGTGGACGTAAGTTTTCTTTTGTCTTAGGTATGTGCCTAGGAGTGGAATTGCTGGGTCATATGCAAGTCTATGTCTAGCCGTTTGGGGAGCTGCCACACCGTTGCCCACAGCGGGGGCACCATTCACACTCCCACCAGCAGGGGAGGAGGGTTCTGATTTCTCCTCATCCTCAGAACCTGTAAGTTTGAGGTGCCTATTTGATGTCCACTTGGTACTGTCAAGCCAACGTGGAGTCACATACGTTGAAAGATCTGACATTTGGCCAGGCCAGTGTGGCTCAGTGGTTGAGTGTCTACACACACACCAAGAGGCCACTGGTTCCATTCCGGGTCAGGGCACATGCCCAAGTTTCAAACTCCATTCCCAGTAGGGGGAGTGCAGGAGGCAGCCATTCAATGTGTCTATCTCATCAATGTTTCTATCTCTCTCTCCCTTCTCCTTCTCCTTCTCCCTTCCTCTCTCTCTAAAAATCAATAAAAACCTATTAAAAAAATAAAAATAAAGATCTGACACTGTGCAGTTGTGCAAAGCAGTAGGTGTGGGTCCAACAGCCAGAGCTTGGCAAGGTTCAGAGAAACCAGCCGAGGAAAAGTGAAGGGGCCTTGGGTGCGGAGCAGGAGACCCAGGAAACCAGTTGTCCTGGAAGCCAAGGAGGGAAGATCTTTCTGGGAGGAGAGAGAAAACAGGCTGCATCAAAGCTGCTGGTGGGGAAGACGAGGGTGAGAACTGACCACTGCCCTGGGCCCCATAGAAGTTTCCCATGACTCTAACAGCAGAAGCTTCCTGACAGTAGTGGACAAAGCTCAATTGTCCTGGGTATACAGGAGGTAAGTCATTATGCCATTAATTCAGACTCAGGTCTTCAGACACCGAGGCCTGGGCCTTTGTGGCTGAGGTGGGGGGTTGGGGTGGGGTGGGCATGTTCTTCAGGATCTGAGGAGGTTTTCTGAGCTTGGTGGCTGGTCCGGAACCCGTGGTGAAGGGGAGATTAAAGGAAGCCTGTCCGTGAAGTTCCACGCCCCTCCTTCCCCACACACCTGCGGATGTACACAGATTTTGTAACTTAGAAACCACACCTGAAACCTACATGTTCATGTTGACCAACGTCACCCCAATCAATTCAATAATAAAAAACAACTCTATTTATTTGTCTTGACTCCCTCCTAAGAGCCCAGGGCAGCAGTCCTGATGGGGTGGGGAGTGGGAAGACAACGGTTCCCTCCCAGAATCTTCTCATCACGTGCTGAGACCTCTGCTCGCTCATGCCTCGATTCCCCAGACTCAGGAACTTTGGGGATCCAGGAGGCCTCACTCCCGGGATGGATGTCCTGGAAAGCTGCCACACTCGCTCCCTCTCTAGCTGGCACCAGGCTGCATCCTGTGCCAACACGCAGGTGTTTCGCCATGAGGAAGGCCAGCAGCCCTCACCCTCGGCCCTGCCTTCCAGGCCCTCCTCTTGGCTACTTGCCTCCCATGCAGGGTTGTGGGTATGGACCCTGAGCTGGAAGACACCTGGGGCATCTGGTATGGCTCTTGCTGAGGGGAATTCCTTGGGAGGAGGAGCAGGAAGGCATATCAGGCAGCCTACTCTTCCCTGTACGACCAGCAGCCAGGTGGGAAGGAGGGCTCTGGCAGCTTTGATCCCAAGGCAGCCTCCGACCTTCATCTCAATGCATCTCTACTCACAGCCTTCCCATACTGGTCTGGTGGGCTCTGCACCATTCCATAGGCTCTTCAGCCCCAGGGCTGGCTGGGGGTGGTAGAGCTGCGACCATGAATAGTGCTCCCACATCTGCCCCACAAAAGTATACGGGGGTTGCATTTACTAGTATGATAAAAACTATTTCACTACTCTTATTCATCATAGTATTGGAAATCCCAACAATCCGACAAGAAGAAGAAATAAAAGGTATTCAAATTGGAAGGAAGAGGTAAAACTGCCATTATTTACAGATGACATGATACCATATATAAAGAACCCTAAAGATTCCACCTAAACACTACTAGAACCGATCAATGTATTCAGTACAGTAGCAGGATACAAAATAAATATTCAGAAATTGGTTGCATTTTTATACACCAATAATGAATTGCCAGAAAGAGAAACTAAAAAAACAATCACATTTACAATTGCATAAAAAATGAAAATAAAATACCTAGGAATAAATTTAACCAAGGAGGTAAAAGACCTATACTCAAAAAATTTTAACACATTGAAGAAATAAAAGAAGATACAGATAAATGAAAGTATGTACCAGGCTCATGGATAGGAAGAATTAACATAATCAAATGTCCATACTACCCAAAGCAATCTATAGATTCAGTGCAATTCCTATCAAAATACCAATGGTATTTCTCACAGAACTAGAACAAATAATCCAAAAATGTGTATGGGAACACATATGATCCTGAATAGAAATAGCAATTTTGAAAAAGAAGAACAAAGTTGGAGGTGTCACACTACCTTATATCAAACAATACTATAAGGCTATAGTAATCAAAGCAGCATGGTACTGGAATAAAAAGAGATATATAGATCAATGGAACAGAATAGAGAGCCCCCAAAAAAGCCTACACCTATATGTTTAATTAATCTATGACAAAGGAGGTAAGGACAGTCTATTCAATAAATGGTGTTGGGAAAATTGAACAGACACATGCAGGAAGATGAAGCTAGACCATCTTCTTACACCATATACAAATGTAAGACTTAAACCCATAAAACCCCTAGGAGAAAACATAGGCAGTAGACTCTGTCATTTCTCTTAGCAATATTTTTCCTGACATATGTTCTTGGGCAAGGGAAACAAAAGAAAAAATAAACAAATGGGACTACATCAAACTAAAGAGTTTTTACACAGCAAAGGAAACCATCAACAAAACAAAAAGACAACCTACTAAATAGGAGAAGGTATTTGACAATAACACACTGATAAGGGGTTAATATTTAAAATTTATAAACTCAAACAACATAAAAACCAAACAACTCAATTAAAAAGTGGGCAGAGGACCTGAATAGACACTTCTCCAAAGAAGACATAAAAAATGGACAATAGACATATGAATAGAAGCTCAACATCAATAACCATCAAATTAAAACCAATGTGAGATATCACCTCACACCTGTCAGAATGGCTATCATCAATAAGTCAACAAACAAGTGTTGGCGAGGATGTGGAAAAAAGAGAACCTTCATGCACTGTTGATGGAAATGCAGATTGGTGAAACCACATGGAAAACAGTATGGAGGTTCATAAAAACATTAAAAATGGGATTGCCTTATGACCCAGCAATTCCACTCCTGGGTATATATCTGAAGAAACCCAAAACATTAACTCATAAGAATATGTGCAACCTTATGTTCATTGCACCATTTTTTATTGTAGCAAGATATGGAAGCAATCCAAGTACATAATTGTCTAACCATTATGCTGTAACCTGAAACTAATACAAAAGAATGTTGAATGCAAACTTTAATCCTACATAATAAAAGCCTAATATGCAAATCATATGGAATGACCAGCGGAACAACTGGTCGCTATGACATGCACTGACCACCAGGGGGCAGACACTCAATGCAGGAGCTGCCCCCAGTCTGCAGGCTCCAGGCCAGCCAAGGTGGGTGCCAGCGGGGGTTCCCCTGATCACCCAGTTGGTTGCCCCACAGAGGGAGGTGACTGGCAGTGGCAGTGGAGGGTGGGGCCAGCAAGTGGGCGGTGCCAGGCCAGCCAAGGCAGGTGCCAGTGGGTGCCCCTCCATCACCACACCTGTCACCCCACAGATCAGCCCTGCTCACTGGCTAGGCCTAGGGACCCTACCCATGCACAAATTTTGTGCACTGGGCCTCTAGTTGAAAAAAAAAAGAAATAATAGTAAATGGGGGTTGGATGCATAGCTTAGCAATGGTCCTACTAACTGAGACCCTGGGGGTTGGGATGAGTGGACTTTGGGAGGAGGTGTCATCTCAGAGGCTTACATTTGGGCACTGCTGTTTGTTTCTGTGGTAGGTCCTCTCTAAAACCCCCCTTGATGCTCCCCCCTGAAATGTCCCGAGGGTCCATTCACCAGCTGTTAGGTCACTGGAAAGTTTCCAGGGCCTGGACAATGCTGCTTCCTCCCATAAAACAAAGTTATAAACTGGTTCTGCCCTCCTCTTGCTGAAGGTCCCATTGCCCTCATAGCCCCCACTGGGCGTGCCTCTCAAAGCTGAGGTCAAAATTCACCAACCAGCTCAGCAGAGGAAGCCCAGTGCTCTTCACTCACTGTCTTCCCCATCTCCCCAGCTTGGGGGAAGAATGAATGGGGTAAGGGGTGAGCCCGAAGAAGAAACAACGAAGGGTATTGGAAGTCATTCTTTTCATTTTCAAACGGGGAAATTGAGGCTGAGCAGTGGAATGCCTTGCTAAAGAGTTAAACTGAAAGCCGGTCCTGGGCGCTGGCTTAGACCCACCAGCTCCTGTATTTTCACGCCGCTAAGGCACACACACCCCTCACGCTGGTGTGACAAGTGAGGAAACTGAGGCTCCGAGGTTTAGGTAATTCCTAGGCACACAGCATGAAAGATGTGACTTGGACTCTACCTCTGGCCATGGGTGTCCCTCTCCTCTTCCTCTGCCCCGGGGGCCACCATCCAAGAGCAGGAGACTGAACCTGCAGCCTTGGGGGCCCAGGAGCCGCAGAGCGGCTGCAAGCACAGAGCCCCTCAGCCGGGGCTGCTGCTCCCAGAAGGGGACGAAGCCAGACACTCAGAGGGGACTCGGAGTCGCCCGCGCTCTTGGGCTGGCTCACTGCCGGCTGCGGGGCCTTGGGCAACGTCGTCGTCACTGCCCTCGGCCGCGCTGCCTTTAAAGTGGGTCACGTATGAGCCTTCGCCTTGGACGGTAACGATGAGGTCACTAGGGAAGGGCTCGGTGTGGGCAGAGGTTTCTGCTCTCAGTATTGGAGCTGTTGTTGCCGTCGCCCCAACACCCGGGGCCCAGGCAGCGCCCTCTGCTACTGCCCCGTCCTGTGCCCGCCCCGGGGGTGACAGCCCAGTGACCGGGAGCCTTGGCCGCGGGACCCGGGGCTCTGGCTTCCGGGTGACGGGTGAGTCACCTGCTCTCGCGGGTGACACCCGGGTGCGGGCTCCGCGGCGGTCCCCGCCCCGGCCCCGGAGCCCGGACGGCACGGCTGGCCGCCCTCTCGCTGGCTCCTCTCCTCCCCGCCTCTGCTCCTCTCTGGCAGCTGCCGGGTCAGGGCAGCCCTAGGGCTCCTGGGCGGGGCTGAGGGCTCGGTCGCAGGGGCCGCGGGTAGGTGAGCGGTGACCACTCCTCTGGTTTGGAACCGCGGGCCGGCCCGCAAGGAGACCAAGGAGAGTGTGGAGAGCTCCAGGCCCACAGTTCCCTCTCCGATGGGGCCAGGGAGCCCCGCCTCCCGTCCCTGCTCCCCACAGGGCCCCGCCAGCCTCCTCTGGGGGAGTCGGGGTTGTGGGGGAGGGGGTGAAAAAGCCGGGCCTGACCGGCCCGGGAATAACTATCTTTGCGCGCGGCAGGCTGGTGTGGGAAAGGGGCGCAGCGCTCTCCTCCCGCCCTTCCAGCAGCCCTGCTCTAGTGGCAACATGTCCCAGAGCATTATTACTATTATTATTTTCACTGGAGAGATAATTATAGCAGCTCTCAAAGCAGCGCCTCAGCCCCTGGCGCTGCTGGACCAACTAGGCGCGCGATGCCGTCATGGAGCATCCTCTCCCCCTCCCCCC
>NW_006296279.1:915107-917486 GCF_000327345.1 Myotis davidii | reverse complement strand
TGCAGGGTCTTCTGTGGCCAGGGCTGTGCCGATAGGGGGCAGCCTCCCACACAGGGCCCCTCAGGAGAGAGACCTGTGGCCCCAGCAGCCGGGGTGCAGGAGGGGCAGAGGGGGGATGGCCAGCTGTGGAGACGGTCTGCGCTGAGAGGGGACCACGCGGCTGGAAGGATGGAACCTCCGGGTGGAGGGGGAGGCAGACACGCTCCTCAGCGTGACAACCGGACGGGGCCCTGCAGATTCGTGCCCCACGTGGGCGGGCGGGTGAGGGCGCGCCGGGCCCAGTAAAACACAGAGCGTCCAGTTAAACTTCAGAGCGACAGTGAAAGCGCTTCAGCACATACGTCCCCAGGACTGCCGAGACGTGCCCACACGAGGAAGGTGTTTGCTATTTAGCTGACATGGGACCGGAACAGGCCCACCCCGGGCCCAGGAACCGGCAGCAGCGAAGACAGAAACACCGACATGTGCCCGCCCGCTGGCCGCCGCTCTCGCTGCTGGGCCAGGCCTTTCTGGCAGGACGGCCTCCCCGCCACGTGGGGAAGTCGCGTTTCAAGCGTTCATGGTTTCTGGTGTCTTTCCCGAGCCTCTGCACCCAGCCCCTCCCCTTGGGTCAATATTCATTCCAGCTACTCAGCAGTCGTACAGGCACTGAGCTTGGCGCTGGGGACTCTGGCACATGAACAGACAAAGCCCTCGGCCACATGGAACGTAGATGTGTGTGCAGCTTTAAAATCCTCCCTCCAGTCCTCAGGAGGCAAAATGGGCAGCAAGCTCGCTCCCCAGATGCTCCCGCCACGCTCCTGGGGCCAAACTAAAGACCATCTGAGGGGCCAGTCAGCTCTGCTGAAGTGCCGCGGGCCTCCCGGGATAGCGTGTGGCCAGCTCTGGGAGGGTGGCACGTGAAGGGTGGCACGTGAATAGCTCACGTGAAGGTAGCACGTGAATGGCTTGCGTGAAAGTACACGTGAGTAGCTCACGTGACGGTAGCACGTGAATAGCTCACGTGAAGGTGGGAGTGGCTCATCACCGGAACCAGCCATCCGGCGCTCCGGGCTGCCCCGCCCCCACCCTCAGTTCGGAGGCCCCCAGTCACTTCCCTCCCCGCGGCTGTGAGAGGTACCCCTCGCTGAGGAGCCACCTGCGGCCCCGGCCCCAGCCCTCATGCAGGTCGAACGCCCCAACCTGTCCTGACACCTCGCCTACCCTGTCCATGCTCCGGTCCCATGGCCCACCTCGGGGTGCCCGGCCACACCACATGCTGCCGGTGAGCGTGGCTCTGGTCCACCTGCGGGCGCCAGCCAGTACCGCTACCTGTGGTCCGTGAACAGCGGAGCCCGCACGCGGGAAACTCAGCCCGCAGTGATGCCCAGTGGGCTAGGGGGGCCGTTCTTCAGGGGGCCCTAGCCCTCCCCCATATGACGAGGCCGCTGCAGCCCCAGACGGCACGTGCGCGACAGTCAGTATGACACCTCAGCCCTGGCCTGCCTCAGAGCCGCGTGGACGGGGGCCGAGCGGCCTGGGTCACGTCTGTGCCTCAGGTGAAGGACACGCAGGCGGCCTCGCTCACCACGGTTCACGGTGAAGGCGATGGCGATGCCGTAAAGGCCTTTCCCCGCCGCACATAGATGACAGGGCGCTCGGACTGTGAGGAGACAGGGTCCACTTTGAGCTCCCTCCCTCAGGCTGCCAGGGCCTGGGGGCAGGTGCGCGGGGCGGCGCTGGTGGGGCGCAGTGACGTCACAGTGTGTGAGCCTGGGCAGCCATCGCTCGGATTGTCAAACGTGCAGCCGTTTATGTTTTTGTTCTGACACGGTAGGCAGAGACGATGAGCAGAAGACCTCTGCACAATAAAGGCACTATGCAAAATGCCAAAAAATAAAATAAAAATAAAACCTCTTTTGACAGTCTATGTGGTAAAAAGGACACACAGACACGCTTAGAAACTAAATTTCTCCATCCTCTCTTCCCTTTTTAATGGCTGTTTCAGAGAAAGGAGACGTCTGAGCCAGAGGCCTCCCCTGGGACAGTAAGTCCTGCCCAGCATGCAGCTGGAGCGGTGGGTTCTGTCCGTCCTCCTGTCTGTGCCCTGAACCAAAGGCCCCGGGAGCAGAGCCCTGAGGGGAGACACAGGAGGACGGTGCCCGCCCGGGACCCCAAGGCTAGTCTGCTGGGGGACACAGAGTGGACACCCCAAACAAACCCCACACCCCCGTCCAAACGGCCTCTCACAGATACTCGGCACCACAGGGCGTAAGGGGGCGCCTTTACTTCTGTCCGGGCCTCCGCGTGTGAGGCGCGGACCCTGTGCAGAGCCCTGTTCCACGTAGCGCGTGCCCAGAGCGGTCCCTCGAGGATGGTGCTCAGCAGCCCCCGTGAGGG
>NW_006296279.1:912109-915080 GCF_000327345.1 Myotis davidii | reverse complement strand
CTAGAGCGGCAGCGTCCGGCCTGGGATCTCCGGGGCGGTCACCGCTAAAGCGCGGCCTGCAGACCAGCAGCAGGAGCATCGCTGCACCGGGGAGCGTGTTCCAAACGCGGTCTCTGACCCGCCGGTGCCGTCCACTGAATCGGAAACGCCGGGCCCAGCCCCCTGCGGTTCTGCTGCTCCCGCAAGTCCGGAACCACTCACTTCAAAGGACTCACACGGCCCAGCTGCTGCCGAGCCCCTAGCGCGGTGATGGCGAACCTTTTGAGCTCGGCGTGTCAGCATTTTGAAAACCCTAACTGAACTCTGGTGCCGTGTCACATAGAGAAATGTTTTGATCTTTGCAACCATAGTAAAACAAAGACTTATATTTTTGATAATTTACTTTATATATTTAAATGCCATTTAACAAAGAAAAATCAACCCAAAAAATGAGTTCGCGTGTCACCTCTGACACACGTGTCATAGGTTCGCCATCACTGCCCTGGGGCCTTGGCTCTGCTGGCCAGGCCGGAGGCAGCCGGGGGCCTGTCCTGGGAGGAGGCTCCCTGGCCCATGCCTGGCCCCTAACACACACAACGCATGCATTTGGGATAAATGGATGACGGACACCCGGGCTGCACAGCTCTGCTACCAGCAGGAGGGACGGGCACCAGGATGCACCTGGGCTGGACCGCGGTGTGGGGTCCTCGGGGCTCAGGCAGACCCGAAACACCCCGAGGAGCAGGAGGGTGAAATGATACTTCCCTTAAGTCTCAGGATGAACACAGACTGGGGGAAGGCTCACCATGCTCTGACCTTCGGAGTTTTCAACAGGAGGATCAGAGTTAAAAGTGACCACAGAGCGAACTGGCTCATGGGGGGACGGGGGGTGTGGGAGTGGCAGGGTCCTGATAAACCTCCTCCAGGCACAAAGCTCTGGCTTGAGCGCTGGCGAGTGTAAATGTCCCCCACGGCCCACGGCAGCTCCAGCACCCCACTGGCCCTAGCAGCTCGTTTGACACTAAGACTACTTGTTTTAAAAGTATACAAATCATATATACGGGGGAAATCAAACATCACGGAGGACTTAAAATCAGAAACCTCAGCGTCCCCTTCCGTCCCACCCCACAGGGAATCATCGGTAACAGTTTCTGGCTTTAGTTCTTCTGGTGTCCCGTCCATAGCTCCCAATGGTGAGCTTAAACTGGCGTGTCCTGGCCTCCCATCCCTGTGCATGTCCACTGATGCCCTGGCCCGAGAGACCAGGAACCTAGCTCATCTCTTACACCTTTCACTCCCTGCTACCTCCACTCTCCCCCCCACACACTTGGTTATTTTGCTGATACTTTGCAATTCTTTTGTTGCCTACCTTTACGTCTTTAAATAATAGTAGCAGGCACTCCTCTAGTGTTTGTTCTTAGGCAAGTTGCTGAGTTTAGTAGACTTTAATGATTGAATCATTGCAGCAGCCCTCTGAGGTAGGTTGCATTTTCATTCCCATTTTATAGATGAGAAAACTGAGGCACAGAAAGGATAAGTAACTTGCCCAAGCTAGTAAAAGGCAGAGAGAGGATTCAAACCCAGACAGGGTGGCTCCGCAGTTCATGCTTTTAAGCCTCTCAGAGAGAGGTCACCTGGAAGTAACTTCACGTGGAAGACAGTTGCAGGGCCTATGTCCACAGGAGTATATATATTTATAAATGGGCTTTAACTTATTTGCTTTTATTGCCCTTACAATAAGCAAGCCGGGGTGGGGGGTTAGGGGGGTGGATAGTGTCTACGCGAACCTGCCTCTGCCCTATCAGGGAGCTTGGGCTGGAACGGCTCAGGGCTCTGCCCACCAGCAGGTGGGAGTTGCTGGATGTCTGTGGTCAACATTTGCCTTCAGGTATAAAGGCTTCAGGCAGTTTTGGGAAAATGTGTCTACTGATGTGGGCTTCTTTTTGTCCTCATTCATCCTGGGTGGTACATAGTGGGCCTTTCAACTGGGAGGCTTGACTCTGCAGGTTTAGGGTACTGTCTTCTCTTATTTCTTGAATAATCCCTCCTCTTTATTTCCTCGCTTGAATGTTGGGCTTTTAGATTTATTCTCTCTCTCTCTCTCTCTCTCTCTCTCTCTCTCTCTCTTATATTCTGGAAGATTGCTTCATCTTTTCCTTGCAGCCCTTACACTAAATATTTTATTTTAGCGATCACAGTTTTAAATCGTCCCTTTGCCTGCCGCGTCAACCTGTTTTTGGTTTGCAGATGCCATCCATATCTGCTTGGATCGCCCTGAAATGACAAATTAGAATTACCCTAGCGCTCCCTGAGTTGACTCCACTTATTTTGGGGCCAGTTGTTCTGGTTTCTTATCTTGATTGTTCTACTCTCTGAGGTTTTGGTGCCTGAAGTCAGTTCATAGTCACTGAGGCCCTGCTCCGTCCCTGTGACGCGCTGTGCCTGGGACAGGGACTAGGACGCGTCCCTGTCCTCGTGGAGCTTTCCATTCACAACTGGCTGCCGCGCTGGGTCGGAAGTCCTGAGCAGGGGACTGTGGGCGTGTCTCTTCTGCCTGCATTTTACAGGGTGGTTTCTTGTCTGGCAGCCTCACTAGACTGTGAGCTGAGGTTCACACTTTATCTGTTTATTCCAAGGAGGCCCTTGGTAAAGTGTGCTACATCTTGGTTGAATGGAACTGAATTGAGTTTGTGATAGTTGATACACACACACACACACACACACACACACTCTGATACTGTAGAGTTGTTCCAGGCCTTCTGAAGGATGGGAGAGACCGGAACCGAATGGTGTTCCTCTGAAAGGATTGGCAGAGGATTGAGGATCGGAGTAACTCCAAGGCCACTTGCCATTCCCACTCCCCCATCCACTCACTTTCTAAACAAACGCCAAGGCTACCATTACCTCCTCTCTCTGGTGGCTCCAGTCACTTTTGCCCGAGTGTCTCAGCATCCAACTCTCCTCCTCGGTTCTATAATTGCAATAGTTAAAA
>NW_006296279.1:907309-912075 GCF_000327345.1 Myotis davidii | reverse complement strand
GCTTCCTGGTGCCTCCCTCCCGCTTCCTGCTCTCCCAGAACTGCAGGCCTCCTTCCAGAGGACCATGGGCCATGGGCCCAGAGCCTCAATTCGTTCTTTTATTCAGGCATACATTCATTCATTCAGCCATTGATCCTTTAGTAAGGAAACCTTATGTATTAGACTTAGTGCCAGACTCTAGAAACTTAAAAAAAAGACATGGCGTCCTCCTTACAGGTTTCAGGGGATTACAGCCGCCTATGGCATTTTCCCAGGGTGCAGCAGACCCCACTTCCCCTGCCTGCCCCAACCCTGTGCTTCCATTGAGTTTGACCTCTGCTCCCGACCTCCACACTAGGCAGCTGCCTAGCGTATGGGGATATGCCCAGCTTCTTCACGCTGAGGGGACCCGTTGCCAAGTCCCACACTACTCTGGACCCCCAGTGACAGTTTGAGACCCATGACAAGCAGAGAGGGCAAACCTCTCTGCAGCCTCCTGCTTCCTCGAAGCACCCACCTTGGGAAAGAGCTGACTCTTGGCCCAGGCGCCTGGCTGGGGAGGGCTGAGCTCATTAAAATCTGGATCAAAGAGAGCTTGAGAAATGCAGGGTCTCATTAACACAGGGCCCAGACACCAGGCCAAGGGAGTGAGGCTGGTAAGGGAGGAGTGGGGGAAGCTCTGGGGTGCAAGACGTTGCTGCTAATAAGTATAAAGAAAGAAAAACATGTGTTTGCATTCGGGTCTGGGCCCAGACTCCAGGATGCCTGTTCTGAAGCCGGGGCTGTGTGCACAGAGGAGGAGCTGGCCTTCCTCAGGGCGTCCTGCCAGGTGTGCTCTCAGAGCCAAACTGTGCTGTCAGTCACTGGCCAACAGGAGGGACACTGGAATTCCCCATTTCCCTGGCTTCCCTGGTCAGAAGCAACTGGCCCGCCCCTCCCATCAGAGTAGAGGCTCTTTCCTTTGCCTCCTGGGGACTGGAACAGGGTCAGGGCAGCCCTAGCTCTGAGCAGCCACCAGTCTTCTTTCCACGCTCGCATGCCACGGGATTGGGCAGGAGTTGTGGACTCTGAGTTTTGTGAGGTGGTCCTGGTGCAGGCTGAGGGCTCAGGCCAGGGATCCAAAAGACGATTTTTCATCCAGGATGTGTGAAAAGGATGCAGGAAGCCAAGGACCGCAGGGGGCTCTGGGAATCCGAGGGCCAAGTGAGCTGCAGAGGCCTCCCCTCCACCCCAGGGCGGCTCTTGGCGAGATCACAGGCTACAGAAACAATGGGAGGAACAGAAAATGTGCAGGCCAGGGGGCAAGGCTAGGACTCCAGCCCTGTGAGCATCCAGAGGCCATTTAAGATACAGGGGTTCTGTTTGTAGGGGCAAAACTGCTGGGCCTGTGCACAGTGAGGCCTGGGCCAGGGGGCATGCCAGGAAGAAGGCCCAGTCCTGGGGTGGACCAGTGGCCTGGGGCAGGGTCTGGGGGTGGAGGCCAGGAGACCCAGCTGTAACAAAGGCTACAAAGCAATGTTTATGGGAAGTTCTTGGGAGACCCCAGGAGGGTGGGTAGGTAAGGGTTTGGGGGGCTGTTTGGGAGGCTTGCAGGGGCCTCTTTGCAGAACACCAGGGTCTCTGGCTCATCAGGCTGGAAAGCATTCCACCTGGCCCATGGGCAGGGGCGTGGGCAGCACTGACCACAGCGGGGATATTGCTCTCCTGACACCCAGATCCTCTGACCTTGGGGTGAGAAGAGAATCATCTTTGGGAAAAGAGCAGTGGGTTGGAGTCCTTTTCATTTGCATGCTTTGCCTAATCCCCCGAGAAATCAGCTTGTCCCTTCCCAGCTCCATCTCTCCGCCCCCAGCACTCCCCAGCCCTAACACATCACCCTGCTTGCTGTTCCTGTGTACTGTGAGATGTGTGTGGAAATAACAGCGAGTGTATGAGTATGTATGAGAGTGGATTTGTGCAAGCATGACAGCATGTGAGGGTGTGAGCCTGTAAATACATGTGTGTGTGTGTGGAGCATGTGTGGTGGGTGTGAGTGGGTGTGGAGGTGTGAGTGTGTAAGGAGGCTGCCCATCCTGCCGGGCCCTGCACTCCCCACAGGGACACTTGGAGTTGATCCAGACGCTCCCCTGGAGTGACGGTTGATGGCAGGGACAGGCCATGTTTCCAGAAGGCCCAGCCTTGGGGTTCTGCAGCACTTCCCCAAATCCCCAGAGAGAGCATCCTTTCTGGTTAAAAGGCCTGATGGTTTCCAGCTGCATCTTCCTCCTCTAACACCATCCTATGTGAGTGCGTGAGCCTGTTAGTCCCCACAGCACATCATGTGGCCACTGCACATGGGACTATGGGGACTCCATAAGGACCACTCCCAGCAGCACATGTCTCCCTGAGAGTGTGGGCAGTGGATAAAGGAGACATTCTTATCCCCTGAGGATGCTGTGTGGCCTTTGAGCCTTTGTCAGGAGCTTGGCTCCAAAAGGGACACTATCTACTGGGAGCCTGCCAGGTATGGCTGTTTAAATTTAATTAAAATAAATGTTATTTCTCAGTTGCACCAGCCACATTTCAGATGCTCAACAGCCACGTGTGGCTAGTGGTCACTATGCTGGACAGGGTAGACCTAGATGACGTCCGTCACGGCAGGCAGTCCTGTGGGTCAGTGCTGCTGGGAGGGTTGTTGTGAAGCGTACAGGAGGCAATGAGGACCAAGTGCTCAGCGCAGAGCCTGGCTCTGAATGAAAGATGACAGCTGTCGCTGTTGTTATCAGAGCCCCTGAGAAGTCACCCTCCCAGCGAATGTCCTAAAGTACCACAGGACTTGGGGATGGTGACGTGACCAGCTATACATCCCCGTGAGGCACACTCTGGGGAAGGAGAAAAATGGTTCAAGCTCTGTACTCTACTGATGAGGAAATGGAGGCCCAGAGAAGTGAAGTGATGTCCCCAAAGTCACCTGACTGCGCTCAGGCCAGAGTCCTGTTTCCTGACTCCTCACCCCATGAGCCTGTCCACCTCCCCGCATTCAGATGCACTCAGAACGGGCTGCACCAGAATGATCTGGGGGCTTCGTATAAGCCCAGGTTTCTAGGTCACACGTGGGATGTATTGAGCTTGCAGGGTGGGGCCTTCGGTCTGCGTTCTTAACTGGAGCTCCAGATGCTTTTGCTCTTTAGCAGGTTTGGGAGCCCTAGGCCAGGAGACCAGGGTCTGACTGGCCCCGGCGCCTGGTGGCTTGCACATGGCAAGTGCAGGGAGCAAAACTCTCCCACCTCCCACCCCTCACCCTCTCCTGAGCTCATTTCCCCAGAATGCCCTTCTTCCCCTTTAACGCACATCAGCAATTCTCGGGGCACCGGTGAGCAAGGACCTCCAGCCCGATCACACTAGGCGCACCAAGGCAGCTGCGCTCACCAAGGAGGCTGAGGCTGAGCCTGGGAGCGCGAGGATGCCGCTCATGGGGGACTTTTTGGGCCCGGGCACCTTGGCTTTGACTCAGGCCTGTTGGCCAAGGAGGGAGCCACTCACTCCATCCCTGGCTGCCAAGAACAGCCCTCACAAGAGGACGCTGGCCAGCCTTCCGAGTTGTTTGGCTCTGGGGACTGCTCTCTCTGAAAGGAAGCCTTTAATCTCCACAGTGTAATCAGGAGCTGAGAGGGACCAGCTTCCCATTCCAGGGAGCTCAGTGGGAGTGTGTAGTCCGGCATGGGCATGCCGAGCGTCTTGTTATGCCCGTGGCTGGGATAGAGACAGCACTTGCCGGTGTCTGCCCCTGTGTACGTGCGGTTTAGCTGGGAGGGGGCTAAGGCTGGGGGTGTGCAGGTGGATGGCTCACCGTCACCTGGGGAGGGTGCCCTCCAGAAAGTTCCCTGCTCTCCACAGCTGGTTTCAGCCACATTCCAGTGGGGAAACTCTCAACAATGGGGGTCCCCTTGGGATGGGATGGGAACTGTATCTCCTGCATCCTCTGTTCAGGGCTTAATGGGTCACAACAGGAGGCTCTTCCCAGCACCAGCCTCCTCTTCCTTTTTCCAAAGAGCAGAGTCCAGGGAGATGTTCCCTCTGGCAGACGCTGTGGAGGGGAAAGCTAGGTTTAGAGGACTCTGACACCCACTCCCCAGAGAAGCTGGCATGGAAGATACCTATAAGTGGTTAAAGGACCCCTCAAGGTACATTCACTCATTCACTTATTCATTCACTCATTCATTCAACACACCTTTACTTATGTGTTCTTGCCTTGAGGAACAGTAGCAAACAAACACACAATCCTTGTTCTTGGGGAGCTAACATTCTTATGGGGGAGCGGGGAGATAGAAAATAAACAAGTTAGTACATATTGTAATGTGGGTTAGAGATGGGCTATTTCTGATAGGGTGTTGGGGAAATGGGCTCAAGAAACATCGACTTATTGCACCTCTTCCCGGGTGTTAAAAACATCCTGACTCATTGTACCTGTCCCTGCTTGGAGTGTCTTAGAAACCAGAGGGTAAAATACCCACTCAGACCCCTTGTATATCTCCTCATTCCCCTCTCTGTACACAACTTTCCTAAGAGTCAAAGATTCCTTCATCTAAAGTTACCAACCATGAGCCACAGAACTTTTATGATGTGATAAAAATTGTCCGGCTGATGTTATATCTGTTACCTTTAAGGCCACTTCATTCAATCCTGGGGCTGACAATAAGTTTGACTCATATAATCTTGGGTTTGGTCTCAAGAAAGTGTTCCCTTCAGGCCTCTTAACTTTTATTCTCCAGAACTGACACCTTGGGGTCAGTCCTGCCAGCCTCCCC
>NW_006296279.1:903083-907150 GCF_000327345.1 Myotis davidii | reverse complement strand
CCCCCCCCCCCCCCCATGCCCTTGAAGAGGATGTAGGTGCAAAGGTGTAATTTGTGATAAGGGAAGTCTGCCTGAAGGCCTGCCTGCTAGTACGGATACCAGTCTCTCAGACTGATAGGCATCAATCGGGGCATGCAAGACAAGTCCTTTTCTGCAGAGGCAGTGGGTATGGTGGATTTAGAGGTAGAGGCGTGGTTGGAGTCCCTGCCTGCCCTGTGGCCTGGAGGGAGCACTGGCTTGAGGGTCAGGCAGACTCAGAATCAAGTCAAGCACTGCTATTTCCTGGGTTGCCTCTGTCCCTCTAAGCCTCAGTTTCCTCATCTGTAAAATGAGGATCTTTACCTATTTTTAAAAAACTGTACACAAATCCTTGGCATATGTTGGACACTTGATAAATGACATTGGCTTCTTAGGCAAATAGCTTAATCTCTTACAGTTTTGATTTTTCATCTGTGAAAGCGAGATATCAATATATCGCCCTCATGGGGTTGTAGTGAGGATAAGATATGTAAAACCCTTGTCACAGAGCCTGGGGTTCAATAGTGTGGGTCTAACCTACCTTGGGAGCTCGTCCCAGAGTGAGCCAGCAGGTAGATAGGTGTATAACGGGGCACAAATATTGCTCAAGCCACCACCGTCTGCATCGCAGGGATGGGCCCTGGCCCCTGGCTCAGGCAATGAAGAGAAAGTAAGGAGGGGAAGGGGGAGGAAGGACTTCCTGGGTGCTTTTGCTGATTTAAGTTCTGGTTTCAGAATCAGAACTGACAACATGGGTAACGCACCAGCTGAGCGGATTGCACATTCAGAGGAGGGAAGGGCCGTGTGAGGCCAGAGGCTGGTGAAAAGTGCAGCCTCACAGCCTCCACTTCCCCTGCGGGGAGTCAGTTCTGCTTCCAGGGTTCACCAGGGGCCTAGCTGTCTGCTGACTCATCATCACACAGCTCGGCTCCAGAAAGGAAAGGGGAGCGTGTGCAAGGAGGCTTATTAATAGCCTTTGCCTAGGACACTCATCCTGACTTTTCCTAAGATAGTTTGAAGTAGGCCCTGATGACCTGCCCCTCATGCCCACACCTGCAACCTCCAGCCTTCTCCTGGAGACTGAGAAGTAACAATTCTGGGCACGGAGGAGTGCCGGAAGGCTCGGAGCTTCCATCCTGTCATTTCTAGATTGCTTGGAATTTCAAAAGGGTGGCCAGAGGGCAAAGCATGGGGAGATCTTCTTGTGGTTCCAGAGGGCTCCCCACCCAGCTACTAAATGGGGAGCTATGGCAGGTGAGGAGGGGGGTGCAGAACGAACCCTTGACAGTGTCCCAGGACCTAGCAGAGGGCAGAAAGCATCAGTGCTAGCCAGTGTGGATGGTTTTGGGGTGGGGGGGAAGTGGCTGTGCCCCTGGTGTCTGCCCACTTCCTCCTGGGCACAGTCGGGTCCCAGGGAGCACCTGGACTGTGAGTGGTGTGGGGCCGTGGGACCGTGGTGCCGGCTGCTGCCTCTCTGACCGCAGCTCTGCACAGAGCAGCCTGCTTTGGGAGCGCCACCCACCACGGTGAAGAAGGTGACAGGGTGGAATAGAGTCTGTGACAGGGTGAATCGGCCCCTGGGGAAGAGGTCCGTGGTCCAGGTTCTCCGGCCCTGTGTTGGGGAGCTGGCCCGCACATCCCCGTGGGGGCCTTTGTATGGGTGGATGAATCAGAGGAGCCTCATGGGCTACCTGCACTGGTTTTTCATCTCAGCGTTACCTCTCATCAGCTGTATGACCTTGGTCAAGATATGACCTCTCTGTGGGCCTCGGTTTCCTCAACTATAAAAAGAGAGCTGGACAAGATGTGTTCTGAGGCCTCTTCCAGATGGGACATTCCCAGCTACTATTATGCGCCTCTTCAGAAGAGAGATGAGGGAGTCAGTGGCTAGACTGGTTGGCGGGTAAGCGAGGGACAAAGAAGGGAGGGTTGGGAGCTCTTTCTTCCTCAGAATCTGTCCCTGTCCCTTTCATCGGAAAGGCTTCCCTGGCTCCTCCCAGGCCACTGTGCTGCCTTGGAACACAGAGTCCAGTGTGGCTTTCTTGTGCCTTCCGCCTCAGGCCAGGTCCGCTGAGTCTCTGCTTCCTCTCCCAACCCCCTCTGGCCCACACTTCTTCCCTTTTCCTCCGGCACCTCTGTGTTCACATCAGGATTCAGAAGGCTCCCCGGGGACGGGGGACGGGAGGACTCTGCGAAGGAGTGGAAGTGACGTGAAGGGGGTCTGGGTACTGAACAGAAAGCGTGGCCTGTTGGCATGGATGGGGGGTGGGGAGTGGGGGGGGAGAGGCAGACAGAGGAGGGAAGACTTGGAACCAGAGGAGACCTTGGCTGAGAACCTGAGTGCTCCCCCCACTGCCGGCAACCAGCAAGACCTCATGGCTCCCAAATTCTGCCTTCATGTCTCCATCTTTCCAGTGGACACACCTGCCCCTTTCTGTCTCAGGAGGAGGTTGGGAGCGTCCACATAGCCCTTAGACAGCTTGTTGCTCACCAGCCCTGGCAGAGAGAGGGGAAGAGGGGCAGAGAGGCACAGTCACCTCTGGCAGGGGAGTGTCACTGGGGACTTGGGGTTGCTAGGGGTTAATGGACTAACTGCTGGGGTGGGAATACTCCAGCGCCCAGCTTCAGGACCCTTGGAGATCATGCCAGGGAAATCTGGGCTAAGACTCCCCTCCTGCCCCTGAACTTGGCATGAATGGAAGGTGGAAGCAGCTGAAATGATTTCCTGGCTGGCTCTCCAGCTCACACGTCTGTCTAGCAATTGCTCACGCCCGCAGAAGCCGCCTCACAGGCGGCCCCTGGATCCAGATTTCTGCTGAGCAGTGCCAGGAAAATGTGGGGGGAGGGAGGGGCATCTGGCTCATGATGGTTCGAAAATGGATCGTCTTTTGCTCAGGTGATATTTCTCTGGCAGTAGTGTGCTGACTGTGAAAGAGAGACTTTGGGCCAAAAAGTAAGTCTGCCTGGAACAAATAGGCCAGTGAGAATGAAGGCAGCACAGAGAGAGAGGGTGTTTTTCCTTTTCGGCACGGGATCTGCAATTGCAATAAACAAGTAGAGAGCACCCGTTGGAGGAGGAGGCTCGCGCCAAGAGACCCAGGTTCAGCATCAAATTGGCCGGTACAAATCAGAACCTTCTGACTGGTTGTGTCACAGGGCCTCAACTTCCTTATCTATAAGGTGGGGATGGTAATAGGTGAGGCTTAGGTTGAGGATTATTTTATGAAGCAGTTAGAACTATTAACATTTTATTCCAGACACTTAGGGGCATCATCTCTATTGTTAAGGACATTCATGATAGTTGAAGGGATAAGAAACAAACACGTGCAAATTTAGATAATAAACAATGAATAATATTCTAAATGACTCAATGGGGCAGGCTGGTCCTGCCACACCCACAGTCCATTTCTAAATGGCGAGGCCACCCCTCCCTCAACCCTATGGAAGGGGCAGCCCAATGGGACTATACAACCCATCACCTGCCCACAAGTATCTGGACCAGGATGAATACCTGACCTGGTAACTGGCCAAGTGCAGGCTACACAGACCAGCATGGCCTGGTGGGAAAGATTTGTTATTCCAATCAGATTCTCTTTAGGAAATCTGGGTTGGACCCCCAGAGAAAATGAGACACTTGGAGGGAGCTGGAGCTGAAAGGACCCCTGTGTTGGGGTCCAGCCCCAGCAGGTCCAGGGGTTCCCATAGGTGTGGACGGCGTTGAAGAATGAAGGACACGGAGGCAGTGTTCAGGTGATCAGCATGGTTGGGTTCTCCCTTTATTGTCCTATTACATCTATATTTAAACTATTTGATCCTATAAGCATGCCTCTATAATTACATTATGGTATGTTTTGGGTCACGTTCCACAATTCCTTGTTTCTTATCTAACCTTAGCCAAAAATCCTGTCTCTGTCTAGTTCTGTTGATTTTAATCTTGTCTAGGTTAATCTCTGTGTTCCATTACAAGGGCTATTCCAAGGTCACTGCTCTACTGATAGGCTACAAAGAAGTGACTGAAGGAGTTTATCCTTCCCAGTAAAGGTTATGTC
>NW_006296279.1:872408-903039 GCF_000327345.1 Myotis davidii | reverse complement strand
GCCAGGTCCCCTGAAACAGAAGCTGTGCAGATGTTTCTTCCCTGCAGTGACTGTGTCAAGCAGCAAGGGTGGACCAGCTCCCGGCAAATTCTCCCATTTTTATTTTTTAAATGACAGCGCATGTATATCAGCGGCCACCTCTCGGATTGGGTTGTTTAAGACTCGGAAGAAGACTTGTTTGTGATTTTGCTAACAGGTCAGTCTGAGGCTTAACCCTATATCGGCTCCCCATACCCCTGAGGTAGAAGCTGGGTCAGGAGGGCGGATGTACACAGACATTACAAAGGAACAACATCTCTGATGAAGAGGCTGCCCATCACAGAGATGGGACCAGAGCGCGCACGCACGCGCACACACACACACACACACACACACACACACACAGCAAGACCAGTGCAAGAAGGGAACCAGGTGGCTCTTGCAGAGAGACAGGGAGGGATGACTCCTGTCTGGGGAAAGTCAGCAGGTGTCATAGGCTTTAGTGGAGGTCCAGTCCAGAGTTCAAAGGCCACAACAAGGACCTTGCATTTATGCCTTTCCACTCTTCTTCCTAAGGAGCCATCATCCCAAATCTCCCAGCCTGGCTCTAAGTCAATCTGTCGAATGACGAATTTGCCAACAATATAATTTAAGGAATAGTCTTTTTTAAAACAGTTGATGAAAATGTATATATTTTTTTATTTGATTCAGAAGTTGGCTTTCAGCAGTTGGCTTTCAGAAAATTGTTTTTAGGCACATGGCCCTGTTTCCAGCTATTCTTGAGAGCAAAGATGGTAACAGCCCCTGGAAACATAAACTTCTTTATTCCTGTGCGGGAGGAGAAAGGGCCTCCAGGTGGGTCCTCTGGGCTCGCATGCTATCCCCTGAGCCAATGACCCTGGCCTGGAGAATGTGCTGACTGGAGGGGACCTAGTTCAGGGCCTTTTTCTGAACCTGTCACTAGGGCTGTTGTAGGCGGCGGGAATGGCACCAGGTGTCTGACCCACAGGGTCAGACCAGACCTGGGTTCAGCAACCTCAGTACGTGGGTTCTGACTAGGAAAGAACTCAGAGCCAAGACCCAAACTGTAAGAGAACACTTATTTATAAAATCACAGAGGTAGAAAAAATGGGCTTAGGAAACAAGTTATAGAG
Organism: Myotis davidii; assembly: GCF_000327345.1. Lineage (NCBI taxonomy): Eukaryota > Metazoa > Chordata > Mammalia > Chiroptera > Vespertilionidae > Myotis > Myotis davidii. Next base: position 901,906 of record NW_006296279.1, on the reverse strand, counting down.
GTAAAGGAAGGGCCCTAGGAGCTTGGGAGTAGGGAAGGTAATGACAACCACCTAGGGGAAGGGGGAGGGGGAAGGGAAAGGGCAAGAGAAAAGGAAAGGGAAGGGAAGGGAAAGGGAAAGGCAGGCACAAAGCAAGGGTCCTCTGTCCTAAGGGTTTAAGGGTGGAGATTTTAGGGAAGGCCCCAGGGGAAAATCTTAATAGAATATTCTGCAGCTTTCCAGTTGTGTCCTTTCAGGGTTGTGGTCTCCACTGATTGGTTGGTCCTGGGCAGCCATGGCTGGTTTCTTGTTTTTCTGGGCCTGGAACTGAAATACAACTTAGATCTAGCTGTTATCTTTAGGGAGGAAAGGTCAGAGGGTCCAAACCACATGACCAGCCATATGCTGGAGGAGGAAAGGTCACTTTGGGGGAAGGTCCCACCTTACATTTTGTCCTTTGCTAGGCACCCACGTGATTTTCTTCTGTACCTGGCCCATCGTCCTTGCTCTGCTCATGTCTATCTAACTACCTATCACAGGGTCAGGGTGAAGGGGCAATGTTGGTGGGCTTAAGTTATTCAAGCCCTACTCCTGAGGCTGGGGGGAGGTGGGATCGCACCCTGGGCACATGTTTGTGAGATTTCATGAAAAGGCCTGGGAGGTCACAGATACAGAGGAGGCAATTTGTGATGCTGTTACAGCTGGGGCCAGTCTTGATTAGCCAGCCAAAGGGTTTGGACTTAATTCTCCAGGCAGCCAGATGGCCTGACCTGGATGACTTTAGGTCTGGGATGCGACCTCTCCCAGGTGGTATGTTAAGAAGACTAGGCTGCCTATAGAATGAATGGGAGAAGGGGAAAGTCTGGCACACTAGTGATTATTAGAGACTGCAGGAGGTTGGGCAATAAAGGCTAAAACTGAGGAACTAGAGTGAGAAAGGAAAAAGAGGGGTGACCAGGAAGTATGTTGAAAGAAGAAGTGATAGAAATTAGTCTTACTAGACATTAGGGAAGTGGGTGGATGGTGGTGGGGTGGTGGTAGGAGTAAAAGATGACCCCAAGGTCTCTAACCTGAATGAAATTTTGGAGTGTCTGCCCCACATCCTTAACCCTTTTCTCTAAGAGTTATCCTCTCACTCATAGGGAAGGGTCCTTGTCCTGGAACCCCATTGTTTTGATGGCCTAGCACTCCCCCAATTTCTTTTCTTTTTAAAAAAAATATATTTTTGATTCTAGAGAGAAAGGGAGATGGAAAGAGAGATAGAAACATCAATGATGAGAGAGAATCATTGATTGACTGCCTCTTACACGCCCCCTACTGGGGATAAAGCCTGCAACCTGGGCATGTGCCCTGACCAGGAATTGAACCGTGACCTCCTGGTTCATAGTTTGATGATCAACCATTGAGCCACACCAGCTGGGCACACTCCTCCTATTTCTGCGAATGGACTCTTCTGGAAACTCCCTACTCCCCATTTTCCCTCCATGGTTATTGTGGAGACCACTGTGCTAATATACAGTTCCTGTCTAGGGGCACCTGACCTGAGATGGGTGAATCCAAACTCTTCCCGAACTTGGCAGAAGAGCTGAGAAAATGATGTCTGTTTCTCTCTGTGAGGTTGACGATGGGACTGGCTCAGATGGTGACCGGCTACTGACCTCATTCTTCCACATAACCAAGGAGCAGAGGAAGCCAATCTGTTATATGGAGAAGAAAGAAGCGATGCAGATAGGGCTTTTGAGAGCAAGCCTGGGAGCAGCTGCTGGGATCTTTGGGCTTCTTTATATACATTTTAAGTAACTATTTCTGAAGTCGGGAAATCAGGAGTAGCTACCAATTCTAAAAAGAAGCTACAGTTGATCCTTAAACAATATGGAGGGTAGGGACACTGAGGCCCCCCATGCTGTTGAAAAACAATATAACTTTTGACTCCCCCAAAACTTAACTGCAGTCATTCCTCAGTATTTGTGAAATATTGGTTACAGGGCTGCTATGGATACCAAAATTCCCAGATGCTCAAGTCCCTTATATAAAATGGCATTTGCATCTGGGGTTCCCAACCATGGATGAAAAGACTGTTTTCCATCCTCATTTGGTTGAATCCATGATGGGAAACTTGGGGATCCAAATGGATGACTGTATATTTATTGAAAAAAATTCATATATAAGTAGATCCATGCATTTCAAACCTGTGTTGCTCAAGGGTTAACTCTACATCAATTTGGAACTTCTCTGCTTTACGAGTGAGTTTACTGGAGGTTTTCAAGCTGGACCTTCACTTAGAGGAGATGGCATAAGGAAATGCCAACACTTCCTGAGCAGACCCTAAAGTAAAGAAGGGAGGCTTGGGAGTTGGTGAGATCTCCCCGAGAGAACGTGTGGAGAGAAGTTCAGAGGAACCTTGGAAGGTGGAAGGGGACGCGGCAAAGAGAATAGAGAGAGTTACAGGAGAGTTGGGGGAGCTCCATGGTAGTGTCCAAAGAATGTAAAGGAGGAGCAAATTCAGAGATCTTAAGTAGCAAGGAAACAAGGGTGACTTGGGGCAGGCTCTGGGGTTGGTTGATTTTGCAGCTCAAAAATGTTATTTAGAACCCCGGTTCTATCCACCTCTCTGTTCTGCTGCACTCAGCTCTGTCTTCGTCTAAGGGTGGATTCCTCCCTGGGCTGAGTGGAACAGTGGAAAAGAGACAGTGAATATTTTCCCAGCCATGGAATCTGAGCTTCTCTCTGCAACATGATTGAGCCACTTTAGATAATGTGCACACACTCCTAGCCCAGTAAGACTCACCAAAGATATGCCATTTATTGATTGGCTTACTTAGACCAATCAGGAGCCACTCCTTCAGCTGCGGGTGAGGTCAGCGCCCTCTGAAGCGTTTGGCAGTGTAGAGGGTGATGGCTCCAGAAACCCTCCTCAGGGGGTTCTGTCGGGGAGGGAGAAAGGGAGATGGAAGCCTCAGAGGCAATGAACAGTTTTCCACATGGACCATAAGGCCTGCATGAGCTGGCCTTCCTCACCTGGTTCTTGCTGTCTGTGCTTTGCGAAGTTTCCAGATTGTATCTACTCGGTTTCTTTCTCCCTCATGATCTTCTCCTACACGGATCCCTGTGTGGGTAATAGTCTCATATTTGCTGATTAATTCCTGTTCTTACATCAAGTCTCACTTAAATGTCATTCCTTAAAGAGAACTTTCCACCCTCCTACACTAAATTAGCCACCACCACCCCCCACTTGTGTCCCTATCAGAATCTAATTTCAAGTTATAATTAGGCTTATATTCCGTTCCCTTGTAGCTCTGTGGGGCAGAGGCCATACTTATTCTGCTCAACAAGGAATCCTCAGAGGTTGGCACACAGCAGATGCTCAAGAAATTGGCCAGCATGGCTTAGTGGTTGAGCATCGACCTATGAACCAGGAGGTCACAGTTTGATTCCCGGTCAGGGTACATGCCCGAGTTGTGGGCTCCATCCCCAGTGTGGGGTGTACAGGAGGTAGTCAATCAATGATTCTTTCTTAGCATTGACATTTCTATATCTCTCTCTCCTCTCTTCCTCTCCGAAATCAATAAAAATATTATTTTTATTTTTAAAAAGGAAAAATTGATGAATGGGTGAATTAGATAGTTCACCCACTTCTTTTCCTACTGCTTATCTATTGTCTATTTTAAGCACCTCAAACTTTTTTGAAGTCACTTGAATATAATTAGTCCTACAAAACAATAACTTCCAAAAGAATAATGACTTTAAATGAACCTAAATAATAAGGAATGCTTTGAAAGCTTACAGAGTCCAAGCAATGGGAATTTTTTTCATGATGTATCTTTATTATGTTCAAGTAACTTATGCTTCATGTCAATTACACAGATAAAGTCAAGACTAGGGAAAACTGGGGAACTAGTTAGACACTGTCTGTGTCACACAGCCTACCTCATTAGTTAATCATATTATCAAACATTTATTGACTGCCTCCTCTGCATCAGTCATTGGGCTGGGCTGTGAGACTTGGCCCTGTTTTCATGCAAGTTTACATTCTTGTCATCCTATCTGCTAAGGCAAGAACTGAATGAATGCATCTTAAGAATGGTTTTCTAGTACAAAGAGTGAAACAAATAAGCTTTTTGGTTAACCTTTAGGTAATTCAATTAACTTCTATTATCAGAACATGTAGTCTGTTTTGCTAGTCAGAGTTTGTACATGGGAGACGATTAGGCACCAGCAAGCTGTTAGGAAGAGAGGCTGCTGGAAGCTTGTTTTGAAATCATGATTACACCGCAAGCACACTGTGTCTGCTCAGATTGCATGGCTATTTGGCGTGGCTAGAGGTGGCTATTGCAAATAAGGGGATAATTAAATCATTGTCTTCTCCCAACTACCCCTTGGAGCCGTGGTCGGCAAACCGCGGCTCTCAAGCCACATGCAGTTCTTTGGCCCCTTGAGTGTGGCTCTTCCACAAAATACCACATGCGGGTGCGCACGTACAGTGCGATTGAAACTTTGTGGCCCATGTGCAGAAGTTGGTATTTTGTGGAAGAGCCAGTATTTTGTGGAAGAGCCACACTCAAAGAGTCGCATGTGGCTCGAGGACCACAGTTTGCCGACCACTGCCTTGGAGCTACCACTGATCCTGATTAACTGAAGCATAATCGTATTTTGTTTATCAGACTCCAGACATCTCAGGCTTCAAAATCCACCAAGATCTCAACATGAAAATTTCACAGGGAGGAGGCAGCAGTGGTCTGCTGTGATAGCCCGTTTATCAATATATTTTCCAATTGCCCTGTCTTCTTCTCTTAGAGTAGTGGTTCTCAACCTGTGGGTCGCGACCCCTTTGGCGGTCAAACGACCCTTTCACAGGGGTCACCTAAGACCATCCTGCATATCAGATGTTTACATTATGATTCATAACAGTAGCAAAATTAGTTATGAAGTAGCAACGAAAATAATTTTATGGTTGGGGGTCACAACATGAGGAACTGTATTTAAAGGGCCAGAAGGTTGAGAACCACTGTTTTAGAGGGAGACATGGGGAGAACCTGACTCTCAGGGTTGATGTCCATGACAAGCTATGAGATAGAGAATATTTCACTATTCTGGGATTGGGTATTGAAAAAATAAATAAAAAAGTAGTTAGAATGCCAAATTAAAAATCTGTACACTCACAATATGGAAGCATTTGGTTATCTACTTTGCAGGGACATCATGGCATCAAACGCAGAGGAATGTGCTGTGCAAATACAAAGGATGTAATTTAATAGTTTCCAAATGGCCTTTCTTATTTTATTATCATCCCTCAACTTCTTGCACATTGAAGAAGAAAAAAGACTAGTTTATTTTTATCTTTCTCACTTGTGCTGAATGAACATATTTCACTCAAGGAAAGCAAAACTAGCCAGGTCTGGTTTAATTGCACAATCAGGTATTAATATACTGTTTTTGAAGATAAGTGCTTCATGACCACAGAATGAATCAGCTGTCAGAGTGAGGAGCCATGTAGTGCCGGCCACTCGCTGTATGTGGTGTGGTTGTGGCACAGTGGGGCTGGGCTTCACGGTCACGCCATACATGTGTACCCTTTAGCAGCTTGATTAGCAAACATGTGTGAACTTGGACTTCATTCTCTTTCTCTTTCCTAAATCCTGCTCATGAAGCTAGGTTCCGTGGCTATGCAGTCCTATAGGATGGAAGCTCACAATGATCATTATATTCCTAATAATAGCTACCATTTACTGTGCACCTAATACAGGCCAGACACCCGGCGAAAGGCTTTGCATTCTCATCTTTGGAGCCCTGCCAACACCACTGCGAAGTCTACTTTATCATCTTACTGTTTTTCTCGTGTTGCAGGGGAGGACATTGAGCAGAGAGCCCTTTGGTCGCTTGCCCAAGATCACACCGTTGAGGTTTAAACCTAAGTGTGCCTGGCTCAGAAGGAGATCTTCTGAGAAACCAAAGAGCTGAGGTTTCACTTACTGGTACATGCTTCCTTGCAAGGCCCTATGCCTAATTTTGTGCTTGTAAATGTGTTCTTTTTCTTTAAGAGGCCCCCAACTGTTTTAGCTGTAGCTCCCACAAAAGCTGAATCCATCCCTAGCTTGACTTCAATAGAAACACCAATGTGAGAGAGAATCATTGATCCTCTGCCTCTTCCACGCCCCACACTGGGATCGAGCCCACAACTCTGGCATGTGCCCTGACCGGGAGTCGAACCACACAACCTCCTGGTTCATAGGTTGACATTCAACCACTGAGCCACACCAGCTGGGTCAGAGCCTTCATTCTTAATCTCCAAATTGTAGTTGTACCCAATTATAAATTACCTGAACATCAAGGGCTGTCTTAATTCCAACACAAAGTGGGTGCACAATTCAAAGGTTGAATGCAAGCACAGGTGACAGTAAGTTTCCTACTTGGTCCCCATGTTGTGGATTGATCACTACTGAAGGTTGAAAACCATAGGTGGATTAAAGAGCTGGGAAGCCAGAGCACCCTGTGGGTCCTTAAAAGAAACCTATTCTTTCCTGATACAGGGCACCGAGCAGCAGTGGGGCTTCCGCCAGTGAAAAAGAGCAGACAGGAAGAGTAGATTCTTCTCTGTACCCCCTCACTATCGGAAAATGCTACATTGGTAAATTTGCAGTGACTTCTTCTTTGCAGGCACTTCCATAAGAGACACCCCATTTCACTCGGCGTGTCCAATTAACAAAGGGAGACAAACAAATTAAGAGGAAGTCCCTGTGCTGGCTGAGACTCATTGCGCCTAAGTGGATAAACAGCATAATTGAATCGCCTACTACCCTGATGAACACATCGTGCTGGCTTTGAACAAGTAGTTCTAGTTTTGCAAGAGTTTGCCAGTGTTGTTTCAAAGAAAGGCTAGGAGGAAATGTGTTTAAAACAAGAGGTTTTGTTAGACATACAGATGGTGAGGATTGATACATATTGGAAGTATCTATTAAAGGAAGTTGGTAAGTGTATATTCCTTATGCCTAAAGCCTCCAAGCAAGGAACCTGGGGAGTTAGTGAGGTCTCTGCAACCTGGAAATTCCAGCATCCGAATGGAATGCATTTCATCCCATGGTTTACGCCAAACTATGTGTCAGAATGAAGAGACTCTAAAGAGAGTGGACTACCCTTGAGAACAATTTGTGGTGGTTCCCAGGATCACCTATGCTTTTCTTACTCCAGGGTCCTTTGCCCACTAGTTTCATGCAGGTGTGCTCACCTGATTCAGAGAGGAATTTGTCCCATCTGGATTGTGATGCCTTGTGTGAAAAAAAAAAAAAAAAAGGAGGAGAAGGAAGAAAAAGGAGGAAGAGGGGGAGGGGGAGGAGAGGAAGAAGAGGAGGAGGAAGAAGAAAGACTTGGTATTACATAAGTTAAGGCTAGAGGTACTTGCTCTTGTCTGTAACAGTGGAATAATTAACAAAATCACAAATCGTATGTATCAGTTATTGAGGCTGCTCATAGTTCAGTTTTAGGAACTTATTGCCTTGGTGAGAGGTATCATGACTTATAATAGGTGGCTTTTTACACAAACCAACAACACCAGTCAATATCCTAATGGGATAAAAAGGAGGAGGAAGAAGAGAAAGAAAAAAGAATGCAAAGCATGATAAAGTAACTAGGCAGTCACTTTCCTTTTCGTATGTGAATACACTTTACAAATATTCAGGTATATGTGTGGTAATGAAAAGAAAGACCCAGAAATCCCACTCCTACATAATTATCCAAGTGAAACGAAGACATATATCCTCACAAAACCCAAATGTTTATAGCAGCTTTATTCATCATCACAATTCAAATATCCCTCAGTTGGGAAATGGATAAACAGACGGTGGTACATTCATACAATGGAATACTACTCAGCAATAAAAAGGAATGAACTGTGACAACGGATGGATCATATGGACACTATGCTGAGTGAAAGAACCTCTAGGCATAAGGAATATACACGCCCCAACTTCCTTCAATAGGTACTTCCAATATGTGTCAATCCTCACCATCTGTGTGTCTAATAAAAGCTCAAGTGGTGACATGCTATACAATTCCATTTACATAACATTCTGGAAAATACAAAGTAATAGGGTCAAAAACTAGACCAGGGTTGCCAGAGGTTAAAGGAGAGGGGAGGTTGGACAGCAAAAGGGCAGCATGAGAGAATTTGGGAGACTCTTGAACAGTTCTCTATTTTACACACTCTGTGCATTTGGCAAAACTCAGAGCTGTACACCCCAAACAGTGAATGTTACTGTATGTAAATTAAAAATAAAATAAAATAAACCAGTATTACACTAGTACAGGTGTAGACCGGTTAACAAAACATTATAGAAAGCTAGAAATGGAGCGAAATATAAGTAGTTAGTTGTACTAAAGATGTCATTTCCAATCCACGGGGAAAAGATGCATTTTTAAATAAATGATGCTGGGAAAACTGGTCCTTATCTTTTAAAAAGATACCTATTTTATACCGTAAATCAAAATAAGTGCCAGAAGGGTTAATTAAAGGTGTAAATGGGAATAAAAATGAGAATGCTAAAGGAATATACAGATGTTTAAATAATCTCAGATAGGGGTAGGATGCTACAGAAACCATAATAAAAAAAAAACTAAATTGACTATAAAACTCAGTAAAATAAGCAAAGAATAACTGACAACAAGTCAACAGACAAATGACAAAGTGGGGGAAATATCCACAACACATGTGGTGGTCAGGTATCTGCAGTGAATGCTGGGTGTGCCACCCAGATCCCACTTTAGTATTGGGGTGTTAACCCCCCAGCTGTCTGGAATATTGGTATCTCAGCTGGGTTTCTCTCCTGCAACTGTCCACAGATGAAGAGAGCCACTTTGCCTGAGGTCATCCCCCTCCCTGGGGCAGCCAATGGTCAATAAAAGGGTATAAATGGGTGGCCTTCTTGCCTCAATGCAGAACTCCTCATAGGGTCAGCTGGCTAAGGCCTTCTGCCCAATCCTGGTTTTTAAATTTTCCTTTAGGGCTTAATCCCAAGAGTACTCACCCAATGAACTCCTGCATAGGAATCTATCTTAGAGTCTGTTTTTGGGGAACTCAACTTAATATATAAAGAACTTTTACACATCAACAAGAAAATAGAAAAATGGGCAAAAGACATAACAGCCAGTTTTTATATGCATCATAATTAAAACTACCCATACATTTTGTCACAACTGGCTCAATTCTAGAAATTTACCATCAAGAAGTAATCTCACAAGTGTGTAAAGCTACATGTCAAGGTTGCTCATGGGAACATTTTTTCAAAGAATGAAAAATTGGAACAATCTTAATGTTCACCAATTGGTTAAATAAATGTGATACTGTGTAGTTATTAAAAACAATTTAGATGTCTATAAACATGAAACAGTGTCCAGCTTTCAAATATATCCCTTAAAATACATTCTATAAAATAGATTGCACAATACATACTATATGAAATAGAAAAAAACAGTTTGGAAGGTTATAAACAATTTTAGTAATTAATATTTTTTAGGATTATAAGGGATGGTTATTTCCTTTTTCATACTTTGCTGTATTTTCTGAAAGATTTTTAGAATGAGTATGACATATTACCAGAAGAAAATTGTTATTTTTAAAGGATTTTATTGGATAAGGCTTTAGTATGAAATTCAACTATACTGAATGAAATTCAAGCCTATTTTTATTTTCTTATTTCCAATTACATCAATTAAAGCAAAATAATTAACTTCAAGATTAACCTTAACAGCAATATATAAACAAAATCTTAATTTATGGCATGCTACCTATGTTCAACATCTGTTTCTGTGTTTGATTTGCCTGAGTAGTATCTAGTCTCCTTCCGGTAAGGGGTCCTAATTTGCCTTTGGGGAACCATACTTCCTCTTGAGGCCATAAGATTCCTGTAAGTCTCACCCTACAGCTGCTGTGAAGAGCACACGATCCACCCACACCTCCCATCTCTCTGGCCACAAGGGCATTCAGGAGGTGCACACGTCTCAAGTCAATCCAATGAGAGTCCCGCAGGACTTTTGCTGCAGCTACTGGGAAAGCAATGCTCTCTTTATACTTGGGTTGCTAAGCTGGTCAAAAATAAGCTTGAAGAAATACTGCTGAATATAAAGTCAACACAGAACAAAGCAGAGAAGAGAGATGGAGAGAAAAACATTCCTGAAGACAATGTTGGTGCCTTTCAATCAGGCTGTGGCCAAAGATTAATTCCTGGACTTTTCAGTTACATGAACCAATAAAGTCTCTGTTTTTGCTTAAGCATGCTTGAGTTAGGCATCCTTTGCATCCCAAAGGATGTGGTATTTATTGTATGCATCCTAGTATATCTCCATGAGAAGCAAAATTTTTCATTGGCTCAATCTTTCAATCATTTAATTAAAACGTATTGAGCACCGTCTTAGTTCAGGCTGCCATAACAACATATCATAGACTGAATGGCTTAAACAACAGACATTCCTCACTGTTCTGGAGGCTGGGAAGTCTGAGATCAAGGAGCTGGCAAGACAGGTTTATTCTGAGACCACTTCTCTTGGCTTGTAGGTGGCTGCCATTTTGCTGTATGTTCATGTGTCCTCCTCTTTTTTATTTTTAAATTTTTTAAAATTGATTTCAGAGAGGAAGAGAGAGAGAGAAACATCAACGATGAGAGAGAATCATTAATCGGCAGCCTCCTGCACGCCCCAGACTGGGGACCGAGCCCCGGTTCATAAGTTGACTCTCGACCACGGAGCAACACTGGCCGGGTGATCCCTTCTTTGTGCATGTTGAGACAGAGAGCAAGCTCTCTCATGTCTCTTCTCGTAAAGGCACCGATCCCATCATAAAAGTCCCATCTCATGACTTTAACCCTAATGACATCCCAAAGCCCCATCTCCAAATACCATCATAGTAAGAGTTAAGGCTTCAACATATAAATTTGGGGGGAGAGGGACACAGACATTCAGTCCTTAACAAGCACCCAGCACCCATTACATATCAGCAACTACAATAGTCCTAGGAATACAGGGGGAAAGACACACTAACCAGGAAGGGTATACTTGTGGGAGCTCAGCCCTGGAGAGAGGTCCTTGTGGGTGCCAGGAGCCTTCTCAGCTGCCTCTCAGTAGAAGGTGGGCCATCACTGTTCTCGCTTTCTAGACAATCCTGTGGGAGAAGTTGCAGCTGATTTCTTTGCTCTAGCGTTCGTTCTTTGGACAGTTCCATTTGTTTGTCAACTCAAAAAGGCTCCTGCTGCCCCCACACTAAGAGACCTGGGCAGTCTGGACCAGCTCTGTTCCTGGTAGAGACATAAATACCCTTTGCCCTGGCACCCTGCTCCTTGTGCTTGTGTTTTGTTGCCTGGACTTTCCTCTCTACAGGATATAGTGAGACCCAGGACTTTCCATAGTGAAATTATGGGGAAAAGATAAAGGAAAAAGGCTGCCTCATGCCTAAGTCAAAGGGGTTCTGCATGAGCTCTGTCCAGCCTAGATCTTGGGCTCCACGTTGGCAGTTGGGACCCATGTTTCAGAGTCCCAGCCTTGAGCATGGGATTCCCTCAAGGACCTCGTGGAGAGGGGTTGCTGGCCAGAGGACAGGGTCTGGGCCTTCCTGGGCTCCTGGCCAAATGCTACCTGACTATCTCCACCATTCTCAAATCACATATGTGTATGACACCTTCCAGGCGAAGTGCTCAGAATGAGAAAAGAGTTGTGTGTGTAACACTTCTTAGCATCTCCAGCTCAGCCAGATGGTTCTCTCAGGGGCCCTCTTAGAGAATTTTTGAGGTTGTAGATCACATCTCCAGAAGAAGAAAATACACATCCTCAGCAGATTCCATTAGAATAATGGTAACCAATGAGGTCACGTCTGGTAATTATATGAGAGTCTTAATTATTTATTAATGCATGCAAGGCTTGAGAACACTGGTGTTTTCGTTATACAATATGAACTTGCAAAACCAAGCCCAAACACTCCCCGAGGAAACCACGCCAAGGAGCCATGAGCCCCTGACCAGGCTTTGAGTTCAAGTGCCCTGAGCTGATAAACTGTGATTAACTGTGGACTTTATGGAGCTACTCACTGAATTTTCTTCTTTCCTCTCAATCCCGAAGAATCATAGAATTCGCAACCTCTAGATCCAGTGGTTCTTTTGGAATGCACATCAGAATCTCCTTGGGAGCTTTGTAAAGGTCACCTGTCCAGCCCATCTCTGGAGACACTGACTGACTCCGTGGGTCTGGGAGGGGCCCAGCATCTGAATAACGACCGATTAATCTCTAAATTAGCAGACGGGGAAGTGAGACCCAGACAGAAAGCCATTTGTCTAAGGCAGTGGTTCTCAACCTTGGGAGAACCACCTGGGAATCTTGTTAAAATCTTGATTTCTGGGCCTCATCATTAGTGACAAAGAAACAGAATTTCCGGAGGATGAGGCCCAAAAATCAGGATTTTAACAAGATTCCCAGGTGATTCTAATGTGCAGCCAAGGTTGAGAACCACTGATCTAAGGTGACAGTGACGATTTGTCAGAGCCAGGGCTATCACCCAGGTCTCCTGACTGACCCAGTGTTCTTTTTACAAGTAGAAGTGTACAGCAATAGGTAATCTTACCCAAACTGCCTAGTCATCCTCAGGTACCCAAGTGCCCACATTGAGGAACGCAGTGTGGCTCCAGCCTGTGCTGGGGAGCACAGCGCAGTGACTTCTATCACGGCCAAACACACACGTTGGTAACAGTTGTCAGACATAGCTGTCCTTTGTTTTCAAAGACAGGGAAGCTGCCCTTCATATTCCACGGTAGTAGATGAGACAAGGAACTGTGTGACATTGTGTCTCCCGTTTCCTGTGCATGTACTCAGTGTCCTGTGTCTGTGGTCGCTTGCTTATAACACGTGGCTCTCAAAGGCATGGTCAGCCCAAAGCCTTTGTTGAAGAACTCACCATCTATGCTATCGTTTCTGAGAGCTGCTGTCCTTTCCTAGTCCTTTCTCTTGAAGCCACTGAGTTTGAATGTGGGCATTTTCATTGAATGGAGGAGACAGAGTCGGCAACATTAGTTAAGAAATAAGTATTTGTTGAGAGATAGCACATACTCAGCATCGCGTGTAAGTTTACTCTTACTGCAGTTAGAAAGCACACCAGAAAGGAATGAAAGCTGCCTTAGAGCTCCCTTTGGAAAAAGAAGCCCTCCCTGCCCTAGTCAGTTTTGCTCAGTGGATAGAGCTTCTGCCCCAGGACTTGAAGGGTCCTGGGTTTGATTCTGGTCAAGGGCACATACTTAGGTTGCAGGCTCGATCCCTGGCACACATGTGGGAGGCAACCAATGGATGTCTCTCACGTTGATGTTTCTCTCTGTCTCTCCCCCTCCCTTCCCCTCTCTCTAAATATCAATGCAAAAATATCCTCAGATGAGGACTAACAAAAAAAAGAAAAAGAAAGAAAGAAAAAATAAAAGAAAGACCCCTTATTCACAGCACACCTAAGAGAACACTAAAATGCGTTCCCCCTGGCGGGAAACAGCCCTCAGATACTATCCATGGGTCTTATCTGCAGGAGCCTCGCCACACACCATTCTCAACCATCTCAAAAGCATCACCTTGTTTAGCAGAAATCTGCCAACATCGAGTGGTACGGCCGGCCACCTGGACACTTCGACTTGTCACCCATTACAACCACCTTTGTTTTACTACTGAGACTCACTGATTAAAACCCAGCCAAGGTGACTCGCCTGGAGCTCAGAGTACAACCAGAACAGAAGGGAAACCTGCTGGGTTTCTAGAATCAAAGGCACGGGAGGGATTTCAAGAGGTCATGTGCTTCACTTGCTTTGCTGCAGGTAAACAATGACACCATCCAAGACTAATGATTGTCTGGGGGCAAAGGCTTCATAAGGCCTCCAAGAAGTTCCTGACAGTTCTTCCTTAGGTCTCACCAAACTCTCTCTTGCAGTTACTCTTTCTACCTTCCCACCTAGTGTCTCTATTGTGGGGCCTCACTTGTTCTATTGAAGAGTCAGCTCCAGGGACATCTTGAAAGACCCACTCAGAGAGGCTCTGTGGGACCTTCTGCAGGCAAAGGCAGACAATGCTGTATTTTGGCTCTTTTCTGCCCTGCCTGAATGTCAGACAGCTGTACTTCCCTCATCAGTTCCCCGGGACTGTTTTTCCTGGACAGACAAATCAATGGAATGGAAATACAGGCATCCTGAAGAGATATGGAAGGTTTTGTGCCAGACCACTGCAATAAAGCATATATCACAATAAAGCAAGTCACTTTTTTGGTTTCCCAGTGCATATAAATGTTGCTTACACTGTAGTCTATTAAGTCTGCAATAGCATTATATCTAAAATACAATGTACATACTTTAATTTAAAAATATTTTATTGTTTCCATGGTTGATGTTGCTAAGTGGTTAGAGCATCAGCCTGCATAACAAAGGTCATGGGTTCGATTTCTGGTCAAGGGCACATTCAGTTTTGGTCCTGGCCCCAGTTGGGGCAAGTGTGAGAAGCAACCAATTGAGGTGTCTTTCTCACCTTTCTCTCTCTCTCTCTCTCTCTCTCTCTCTTTCTCTTTGTCTCTGTCTCCCCCCTCCCCTTTATCCTCTCTAAAAATTCAATGGAAAAAATATCTGAGGGTGAGGATTAATAAAAAAATAAATAAAAGAACTTTATTGTTAAAAAATGCTAACCATCCACTGAGCCTGTTGAAAACATGATGCCTATAGATTTGCTCAAGGCAGGACTTTCACAAACCTTCAATTTGCAAAAATGCTCTATCTGTAAAGCACATAAAGTGAAGTGCAATAAAGCAAGGCATGCCTGTACAGAAGATATGGAGCAACAGGGACCTGCAGGGTGAAGGCTCTGAGGTGAGGCTGATGGAAGGCATTTTTCGGATGCGGGCTGTTATTGAATTGACATCTGAGCAGAGGGAGGCCATGTATTCCTTCCCAGGAGGACTCAGGGATGGGAGATGGTCTGACCACAGGGACGAGTCCCCTACGCTCCCAATGGGAGAAGAATGATGGAGAAACTTTTCTTGAACTCTCCCCAACTTTGCAGTGGCTCTTCCCCTGGTCTGAAAAAAAGCACCAGTTCTAAGCGTTTTGAAAGATGCGTGTGTATGAGAAAACTCATAAGCAAACTGCAACTCAATTAGATTGCCTTTGAATTTGGCTCTCACTGTGGATTAAACCAGCATGGACAAGCCTAAAATGAGACAGTTCTTATATGGCTCCCCGGGCAAAATTCTGAAAGCTAACAACTGACATTTTCTTCTTGATACTCTCCCACCCTACCGCCTCCTTTAATTAGACTGTGCAATGGGAAGCAATGCAGAGTTCTAAGATTATCCCCATGCTTAGGATTTTATTTCATTATGTCTCCTCTGGGGTAAACTACCCACCAGCCTTTGCCTCCGTTGCTCTTGAATCACTTCCTAACATGAAATGCTTCAACTGGGAGAAAAAGTGATCTTAAGCCAGTTCTTCCTTAAAATGAAATAAGACTAAGATATTGTAAACTCTATGCAGAAGGGCTTTAAAGAAAAATATATGACAGATCTACAGACTATTCTCATTGACACTTTTCACCAATTTCCCAACAACCATGTCCATCAATTAGGAAGCATTGACTGAGACCAGTTTTAGGCCAGCCGGTGTGGGGTTAATAAGGTTTAGTCTCTGCCCTTAACAAGGGTCCAGACAAATGGGGCTATACTAGTAAGACTAACTCAAGCTGATGCAGGGAAATGCACATTTGGTTATTTCTAAATCAATGGCGTTAGTGGATTAAAGTAATCACAAAACTGTTATTAAAGGATGCACAGCCTGAGCTGTCTTTTTAGAAAAGGGAGCTTTGGGAGAAACAGAGTAAAAGAGAAACCCACAGTGGGGAGAGGAAGGTAGAAGCAAATTATGAACATTTAAACTAGCATTTTAAAACTTAATTGTATAAAAAGGTACAGTAACCCCATGGACTCATCACTCTCCTTCCAACCTTATCAATTCATAGCCAATCTTGCTTCATCTCTCTCCCCCCACACACGCTTTCTACTTCACGCTGGATTATTTTGAAGCAAATCCCACTCATCATATCATCCCACCTGCAAATATTTCAGTATTTTGCTAGCATTTTGATTTAAGCAGGTTCGAATTATACAGGTCAGAGCGTGTTTCAAAAAATAGCTCAAAACCTAAGCTCTTGGCACAATAAAAAGATCCCCCAAGGTGCAGCCAATGGCACGTTTATTTCCAGTTTTATTTTGTTCAACAAAATCCAAGCACATCAGAAGGATCCCCTACCCATTTTTTGGAAAAAGAGAGTGAAATAAAATGTATTTGTTCAAACCTGGCCAATGTGTTCAGTGGTTAGAGCATTGGCCCAAGGACTGAAGGGTCTCAGGTTCGATTCCTGGTTCCCTGCAGGGGTGCGTACACACACACACCCAACCCTCCCTTCCACGATTTCTAGAAATCAACAAGAAGAAGATCCTCAGGTGGGGATTTTTTTTTTCAAGTGTATGTTCAGAGATACTTACATATTGCTCTGATATTTGGACCTTAATGGAATGTCAGAAGCATATGGACAAACACTTGTTCCTGTACATCTGCTGCAACTTAAGTATATATTTCTTTCTTCTATTTTCAACATAGATCAGAGGGGTATTTCAGGAAGACATGCCTTTCTTAAACCAGAGTCCAGCAAAAGTGGCCACTGGAATCTGAGGATGGAGGGGCAGTCTGGGGCCAGGAGGAAAAGTGCGGCTCCGGAGGGAGGGGTGAGAGCAGGGTGGGGTGGAGGGTGCATATGGCGAGGAGACTCTCAGGCCTCCGGCTGGATGTGAAACTGAGTGGGAGGCAAAGAATGAAAAAGTGGAGCATGTTAATCTTGGAATGAGGATGACTCATGCAGAAAATGAGATGCTTTCCCACTGATACTTTGAATAATACCCCTTGACTGGAAAAGGAAATGAAATGAATGTTGCTGTTGATCATGGTAGAGATAGGACATGCCATACAGAGTGTGTAGTTGAAGACTAGACACCCTTCCTAGCTCATCCACTCTTCCTGGGTGACCTGAGGCAAGCCATCTAACTTCTTAGGTTCTCAGATTTCTCATTGTCAACAAAAGGAAAGCAGAGCTATGCTTATCTGTGGGTCCCTGGAGACCCACAATATTCAACAATTCAGTTAATTGAAATATATTGTAGTCCTACCTGGTTTGGCTCAGTGGATAGTGTTGGCCCAGGGACTGACAGATCTCGGGTTTGACTCCAACCATCAATGTTTTTCTCTGTTTCTCCCCCTCCCTTCCACTCTCTATAAATCAATGAAAAAATATTCTTGAGTGAGGATTAACAAACAAAAATAAATAAATGCATATATTGTAAAAGGACAGATAGATATGAACTGGGATGACCTTTGAATGGCAGCAACTAACAGTAGGATGCAGTAGTAGCAATTGAGACAACCCAGACCACGCACAAGCTGTCATATGGGGAAATAAAATGATGGTACTAGCCCACATGTGTCAAGTATTTATGTATCAGTTACTCTACCAAGCAGTTTAAATTTGTTGATTGTTTTGTTTAGTTTGTTTTTTAGAGAGAGAAAGAGAAGCATCAATTGGCTGCCTCCTGTATGCCCCCTAATGGGGCTCGAGTCAGCAACCAGGGCATGTGCCCTGAACAGAATCAAACCAGTAACCTTTTGGTGCACGGGACAATGCCCAACCAACTGAGTCACACTGGCCAGGGCCCAAACAGTTTATATATCTGATCTCACTTAATTCTCACTATGTCCCCATGAGGTAGGTTCTAATATTATCACATATCATGAGGAAACTGAGGCATGGGAAGGGTAAATAATCTATCCAGGAAACATGGCCAATAAATAGGAAAGCCAGAATGGAAAGCCTAGATCTATCTCTATTCCAAGCCCTTAACCATTGCGTAACATGCTCTCCTATTATGCCAGGGTGCATAGAATACCTAGGAACGTCTTATATTTTATCTTTCAATCAAAATCCAGAAATCTTCATTAAATATCTGATATAGGAGCTGCTTGAAGGGGGTGCCACTGGTTAAATCTGGGACAAATTCGGCACCCAAGTTAAGTACAGTGATGAATCATAAAGCACCGGGAGAATAAGATTAATGAGTCCTTTACTTATAAAAATATATATATATGTATATATATATATGGCTAAGCGAACACCCGACTGACCATCTGGCAGGCCAGTAGGTATGACACGCACTGACCACCAAGGGGCAGATGCTCAATGCAGGAGATGCCAAGTGACAACAACTTTGCAGAGTGCCCTCTCGCATGCCGGGACCCCTTGGGAGATGTCAGAGAGCTGATTTCAGCTCTATCCCCGCAGGCCAGGCCGAGGTACCCCACCTGTCAGAGGAACCCTACTCACTTCGCAGATGCTCTTCTAGCCACAGTGTTGCCCAGGTGCAGCCAACCCAAAAGGGACCATGGGAGGTTGGCTCCAGGGTGTGTCCGGTCCTTCTCGACTAGTCCCACCCCGCCTGCCAGCTCCTAATTCATTTCCTTTCAATGTGCATGAATCCGTGCACCAGGTCACTAGTAAATAAAAAGAATACTGAGGGTTGACTGGTAAATTCGAAGGCACTGCTAGAACTGGAAAATCAGCATTTGGCAGTCATCAGAGTAAAGATGGGACCAGGCAGGAGCCATCAGTGAATGCTAATTCTAAGGGAGAAATGTTAACGAGCAAGATATTTGCACGGTCTTAAAGTATCTCCCCAGAGACTGCTGATTAGTTCAAGGGAGGGGAAAAAAAATTACCCAGTGGAGAAATTAAGCAATACCTAAATGGGGAGAAAAATGGACATTACCAACAAGAGGCAGATGGGTATTGTGTGCCTCCAGCTGAGATACCTTAAAGGGACAAAATATTAATTTTGCAATATTCCAGCCAAGAATGCTGGATCATCAGATAAATGCAATAGGGGAGTGTTGTTGTTTTTTAAGGCAACATCATAAAATTGAAAGAAAGGCTATGGAGTTTTCGATTCAAAGACAACTAAATGCAAGTTTGACCCTAGACTTCGTGTTGTACAGGAGCAGGGAGTGTGGACAATGCTATGAAAGACATGGTTATATCACAGTACCAATGTAAATTTATAAAGTTGGTAACTGTACAGTGGCTATGTTGAGAGTATTCCTGCTTTCAAGGAAATGCACAAAGTGTTTAGGGGGTGAAGGATCCTGAGGTATGTATGTGACATACCCTCATGTGGTTCAAAAAAGAGAGAGCGTGCAATGCTAAAGCAAATGGAATAAAGGTTAAGAATAGGTAAATCTAGGTCAAGGGTACATGGAGTTCTTTGAAACTTTTTCTAAGTTAGAAAATATATCCACACAACAGGACCTTTATTTTTTTTTAAGTCAATCTAGTATCACATTAGCAAGTGGTGGTACTTAGAATTGTGAAGGGAAAAAAAAACACATGACTTGCCATGAGAATAATTGTTGGGAGAAGCTTAAGGCTGAGCTGGTTCCCTGCAGTGTAGGGGTTCCCCCACCAACATGAGGAATTATGTGGGTCACACACAACACAGGGTCACAAGTGAACAAATGTCAGAATAATTCTGCTGTGAGCAACACCAGGAAAACCAACATCTCGGTGTGTAAGAAAAAGATTTTCAGGTCTAGACCTATAGTCTACTCATCTCAATACAAGTCTACCTAGCAGAAGTATTAGCCTGTTCAAGCTCATCTTTCATTTCCTGCTCCTTGGGCCTGGAAGGGTCTGGGTCAGTGGGGAAAGGCAATTAACTCAAAGAGCAAGCTGCTAGCATTGACAAAGACACAACACAGGCAAAGGCCTGGGGAAATGCTAGAATGACTAACAAATTAGTGGACAGCTTTTGACGATGGGATTATTATGATTGTCACAGACTTGCCTGACTTACTGTATGCTAGAACCTGGGGAAGGAGAAAGATACAAGAAACTATTCCTGTCCTCAAGAAGCTTTGTGGAGAAAGGGACACACAAAGGTACATCACAGGGCAGCAGGTGAGAAGTATGGAATGAATGTAGGCTGGAGTTTATGGAACACGACAGTCGGAAAAGCCATTGTGGGTATTTAGCACCAAATAAGTGGTAAGGATAGACATTTTTTCCTTTCTCTCTTCCCTCCTTCCTTCTTTCCAATAAATACTTAATTACATCTCCTAATTGCAAGGAACTGTGCCAGACACTCAAAGAGAACAGTGAGATTAAAAAATGCTGAAAAGAAAAAAAAATGATGCTGAGAGGAAGAGGAAAAGGCACCTTAGCTAAAATGTAAGGGGCCCTGTATTAGTGTCTTGTGGCTGCCATAACAAATTACCACAGACTTAGTAGCTTAAAACAGAAATTTATTTCCTCCCACTTCTGGAGGCAGAAGTCTAAAATGTAGGTGTTGGCAGGGCTGTGCTCCCTCCAGACGGGAGGGGACATTCCTTTCCGTGCCGCTTTCAGCTTCTGGTGGCTGCTGGCGTTCCTGGACAATCTCTGCCTCCATTTTACATGGGCTTTTCTTCTGTCTGTCTGGTCACCATTGTGTGTCTCTTATTACTACACTTGTCATTGGAGCTAGGGCCCACCTGGATAATCCATGATCTTTTCATTTCCAGGTCCATAAGTATGTCTGCAAAGGGCCCTTCTTTCTTTTTTCAGTTGCCTGCTGCCTTTCATTAACATCTAAATAGATAACACATCCTATAATTATAATATGGAAATGTCTATGAACAAATTAGATTTTGGCAAATGCTTAGGAAAGAATGGTCAAGTTCATCCAAGGTTTTAAGCAGCAGCGTCTAGGCAGCTGGGGCGAGGTCAGTGTTTGGGAACAGAAGTAAATTTCTGCAATCCATGCATTCCTTTGATTTCTTCTCTTAGTGACTGATTTACTGTCTGGTACTGCTGGGACAGTCCTTTTCTCCTGGAATTCTTCCGATTCGATCTGGATTTCATACATCACTGCAGAGCCTCCTGAAATGTCAGTGAGTTTGATAGCGGTAGCTCAAGGGAAGTGTTCTTTGAGAATTTGGGTTACTTTGAGCTCCCTTTCAGTCTGTGAAGCACAGTGGAGAAGATGAAGCCCGTGGATCAGGAGAAGCAGAGGCCGGACCCAGGAGGGTATGCCCTGCAGACATGACCTGCCACCCAAGGTCACCGTGTCACCCAGGACCCTTTTACTAAATAAGATAGCATTCATAGTTTCTGGGAATTAGGACATAGGCATATTTGGGGGTGGCAGGCACCATTCAACTCATTACAAGTAATATGCCAGGCATTGTCCTAAGCATCTTATATGTATTAACTCATCTAATTTACAACAACCCAGTAAGATATTAGTTTGGTCCATATAGGAAATGGAGGCACAGAAACTTAAGATAACTTGGAGCCATTACGTGGGTTAATTGGCTTAGGTGGAGAGCTTATGTTGAGGAAGAGTAAGAAATGCTTGGACAAGTTAAGGTCACATGCAGGATGCCTTAAATACCTATGAAAAATGTGCCTTATCTTGTGGGTAATCGGCAGCCACTGAGGATTTTGAACAAGAATGTCATGTGAGCATTGATGTATAAGAATATTGATCAGAAAGCACTGTGTTAAACAGAGTGAGGGGGGCGGGAATAGGAGACCTATTAGTAGTGCTTACGTAATTGCTCTGAGAGAGATGTAGGCCTAGACTGAAGGCCTGGCAACAGTAACAGAGGAAGGCTTAAGAGCTCATTCTCCTTTTCATCCTAACATATGGAACCAGACTTTTATTTTCTATTAGACTCAGCTTCCATCTTCCTAAATCCCACACCAGGAGGCAGTTGAGAGAAAAGACAATCTCCATTTGCCCCGGTTTAGCATACAGTTTTTTTTTTTTTTTTGCTTTTCCATTAAAGCATTGCTCTCAAATTTGAAAGCACCTGAACAGCGCCTGGAAATGCAATCCCCATAGTTCTGATTGTGGTCACTTTTAAGACAATGGCACTGAACGATGTCCCTCTTGAGATTAAGAGATGGTCAACTCTGACCTATGATGGAATAGACCTAGAAGCCAATTAAAGCATAAATCAAGTCAATAACAAGGACTCATGGGAGTGGCCTGTAGATGTGGCTGCCATGAAGCTATATCTTCAATTTCTTCCTCTCAAATTAGCAGACAGGCAGAGGGAAACAGCTCCATTCTCACCTCCCACCGACTCTTCTTGGTGACCATGGCTGCTCCTGGTGTGCTCTGAATATTAAACATCCCTTATTCATTTTTAGGCTTTCAGGCTTTTTGTGAAGATTTGATCAGTAATGCCTGATGGGAAAGGCATTTCCTGTCGGACAATGAAAGGTTTGAATGCAAGAGACCCTCAGTCATACTCTGAGTCCACAGCTCAACCTATTATTCAGACTTCAGAAGCCATTAATGCTAGTCAGAGTAATCAACTGTTTCTAAAAGCTGCAAAGTAATTATTTCTATCTGACACAGTGAAAGTGAAAACTGAAATGCTTATTTACTCCTTGATTAACTTTAAGGAATGCTTCCCTACAAGGTTAAGATATTTGATTTCATTTTAAAAATTCAATTTAGGTTGACCCAAATTTAGATTAACCCCAAGAAGTGATACTATTCATTACAAAATAAAATTCAAAGATGACAGAACAATATAGGATAAAAAGTAAAATGAAAATAGTTTAGGATACTTTTTTGATGGGAATATCTTAACCCCATCTAATATCCTTCCAGAGTTTAAAAAAATAAGCTTCTAATACCTTGGTCCTCAAAGTGTAGCCTGGGGGCCACCAACACTGGCATTTCTCAGGATCTTCTTCGAAACACAGAATCTCGGCTTCACTGCAGACTTTATTGAATCAGAATCTGCATTTCAACAAGCCAGCCCAGGGAGGGGTCAGTGTTTCCACTCATGTTAGTCCTTTGGAAGGCATCCCGGTTGTTAAAGAAATGAATAAAAGGAGTATGCAGAAAAATTAGCTAATTCATTCTACAGAGTTCTATGTGAACAGAACCCAATTTTGGAACACACCACTAGAGAATCAGATGTTGGATTGACCTGTTAAAGAGGTGTCACTCACAACTAGGCCACCTCCCCTTAGCCCTTATAGTAATTACATATTAATAAGAAAATCATAGAACCAGAAACTTTTACAACTGAGATGAACAATAGAATTCATTGTAGTTAGTGCATGTGAGGTCTTGAGCCTCAAACTGGGTTTGTTCCCCCCAAATTTGGGTATGACGTTAAAAATACACATGTTGCTGGTGTGATTAGTTCCTCACAAGCTATGGGACCTTGAGTAAATTTCTTCATTTCTTGGGGTCTCAGTCCATAATGTGTAGAATTCACCTTGCAAACTTCATTGGCTCCTCATGTACCTCAACTAAGGCATGTGGGAGGACTTCAAAAACTGTATGAGAATCTAGAATGGTACCATGGCAGATTTAAAGGGTGGATCCCAGTTTCATTCAATTAATTGCATCTTGTGTGAGATAATATCACAGTAAAAGGGTGGGAGCCTGCTTGAAGTAAAGAAAAGGTGAGCTAATTAATTAGAAGGTGTCACATGTTTTCTACTCTGTCTAGAAGGGTCCTCATGAGAACCAGAGGATTCTCGTGCCCCAATATAGATAGGGAGCCATGGGTGTTCATTAAGGATCTGTTGAATGAATGCATGAATCACTAACTTTGAGAAAGGTAATGAACATTCAGTTATTCAACACATATTGACTGAACCAGGCTGGCTAGAGATACAATGGTGAGCAAAAGTACACACTATCCCAGTGATGGTTAACCTTTTGAGCTCAGCGTGTCAGCATTTTGAAAAACCCTAACTTAACTCTGGTGCCGTGTCACAGATAGAAATTTTTTGACATTTGCAGCCATAGTAAAACAAAGACTTATATGTTTGATATTTATTTTATATATTTAAATGCCATTTGACAAAGAAAAATCAACCCAAAAAATGAGTTTGCGTGTCACCTCTGACACACGTGTCAGAGGTTCGCCATCACTGAACTATCCCTTGCCCTCATGGAGCTTATAATCTACTCAAATACTCACATGGATAATTGTAAATTGCATCATTGCTCTGTGCCATAAAAGGTAGGAGCAAGGAGCACAGGAAACTTGTAGTAGAGCAGATAAACTTGATTAGAGGGGTTAGAGGAGACTTCCTTGAGGAAGTGGCCCTTGAGCTGAGAGCTGAAGAATGAACAAGAACTAAGGTGGGGAAGAGGGGAGGGAAGAGTGTCCCAAGCAGAGGGAACATGCATGCACAGGCCTTTTGGCAGGAGGGAGCATGTGGGTGCATGGTGGTCAGAAAGGCCAGTCCTGGTAGGTGGAGTGATGGGATGAGGCTGTGGATCATGCATAGCTGTGTGCACTTGTTTGGTTTTTCTCAGAGCGCTGGGAGGCACTGAAGGATCGCAGCTGTGATGGCGGTGGTGGTGGAGGATGTGTATTTTGCAATGATCAGATCTGGGTTTTGGAAAGATCACTCTGGCAGCAAAATGGAATATAACTCAGGGGCAGGAGGGCAGAGTGTATGTGTGGAGACAGACAGGAGATTTTTACAGTGTAGGGGGGGAGGGGGGTGGATGGGGAGGAGAGAGAGAGAGAGAGGGAGAGAGAGAGAGAGAGAGAGAGAGAGAGAGAGAGAGAGAGAGAGAGAGAATATGAATGCTCCCCTCCACAGAAAATCCAGCTCCTTGGGTCTAGTTCTCTCCTCTCCCTGAAGCCTTGCTTCTAGGAGGCCCTGTCCACCAAGAGGGAGGCAGGCTCTATGCAATGAGCTCTCCCCTATAGACAGAGAAAGTGAACCAAATAGACCCGGTCAGCAAATTCGTCCATTTTGAGTCCACGGGAATCAGTTCCTTCCAGGTGAAGTGATAAAAATGCAGTTTTTGAATCTGCAAGTTGAAAACTCAGCCCTGGATTTAGGTTGACCCCAAGTACAGGTAGCCTGACAGGGCCCCCTGAGAGTATCACCCAGGCAGCATCCTTCCCTTTACTCACACCTTCACTCCAGTTAGGACACCATCTCTTATACCCCCTCACTGCAAAGATGTGAAAAGTGAGGCCCACAGAGATTTAATAATCTGTTCAAAGTCACAGTAACTTTTAAGGACCAGTTCCCTGTCTATAATTCATTAGGTGATATTTTCAAAATGCTCTCCTGGTCAGCATCATCTTTATATACATATAATGGACTGAGTCATAGATAGGTGCTTTAAAATTAAATTTCATTTTTTACAACTTTTATACTTTGCTCATTAATTTCAATCTCCAGCCCTTACACCTTACAACTGACTAGCTGAGCTTTCAACAATTTCTGGTATCGCAAAGAAATTCACACTGCTAATGAGCCTTTCTGTTTCGGTGTCAGTGCCTGAACTTCTAGATGACTTGGAGAACTTAGATACAGTTTTCAGTGAGAAAAATGAGTTTTCTTTTGCAATTCACTCTCACGGGCCATTCTTTAGCTTAACCAACAAAAAACAAAAAGCCCAGTGATTGTCCGGGCCTCTCGGTATACATTCTTCTGCCTGCACTGTTCCTGTTTCCCCTTTGCTTCCTCGGAGTGTTTCCTGCTCTGACCCTTTTTATGATTCTCCTTATACCGCTGGGCCCTTTTGTGATGTTTCTGGCTTTTATTACTGCATTTTTATTTAACTTGTTCTTTGTTCCACTGCCTGCTCCCTCAGGAAGCAGCTAAAAATTCAAACCTTGGCCCTCATGCTGTTGCTAGAGATTTTAGTTTATATTTGTAATAATTATTCAAGTATGTTCCAAAACAAAAACAGACCTGATTTCCCCATCATTGTTGCTTTAAGATTCAACAGTAGAAGTGATATATTGGCAATTACAGTCAAATGCAATCTGGTTTTCACATGGTTTTCTTCCTGTCTTTCCATGGTACAGCTTCATACGCTTGCAATTTTTGATAACCAAGATTCAGAGGTGTGTCTGCGTTCAGCTTTTTACAAGAATCCTTAGCCCTGGCCATTGTTGCTCAGTGGTTAGTCACCTGCTCACTGAAGTGTCTTGGGTTTGATTCCCAGTCAAGGGCATGCACCTGGGTTGCAGGCTCAATCCCGGCCTGGTCAGGGGGCAGGTGCAGGAGGCAACCAATCTATGTGTCTCTCTCACATTAATCTCTCTCTCTCCCTTCCCCTTCCCCTCCCCTCCCCTCCTCCCCTCCTTCCCTCTCTTCCACTCTTTCTAAAAACCAATGGGAACAATATCCTCAGGTAAGCATTAACCACAAAATAATTCTCGTAAACCAACATTTTGGTGATCATCTTCAGGCTAGCTGCTAGCTCCTTGAGCCTGGAAGCTCCAGGTTGTAAGAGCTGGGCATAGAGCTGGGAGAGGTCCTGCTGAGAGGGCTCTGAGATTGCAGTTTGTGTTAAACATTTGACTTTCTCTCAAATTGGCAGTCTCTCTCCAAAAGAAGCATTATTCTCTCATCTTTAAAGAATGCTGAGTTTAGTCGGTTTTGAGCAAATTATCAGGAGAATTCTCAAGAATTAGGAAGAAAAAGCCAAGCTATTTTACTCAAACTGGGGCCACAACCTCCAGGGTGCTGGTGAATAACCCTGCTTTCCCTTCATTTTAACCCACTCCTGGCTGTGTCAACACTGTGCTAGGACAACCAGCTGAAAAAGGACAAATTTGAATCAAGCGAACAAAGTATTCTTTCTACCCAATGCTGGGGGTGGAGGGTGGGGGGTGGAATTTACACGACTGAAATGTTTTGTTACTATGCAAATGATATTACTCTTTATGAAGTATATGGTTATAACTTTTGCAACCTGGAAAATGTACATCCTACCCCTCCCCCTCCCCCTGGTTATGAGAGAATAAAGCGTTTGGGAAATGGCTTCCAAGAGAGAGAGAGAGAGAGAGAGAGAGAGAGAAAGCCTGCATAAAGTAGTTTCTTAAAGCTCTGGCCTGGTGACTCAGTTAGTTGGAGTGTCCTCCCATACCTAGTGGGGAGGGGGGTATAGGAGGCAACAGATTGATGTTTCTCTCTCAATCAATGTTTTTCTTCTCTCTCTCTCTCTCCCTCCCTCCCTCCATTCCTCTCTCTCTCAAATCAATAAAAACAAATCCTTGGGTGAAGAGTCAAAAAGAACAATATTTTTAAAAAGTAGATTCTCATCAGTGACTGTTGAGTTGAATTGAACCTAAGAGCCTGTTTTTTGTATGTGTTTGTTTTTATTTTGGAGAGAGGAAGGGAGAGAGAGAAATATCAGTGTCTAGGAGGGCTGGCTGAAAGGTTTGAAGCTATATTTGCATGTACTAGTATGTTCAGATAAACATCAATTGTTCACACCAAAGAAGAGGACATTATGGAAGTCCCCAAAGCCATCTCTCCACTCCTTAGCCTTTCCACCATCCAGGCTTCACTTAAAATTCAGCACATTAAAGACGGGCCCAGTAAGGGCTAGTTCTCCTCAGCCTACCTTCCCCAACTTCCTCACCTATTTAAGGCAGTCAGGTTAAAAACATTGGAACTTTGTTAAATTCTCCTCCTCCGCATTCACCCTCCCATTACCCAATTAATCATCAAATCCTGTCTACCATTCCTTTATAATGTCTTGGAAACTCTCCATTCTTTTCTCTTCTGGCAGGACTGAGCTAGAAGATGGGAATCCACATACAGGTAAAAAAAAAAAAAATTACAGAAATATAAAAAAGTGCAGAATAACATAGTTGCAAACAAGCTTTTATACCGAAACTGGGGAACAGCACTGCATTTGTCTTGTGAAATTCAGAACAGTTGGGGTTCCTTCCTCAGGTTCAGGGGTGTGGGAGGCCTTTGCTAGTCCAGCTCAGGATACTTTGATTCCAGCCACTCCTCCCTCGACTGAGGATCAGGAAGCCTTCATTTCCGGATGAACCAATCCCCACTCAGAGCATGGCACATATATATCTAATCTAAACTAGTGTTGGCATAATTTATTAGGAGTATTTTATTTTGAGTTTATTCTTGTGTATGGTATAAGTTGGTGGTCTAGTTTTTTTTTTTCTTTTTTAATGTACCTGTCCAATTTTCCCAACAGTATTTATTGAAGAGACTGTCTTGACTCCATTGTATGCTCTTGCCTCCTTTGTCAAGTATTAATTGAGCATAATTGCTTGGGTCAGTTTCTGGCATCTCTGTTTTGCTTCATTGATCTATATGCCTGCTCTTGTGCCAGTACCCGGCTGTTTTGATTATAATGGCTTTGCAGTATAACTTGAAATCTAGTACTGTGACCCCTCCACCTTTGTTCTTCTTTCTCAAGACTGCTGCTGCTATTTGGGGTCTCTTTTAGTTTCATATACATTTTTTGGAGTGTTTGTTCTAGGTATGTGAAATATGCCGTTGGTATTTTAATAGAGATTGCATTGAATCCACAGATTACTTTGGGTAATATGGACATTTTAATGATGTTGATTCTACCAATCCATGAACAGTGTATAATCTTCCACTTGTTTATATCTTCCTCTGTCTCTTTTTTTAATGACCTATAGTTTTCTGAGTACAAGTCTTTTACCTCCTTGGTTAAGTTTATTTCTAAGTATCTTAATTTTTTTTATTGCAATGGTAAATGGGATTGTTTTTTTAGTTTCTCTTTGTGAGAGTTCTTTATTGGTGTATAAAAATACCATTGCTTACTGGGTGTTAATTTTCTATCCTGCTATGTTGCCAAATTCATTTATTAGATCTAGTCTCAGACATGTCTCACAGCAATAAGTTTGCTGATACACATTCTAGTGCAAGGGAAACTAAGGGGAAAATAAACAAATGGGACTACATCAAGATAAAAAGCTTCTGCACAGCAAAAGAAACCATCAACAAAATGAAAAGGGAGCCCACTGTATGGGAGAACATATTGCCAATAAGACATCTGATAAAGAATTAATACCCAAAATACATAAGGAACTCATACAACTTAACAAAAGGAGTGCTGGCGAGGATGTGGAGAAAAGGGAACCCTAGAACACTGCTGGTGGGAATGCAGACTGGTGCAGCCATTATGGAAAATAGTATGGCGTTCCCTCAAAAAATTAAATATGGAACTGCCATTTGACCAGGCGATCCCACTTCTAGGAATATATCCTAAGAAACCTGAAACACCAATCAGAAGGAATATATGCACCCTTATGTTCATAGCAGCACTACTGTTCAATTTACAACAGTGAAGATCTGTAAACAGCCCAAGTGTGAATCAGTAGATGAATGGATAAAAAGCTGTGAAACATTTATCATGGAATACTACGCAGCTATAACAAAGAAGGACCTCTTGCCTTTTGAGACAGCATGGAAGGACTTGGAGAGTATAATGCTAAGTGAAATAAGCCAGTCAGAGAAAGACAAGTCTCACATGATCTCACTCATACATGGAATCTAATGAACAAAATAAACTGATGAACAAAATAATCCAGAGACATAGAAGCATGGAATAGATTGAGGAATCTCAGAGGGGTTTGGGGGGGGGGCGTAAGGGGGAG
>NW_006296279.1:871591-872370 GCF_000327345.1 Myotis davidii | reverse complement strand
TTAACTGGGGAAGTTATATGCATATACTAGTATGCATTGCCCATGGACACTGGCAATAGTGTGGTGAAGGCCTGGGGGCAGGTGTGGGGTGGAGGGGGTCAATGGGAATGAAGGGGGGCATCTGTAATATTTTCAACAATTAAAAAATACCTTTTCTTTTTTTAAAGATTATTTAATAGCAAATTAAAAAATTCTTTTGTTTATATTTTACCTTCACCTGGACAGAAGCTCATTCTTCTGTATGTTACTGCTCCTCCCCTTCCCCATAGCAACCAACATAGGGTTCTGCAGTTTGTAGTCTACAAATAAAATGTTTGTTAAATCATAGAGCCGTAGAATTTTAGAGTCAGAAGGAATCTTGGGAATTCCTCGGGTCCAATTCTTTACCGATGAAGAAGCCAGTTTAGAGAGATGAGTTGACTTGCCCAAATTCACATAGTTGGCTGGTGGGAAAGGACCAGAACCCAGGTTTCTCCCGCTTTGAAGTCCCTACCTTAAATGGTCCTTAGATAATCATGACAGAAATATCTAATTTTACATAAGGTCTCCCAGGGATGGTGGTGAGGGGGGTGATTTGCTTTGGACTGAAACGTTTACAGAGATTCGGTCCCTCGCAGGACCGCCCTCAAGTCCTAACTCCTCAGCTGAGTGTTGGGGAGGGTCACAGTTACGTGTTACGAGTCTGTCGCCTAATCCAGGTTCTTCTGACAGGAAGGCGCACACCAGGGCCCCCACCCAGGGGGCTCCCAACCGGCCCCTCCCAGGCTGCCGTCTGTCAC
>NW_006296279.1:870751-871369 GCF_000327345.1 Myotis davidii | reverse complement strand
TGTCGGGCCCGCGGCACCGCCCCCTCCTGCCCCGCCGAGGATCCATCCAATAGTGAGCGCGGATGGGCGGAACGCGGCGGCTGTCGTGAGGGGGTCCTAGCCAATGAGTACGCGTGCCGGGCCTGGTGGGCGGGGCGTCGGATCCTTGTCATACTCCGGTCCGTGTGAAAACGGGGGTTCCGAGTGCAAAGCAAAGTTTTTTTGTAAACCGTCTGCAAAGCCTGGGGGGAGAAGCAGGCGCCCGACACCGGGCCGAGTGCAGCTGCTGTGGAAAGCCTTCAGATGCTGGGAGCCTTCGCAGCGCGGACCTGCCTATCGCCCGCCCCCGCCTCTCACCAGCTCTTGCTTCGGGTCGGGCTCACGGTCCCCGGGCACCGGGAACCCCCGCTCCTCCACGCCGCCGCTCCACCGCAGGTGTGGGGCTGCTGGGGCTGAGCCGGGCCTCTTCCCCGGCTCCGAGAACCGACGCCTTCACAAAATAAGCATTTAGAAAAAAAGGCCAAAAAAACTCCTATTGCTGGCCTCAGTCATTTCACACTTGTAGTGCACTTCTTTGGACAGTTAGGTGTGCTTTTATATACATACATATTATCTCTAAAGGTAAACTATAAACTTGAG
>NW_006296279.1:860887-870146 GCF_000327345.1 Myotis davidii | reverse complement strand
TGTGCGCTGCGCCGAGCCGCCACCTTCCCGCTCCCTCCGGGTCCCGCCCCCGCCAGGGAAGGCGTGCAAAGGGGACCCCTTTCTGCGCAGGTGTTAGCAGCCTGAGCGGGGTGAGGGTGGGAGTGGGGAGGGGGAAGGGGGGTCACGTTTGGGGGTGTAGGTGGGCGACAGCCCTCTGCAGTGCGCTACCGCCCTTGGCTGACCTAACAGGCTATCTTTTCAAGAGACTGTATAAGTTGGGTCTTTAAAGGATCAAAGATGCTTCCTAATTCAATTTATTGACCCTGTTGGGAAAAATGGAGGGAATCAGCAGTTCGTTCTTAGCCCGTTGGCTGTTTGAAAATCCAGGTGGTTTCTTGTGCCCTTTGAACAAGTTTCTGAATATTGTATTCAGGGCTCTTTAGCCATTGACTTTCCAGAACTCGGGTTTCTTTTATGAACAGCAAGGTATGTTTCAGTTAATTGTCTAAAATCTAAACCCGAATTCTGAGAATCCTAAACTTAGGACCTGTTTAGGCATGTTTAACATTTCAGTTAGGACTTTTCAGTTACACTAAAAGTGATGGTCATTTTTCACCTTTTATTTTTAATGGATGCTGTTCATTCTAAACATAAGTACTCTTGAAAGGAATTTGGAAAGTAGATGTTGAAAGGAGTCAACCAATGAATGCCCTACTACCCAAGCTCAAGAATCACAGCTTGTATTTCCTTCCAGTTTTTTCTCATTTGTATTTATTTACTTGGTTGCATGATACTACATAGACAGTTTTCCTTGTCTTGAAGATGTAGGATATTAGGTTAATGAAATTCAGATTGTATATTGAAAAAGTTTAGTAGATAATTGAATTTCCTTTCATTACTATTCTGCAGGGTTTTATTCCAAAGAAAATTAAGCTGCTCTGTGTGTGTGTGTGTGTTTTAACAGATCAGTACGTTTGATTTAAGAGTTACAGAGGGAAATAGGGAGAGGTTGGTAAAAAGGTTCAGACTTCCAGCTGTAAGATAATAAGGTCCGAGGAGCTGTGTAACACATGGTGGCTATGGTTGATAACACTGTGTTGTATAATTGAAATTTGCTATGAGAGTAGAACTTAAATGTTCTTACCAAAACAAACAAAAAAACAAAGATAAATATGTGAGGTGATGGATGTGTTAATTAAATAAATGGGGGGATTCTTTCATAATGTATAGAAATGAGTCATCATGGTGTACACTAGCGGTTCTCAATCTGTGGGTCCTGACCCCTTTGGGGGTTGAACCTAAGACCATCGGAAAACACATATATAATTACATATTGTTTTTGTTATTAATCACTATGCTTTGTGTTCAATTTGTAACAATGAAAATCCATCCTGCATATCAGATATTTACATTACGATTCATAATAGTAGCAAAATTACAGTTATGAAGTAGCAACGAAAATAATTTTATGATTGGGGGTCACCACAGCATGAGGAACTGTATTAAAGAGTCACGGCATTAGGAAGGTTGAGAACTACTGGTGTACACTTTCAAAATAGTCTAAAAAAGAGTGGGGTACATAGTGGTCAATTAGCTGCAATTTTTACTGAGGTTACTCTGATTCTTGTTAACTTTATATTGTTGATTTGTCCATTTCTAAATCCTCTGTACCAAGAAACTATCATTTATATTCATAATAAATGTTTAAAAGTGAACCTTAACACCTTAAAGACAAAAGGTTCTGTGTCACATTAAGCCTTTGTATTAGACTTATCCATAGTTGCATTTCATGTGGGGTGTTAGCATTCAGTTTTGCTTTCTTTTTGATATATGCCAAAAAGATTAGCAGAATGTTCACAGGACCCCATCTCCACAGAAGAACTTTTTTTAAAAAGAGTGGGGGGAGGTAGGGTGGTTAGGAGAATGGGGAAACTATCCTCTTAATGACTTTATTTAGCTCTGGCCATTATGTCCTGGTGTGGTCCAGTATGTCAGTTTATATTAAATTGCCCCAAGCACATTTTAAAGTTATATTTTATGAAAAAATGTCACCTCCTTACTTGAATGGAATTAGACAAGGATGTTTATATAAACACTTTTAAGTATTGGATTCAAAGTTTGTATTTCTTTGCAGATCCCGAAAAGTCCAGAACTAATACAACAGATGTACAAATGAATGGGAATGTTATCAGAGAATCTGATAATACGGATTTGGAAGATGAAGCTGATGATGCTCAAAAGGCTGGACAACTTAACATGCGTGGAGTTTTTCTGCATGTCTTTGGAGATGCTTTGGGTTCAGTGATTGTAGTAGTGAATGCCTTGGTCTTTTACTTTTATTGGGATAATTGTCCTGAAGGGAGGTTCTGTGAAAACCCGTGTATCGCTGACCCCTGCAAAGCGCTTGTAGAAATAATCAATAGTACTCAAGGAACAGTTTTTGAGGCTGGTCCTTGCTGGGTGCTATATTTAGATCCAACACTTTGTATGGTAATGGTTTGTATACTTCTTTACACAACTTATCCATTACTTAAGGAATCTGCTCTTATTCTTCTACAAACTGTTCCTAAACAAATTGATATCAGAAATTTGATAAAAGAACTTCGAAATGTTGAAGGAGTTGAGGAAGTTCATGAATTACATGTTTGGCAACTTGCTGGAAGCAGAATCATTGCCACTGCTCACATAAAATGTGAAGATCCAACATCATACATGCAGGTGGCTAAAACCATTAAAGACGTTTTTCATAATCACGGAATTCATGCAACTACCATTCAGCCAGAATTTGCTAGTGTAGGCTCTAAATCAAGTGTAGTCCCATGTGAACTTGCCTGCAGAACTCAGTGTGCTTTGAAGCAATGTTGTGGGACTCGGCCACAAGCCTATTCTGAAAAGGATACAGAAAAGGCCCCAACAGTTAGCATTTCCTGTTTAGAACTTAGTGAAAATCTAGAGAAGCCCAGGACTCAAGCTGAAAACATGCCTGCTGTTGTGATAGACATGAAAAAGATGCCAAACAAACAACCTGAATCATCTTTGTGAGTCTTGAAAAAGATGTGATATTTGACTTTTGCTTTAAACTGCAAGAGGGAAAAGACTCCACTGAAATTCTAAGTTTGCCAAGTAGTGTAATTGAAGTCTTTGGTCACACAGTTTAATTCTATTTTTGTAAGAACATAATGGGACTGTTTAGCAGACTTCTGTATTACAATTTGTGATTCTCAGTGCAGAGTACAGGTATGCTGTTAACAATTTTGAAAAGCCAGTTTTAACACTATGTTACATTTTGTTTAAAGTAAGTATAAACCTTATATAACATGATGACATTTGATTTCCAGTTTTGCCATGGTTAAAATTAATTAGGGGGATAAATAAATTAAAATTGTTACTGGAATTTCTCTGCTTTTCTTTTCCCCCAGTGTTATATTTTGTTTATTAAAATTATCATTGCTAGAACTTAAAATATCACCAACAACTTTGTTTCCTTTGATACTTTAAGTAATATTTACTTGCTCTTTAAGATCATTATATAGCATAATGGCAGCATATTTTAAGAGTGATGGATATTATTAGGAAAAGTTTTTTCTTCACATGAGGTATTTATCATACTAAAGGTTAGTTATTATCCTGTGTTCTGTATTGCTGAGTATTGCTCTAATAAACCGTGAGATATAATTAACAAACTGAATTATAGTTTACACATAATAGGGCATATGGGGAATAAGAGCAGGGAAGAAAGTTTACCAAATTAAATATTTAGATTATTGTAAATTAATATTGAGACTACATTCTAAATCCTGAGAATTTGAAAGTGTTTTTTCTTACCAAAATTAGTCTAAAACATGGACGTGTTCACCAGCATTACTTGCTTTGAAAGATTGGCATGAGAAGCACATATATTCAGTAAATGTTTTTAAAGACATTAAACTCAATCTAATAATTACATATTAAATGCAAGCTTACTAATAGAATCTTAAAAAAAAAAAAAGACTTTCCAGAGTTAAAGTCATTTCATAGTGACCAATCATGAATGG
This sequence comes from Myotis davidii, assembly GCF_000327345.1. NCBI lineage: Eukaryota > Metazoa > Chordata > Mammalia > Chiroptera > Vespertilionidae > Myotis > Myotis davidii. Next base: position 866,151 of record NW_006296279.1, on the reverse strand, counting down.
ATTCAAATGCAGCTTTTCAAACACCACCAGCAATGCTTGTGTTTTGCCAAGAGCCACTGACTTGGGAGAACAAAGAAATCTGAAGGTTAATGCAGTTTGGATATTAAATTCTTAAAAAGCAATATGAGTTAAGGCAAAATTAATCATTAAGATTCTATAAGTTATCCTGTCTTGATTATGCTCAGATCTTCCAATAGTGGCTTATTTTGCGAGAGGCCACATATCTACACAGGAAATTGTTCTTCGTTATTTTATTGTTGCTATACACAAATGTTATTTAAGGGTATTTAAGTGGTTTTTTTCTTGATAGAGAGGGATTATGCTTTGTGAAGAAACTAGATTTTTGTCCTCAAAAGGGTGAATATTAATATCAGTTATCATGTATAATTCTATTTTTCTAGCAACAAGGTATTCTGACTACTTCAGTGACTTTTATAGATGACTACTTTTAAGATGGCTATCTTTCGGGATTTGAAATAATTCATTGTTTAATGTTTCTTAAGATGAACACGCTGGCCTTTGACAGTTAACTTTTTAAAGGGATGATCTTCTGTGGTAGATGGTGTGGTTTTTTTCTAGCATAAGCCTATTGCTGGCAATGGGCCTATTTAAGAACAGCCGATTTTTCCAGTGAGAATGAGAGGTAATTTTAGGAACACAGTTTGTAAGTTCACATTTACTCTACTGGGCCAAAACCATAACCTGCCAATTTTGCAGTACATCTTGACATTTTAATACTCTTATCTGATACTGTGGAATTCGATTCCTAAATTGGTAGTTATTTTGAATTTTACAGTTTCTTTGTAGACATGAAATTGGGGAATTCCCTCATTGTATGGATGAATAAAAGAGAAAGCTTCCAATTGTACTGTATCATGTACATTCCTGACTTAACACTTTAAACTACAAAACATTAAGATCTCAAAACAGTTTGTTATAGAAACATTTCAATAATGATACAATGGGATTACTGGTAAAATATATTCCATGCAATGGGGTTTTCTTTACAAATGCTTTATTGGGTCTGTTTTTTAAAGGTTGTATAATGTGTAAGACATCAACCGAATGAGGATTTTTTAAAATGATGTATAAGCTTGGGACAAGGGCTTTTCTCTCCTTCCCCCCCAAGTACTTTGAAGGTAACAGCCTCTAGGTTTCAGTTATTTCGCTTTTCATAATTTCTAAGTAGCTTGTATGTAGCAAAGTGGTACCATAGGAACAGTCTCTTTTTTTCAAAGGACTTAGTCATAATAGCAAAATCAGTGGGCACTGACTCACCTTTGAGTTTTGGCAGAAAATTATTTATTTCTTTACAATGCACTTTCTAACCCATTTTTAGCTATATTAGCATCTTTTTAAAAATGCTTTTATATTTAAATATTGTGGGATTTAGGTGTCTTTTCTAAAATAGCTTATTCCTTCTTGAAAGAAAATGAAGGGAATACCCTGAATTATTTGGAGACGTAAGCCCAATACTTAAATATGCTGTTTTATAACACTGCATCAGTTTTAGGAGATGCACCTCTCCTGCTGGCTCTTTTATATTTGAGCAAGATCAGTGTATTTAGAATGTGTTTAGCAACTTGTCTGTTGTTTCGGTTTAGTGAGAAGGAGGTGTATGTACCTGAATTAAAACCAATCCAGAAATTTTTCCCAAGCCAAATGCAGCCTTAGTGATGAGAGATTTAATTCTCCATTGTCACCCCTTGTAGTTTAGATGAATGTTTAGTTAGTGGGTTTGTTTTTTGTTTTTTTTGAAGGGCATATGCATTGTAAAAGTAAGGACTGGAACCTACAAGAAAAAAGGTCAAAAAACTTTTCTGTATGTATTTTAACATTTTAGAAAACAATGTTTGACTAAGGTATGTAACGTAAGTAGGAAAAATTTCCATCCAGACCACCTTTGGAAAGTCACAATAGGTAGGAGACTATGTTAACATTTTATATCTTGTTAACAGCCTCAGTTAATCTTGAACTTTTGAAAGTTGAGGGAAACAGCCTATGAAAGCTAATGTGAAGTATTTAGTAGGCTAACTGGTATTGAGTTGAAGATCTTTACTGTTTCTAAGCAGATATCATTTTAATGATATGTCATTTACCTGCTGTCTTAAGATGTTCACATACATAAATGTGGAGAATAATTCTACATTATAGATATATTTATTTTAATAGTGTTTCAGTTAAGTCATAAAACAGTGTTAAAACTTTTGGGAAGGTAAAGGGTTTTTTTGTTATGTTTTTTAAATTGTAACTGTCAAATACAGTGTATGACCATCTGAAATGGAAATTGTAATAGCACTATTTTGATGTAGCTCTACCAATACTATGTGACGATGCTCTTTTGTTTTACTAGCAGGCGCTGGGATATTTGGCAGTCATTTTTACTGGCACAAGAGCTTTTTGTATGTCATTCAGCTTAAACTTTTAAACCAAAAATGTTATGGTCCAGTGTCTTTGGCAAAAGGATGCTGAAGGGAATGTAACATAAAATTAATATGTGGTTGTATGTAAAAAGACACAAATTGCCATCTTAAGGTTCTGCCTTGAAACAGCACAATGAAGTGTATCTGTGTATTCTGTGATTCTTTAGGAAACTTCCATGTTGTGTTGTTTTGGGTCTGCCATACCCTGTCCTTCGGGCCAGATGTGGCAGTTAAATGCTACTATCATCTCATTAAATGCAGAAGCACATAAGATGTCTTTAGTGCTGCAACACCTGACCTAACTTTCTGTGTGTTCTATGATTGTACATTGTTTTCCAAAGCTGTTCCTCCTACCTCATCATGAGGCTTTATGGATCGTTATGTATTATAAATGTTCTTTATGAGACAGACTACTGTGTTTCTTCTCATTTATTAAACGTTAAGTAGAAAAATAAATTAATTTTTAAATATCTACTTGGTTATTTCGTGCATGTGGCCTCCCCTCCTGTGCTAGGGTGGTTATGTAGAAGAGACTGGACTTTAGGTATCGAAAGAGAAATTGCAGCTTAATGGGAGTGTTACTAGTGTGCGGAATGACTAGGTTACAGGACAGTGATGTGTGGAAGAAAACAAATGTGGGCAAAAATGTCAATGAAAATTGAAAGGGTAACAGTACAAAGGCTCGCCAACATGAAATAATGGCTGTGAAATTTTTTATAAACATAATGCAGCTATAGGTTAATCTACTTTTTGTACGTGCTATTGCTTGTTCGTAAGCATAGTTACTAACAAGGATTATTAACTGTTTCACTTATATAATCATCTGGAACTGTTAACCCAAGAATACATTAGTTTGGTCATATGAGTTCAGGACTATCATAATTGTATTCTCATAAAAAATGATTTTTTAAAAAGCTTATACTTCTAGCCAGGAGATAAACATTTAAAATATTGATTGACAATAAATGACAGTAGATAATAGAATTGAAAAATGCAGTAGATGTTCCAAAGAAGGCAAAAATCTCTGGAGAGGATTTCTGTAGATTAAAAATGAACGGAGGAATAGGGGTTGAAAGGTAAGGGCATGGAATAATAGTGTAGATGGTTGAGGATCGAGTGGTAGGAAAGTAAAAGATAAGGTTAGCATCTGGTTTGAATTTGGTTTATGGGAATTAAGGAAGCCATCGATTTTTGAGTGGAAAAGTGAAGTGGAAAAGGCACTGTACAGGATAGATTTGGAATGGGAAGTAGACAAAGAGACAATTCAATTACTATAGGTATTCACAGCTAAGAGCCCAAATACGCATGCCCACTCTACACATACACATTTCTGTTGTTTCCACACATATGCTGTGTTCATACTTTAACATACCTGAAATCAGAATGCATAGATGCAAGTCAGCAGTATAACTACTGTTGGTCAACTTTTTTTCTTATCATGAGGCTTTAAGGATTGTTATGTATTATAATAACAGTGTTTTTAGTAGTAAGGGTTCAGAAAAGAATTCTCAGGCAGTATGGTCTTTCAAGAAGTATTTGCCAACATTCCCTGAAACGATAAGAGCCATTGCTTTTGAATTAGATGAAAATACTCATGGTCAGTGACAACACGTTAAAGAAATCTTGTAGGCATTTCTGAGCTTTCTGAACTGACCATCTTGTCCCTGCTCCCCCTCCCCACTCCCTCACCCCCACACTATATGTAGCCTATATAGCTTTATTCCCCCTTTTAAATTTGGTAACGATTACACTTGCATTTGCTTACTTACAAACTAAGGTCAGGGCAGTCACCTACATTTTGTCAGGATCTAGCACAGACTAGCACACTGTCGTCATTCAAAGGTGTTTGAACATTGAGGCATGCCAAGGGTGGAAGAAGATACGGTAATATTAATAGCTAAAATATACTGAGCACTTACTACATACCAGGCACATACATTTTTTAATCTAATCTGTACAAACAGGCCTATTAAATCCCCATTTCTCAGGCAAGCATAGATTAAGCACCTTACCCAAAGTCATTTAGCTGGTAAGTGATGGAGTCAGAACTGGATGGAGTTAGTTCAGCAAGAGAACTGGGACTTAGCAAGTACCGTATTTGCCGGCGTATAAGACGACTTTTTGGCCCTGAAAAATATGCCTCCAAGTGGGGGGTCGTCTTATACGCCAGGTACACTTCAGATAGACTGCCCATAGTGCTTGCCCCGTGCCATAGTGGCCTCCCGATGCCCGCCCACTTCATTCCACATACCGTTCAGGCATCAGCAGCGCTGCTGGGTGTATGCTCGGCTGTTATGCGATTTTGCTGTTATGCGATTTTACCACACTCGCAAAATCGCACACAGCCGACCATACACCCAGTATGATAGCGCAAAATCACGAATCGCGATACCATACTGGGTGTATGGTTGGCTGTGTGCGATTTTGCGAGTGTGGTAAATTCGGGTTACCGTATATTTCTTTACATATGCATTGAAGATTCGCGATTTTGCGCTATCATGGTGCCTGTTAGAATGTTGAAGAGCTCGCACTTGCGCACTAGTGAGGTCCCAGGGAGATGCTGATGCAAGGGTGGACCAGACTGCTATAGTGACAGGGCGGGCAAACAGGGAGCAGGGACCAATCAAATCAGGCTTTGTATACAGCCAACAGCCAACCACAATACTGCCCCATTGTACAGTACAGCATAGAAAATGTCGACCAGTCAAACCCCTATCATCCCTATCATGGCACCAAGATGTCGTTGATGAACTTTTAATATCAGATGATGAAGAGGAGTTTGAAGGCTTTTAAGGTGAAACTGTCACGCCAGCAAACTTGCTAGGGACTTGCCCAGGAGAG
>NW_006296279.1:834551-859134 GCF_000327345.1 Myotis davidii | reverse complement strand
TTGCTAGGGACTTGCCCGGCACTTGCTCTCTACCTCTATTTGTTATCTTTCTTCTATCATTGACAGTCCCTCTAGGTTGTGGGCTGCTTGCCTGTGTTCCTGAGAAGCATCTACGGTACCAGTCTATAGAGTGTGTTTTCTTTAGTGAATTACCGGTATGTTTACCGGTAATAAACTTGCACTGTTTTATGTATATGTTTGATTACATACAGCCTTGTGACAGTTTTCCTGCATGTCATAAGCATTTGAATATAAATTAAAATGTTAAAATCAAATCTGATATTGTTTTACCTTTTATTTGGTGTATGGAAGGTGTGCGGAAGAGGGGGTAGTCTTATACGGCGAGTATATAACAAACTCTGTATTTTGAGTGGAAATGTTAGGAGGTCGTCTTATACGCCCAGTCGTCTTATACTCCGGCAAATACGGTAGCTTGTTTTCCTGTCACTTTGAACTGTCAACAACCTACTTCATAAGTAAATTTAAAATGAGTTATTTTTAAATTTTTCATTCAATGAGCTGCAATAGAAAGACAAAAGAAATGAGAAATAAATGTTAAAGAATTTGATATTTACTTTTTAAAAAACAGAGTACTTGCCAGATGAAAAATCAGAGCTTTGTTATGGTAGACTGTCGGACTGACGTTTTTAGAATTTAGGGCCTCTCTTGGTTTTAATCCAGCCTTGTGGACAAGTGCCAGTCTTTACAAACTAATAATGTTTTCTCTTCATGTAAGCTAAAATATAGTATTGGTTGAGGTATCAGCTGTGGCTTAAATATCCTTTTGTGCTGGCAACAGTGGGTCTTTGAGGGAATGAGGAGCAGAGGTGATTAAAGTAAATGTGGATGCGGAGACATGGGCCATCTGCTTTTCAACAGGGGTGCTATTAGCATTTGGGTGAGACAATGTATAATAGTATGGAAGTGTCCTGGGCATTGAATCTAGCAACCTTGGTCTTCCACACTGCCTGGGTGACTCGTGTAAGACAATGAGACTTTCTGCTTTAGTTGCTTAATCTGAAAAATTAGGATAATAGCATTTCTCTTACAGGAAGGTTGTAAAGGTTAAATCAATCGATCTAAGTCAAACACTTTGAACAGTGTCTGCTCCTTCGTACGCACTCAATAAATATTAGCCATGTATTTTATTCTCTTCCTATTTTGTACCTTTCCTATTCGTTCCTTCTTTCCCTTTTCTCCTCCTCCTTATTTCTCCTTATTTTCTTTACCCCTCTCTTCCTAAGCCAATTAGTGACCCTTAGTACTTAGTAAGACATTGATTAACTCCATTCTTGAGTCTTGAGCACATAGTGTTCTTTTTAATGGGACCACAAAACTGTATGCCTCCCCCCCCCCCCCCCCCCCCTTTAAGTAACTTCTGTAACAAACACTACCTGCAGGAGACAGGAATATCTTACCGGCAAACAGATGTTTACCTAGTGATCTAGGACTTACACTTCTAGAGGAAAGAGCTTGGGGGAGGAGGAGAAGGGGTAGAGCCCCGAAACAAGAAAGACAATTCCAACAATTTGTGTAGGCTGTGGAGGGGATGGGTATGAGGTGTTTTCCACCCACCACAGGGTTTGGGTGTGTGCTGTCTGCCCTCTTGCTGCTGGGGAGCCTGGTGGCGATTTCTGCTCAGGGTAGAGCTTGAGGCCTTTCCCACTGAGGTGCAGGGATTTTATGAGAAGTCCTTTAAAGGGGTTGGGGTATGGCACAGTGGAAAGAATCCTGGACATGTGAGATTTTCTACTGCACTGCCCCAACAGGCCTGGCCCCACCACCTGCAATCCAAGGAGGCAAATCCAATGGAGACAGTAATAGCCACTTACTTTCTTCTTCCCACTCTTCTTCCTCATCTTCTTCATCTCCCCCCTTTCCCTTTCCTTCTTTTTCTCCTCCTTCCTCCTCCCCTTCCTCTTCCTTTGACTTCTCCTTTCTCTTCCTCCTCTTCCTCTTCTTTTCCTTTTTCCTTCGCCTTTTTCCTCTTCTCCTCCTTCTTCCTCTCCTTTTTCTTAAAAAAAAAAAATCAATGGATAATATAATTTTTACCTATTTTTTTTTTAAAAAAACAACTACTTGAGAACCTCTGAGTGCTCAGGCAGTGAGCATGCTCATGTAGGCCTGGTGAGCAGTGCTCTGAGGCAGCAGCTCAAGCTCACTCAGCTCAAGTTTTTCCTGGCCACCACCAACTGCTGTAGCTTTGGCTGCCCTTCTTTTAAATTGTGCGTTCCCTCTCTTTATTAGAGCTTAGAGACAAGTCACACGAGGAACACCTTGTTGAAATATAAGTCAATGAGCAGCCAAAGAAAAATGAGTTGCAGAATTGCCTCCTCAAGTCACTGTCCCGTTCATGGGATGACTATTACTTTATAGGACATTGAAGTGTCTACACGCCTCCAAAACACAACGTCAAAGATGTGCTGATTCCACCCCACATGGTTTCTCATTTATTGGAAGTCAAGATGGCTCTTGCCCACAGTGTGGGATTTGTGGAGAAGGCCTTGCAAAGAGCAACCTGAGACCTTCTCTCTTACCTCATTGCTTAAAGCAAAGCACTGGCATTTTGTATGTGTTTTTATAAAGCCAGCTGATTTTGTTAAGTGTATAAATTAGGTCTTGAATGCACTTTTTAGTTATTTTTGATGCTGGAACACATGGTAATATATCAACTTATATTTTAAAACTAGCCCAGCTGTGGTGGCTTGGTGGATTGAGCATCGCCCCATGGACCAAGAGGTCCTGGGTCAATTCCCAGTTGGGGCACATGCCTGGGTTGCGGGCTCGGTCCCCAGTAGAGGTGTGTAGGAGGCAGCCAATCAGTGAGTCTCTCTCATCATTGATGTTTCTTTCTCTCCCCCCGCCCTGCTTCCTCCCCCTCTGAAATCAATAAAAATATTTTTTAAAAACTATATATATGTATCTATGTAAATATGTTTCTGTAACTATTTTTTCTTGCTCAAATAAATAAATCAGTTGAACAACTTATGCCATTGTTGTTTTAAAAGTATCTTTGTTGTTGAAAGTATTACAGATGTCCCCTCCCCCACCATTGAACCCTTCCACTCACCTCCCGCCCCCTCCCCAGGACTTCATTGCACTATTGTCTGTGTCCATGGGTTATTATGCCACTTTTTTTAAACAGTGAAAAGTTGAAATGGGAGATCACATTTGAAAGGAGCTTATAGAACAATTTTGTGATATATTGATCTAAAATGAAAATATTGTTTCCTATAAATCACCTACACCGTGCAAAAGTGACCAAGTACCAGGACCAGGTGCCACATAAGATCCTGGCGGCGCTGGGGGATGAGATTACACTTGGATGTGAAAGGCTGTGGCAAGTCGCCAGGCCAGGAGGGAAGGTGTGGGTCATCCCTTGGGTTCTCAGCTGTCCCCATTCTTTCCCAGTGGCAGGAGCAGAGCCTTGGAATTCTGGTTGGAAGCAACTCTGCTGAGGGCTCGAGCAAGAGAGGTAAAAGGACATTGTGGGCACCTCATCTCCATCAGGGCCCAGCATTGTATGTGCACAAACCCACTCTACATCTAGTGTGGTGGTTGGGGAATGGGTTTTGAAGACAGACACTTCGTATGGTGAGTGATGGTTACTAGACTTATCCTGATCATCACTTTGTAAGGAATAAAAATGTTGAGTCATTAGGTTGTACATCTGAAACTAATATACTATTGTATGTCAAGTATAATTTAAAAAAAATAAAAGAGAGAGAGTGAGAGGGAGAGAACCCGCTTTCTTCTCCAAAGCAGGTTTTTCTAATGTTTGGATTTCCTTCTAATCAGTCACCAGCCTAAAACCTGGGGTTGCAGCAACCCTGAGGAGCAGGGCTGGCTCCATGGTGTGCTGATTTATTGTGCAATAGCAGTGACTGCCTAGGTGACTCAGCAGGGTTCTGTGCATGAAAGTCAACCCAGTGGTGACAAGCTCCAGCCCTAAGGCCTCCCAGCTCCTGGGATCCTCCACAAGGTGAAGGCGAGGGCCATTTCTCTGAGCCTGATCTGGATGTCTGGATTCCTGGAGAATGAGAAAAAGCTTTAACTCAGGAGTAGAGATCTTCCAGCTTGATGTTGCCTCCCTGGGGAAAAAAAAAGAGAGCCTGATGAATACAATGGGCGAGAACATGGACTTTGCAACTGGAGAATTGGTTTAAGTGCACGCTCTGGCATTTGCGAGTTATGTAACCTTGAGCAAATTATTGACCTGCAAAAGGAGAACATTAGTATTTATGTCTTAGGAGACTGAGTTCACGTGTGGTGATGTAGGGGGCATGCCTAGCACAGTGTTAGCGTTTAGCAGAAGCTCAATAGATGATTGTAGAGATGATTTTTATCCCCTTGAGCACTGCCATGCTATCAGAACAGCCATTCCACTACTCTGTCCAATTCTTAATTCTTATCCACATATTGATTAAACTGTTGACCCTGTACATCCAGAATCGAAACTGAAAATGGGCTGCATGATCTCCATATGCAAAGTAAACATGCTTTGGAGGAACTAGGCTGGGAGTCAGGTGGAGCCATATCAGATAAACTAGTTTAAATTTATGGTTACCAGCCCTGACCTTATAGAGAAGGAGTTGGGTGTCTTTCCCCTTTGACCTTGGAATGTGATATTCTTGTGCAATTCCCTACGTTTATCATCTGCAGGTGGATTCTAGTGAATGGAAACCTCTTTTGAATGGGACAAGAGAGACCGCTGTTTCAAGAAAATCCGCACGTGTGTGTTTTAAGAACGTAGATTCACTATCTCCTAATGGTTCGGGTTGCTAATCCAGATAGCTCATATATCGGTATGTGTATCTTTGTGTTTGCAGAATCATTTTCTCTCTGTCAAATACTTCTGTGGCACTCCATGGAGTCATAATTAGAGGTTTTTTGCCAGAGTTTTAATTTCCCCATATACACAGGATTTATAGGGGGTGGAGGGAAGGTTATTGGCCACAGATTAAACTTTTCTGGGGAAAACCAGTTGGGGTAACAGAGGTCACTGAATGTGTGCTAATCATAAGCAATTGAAGGCCTGCAGAGATGACGAAGCCACACGCCAGCTGCCTTCCCCTCTGACTTAAAGCACCTCTTGTCAAAAGCAATCTACTCAGCTCTGGGGCTTTAAGAAATAAACATTTTTAATTACACAGTTTATACCCAGATGCATTCCCCTAGAAAGCAATTGAAATAATATTGATAAGGCTCAAGGAAATTTCCCTCTATTTGCTTTCTAGTTTTAAAAAAGTAATGGATTTTGAGTGTATCAAAAGTCTTATTTTTTCCATCGTTATGATTGTAAGTTTTGTTTTTTAATCATTGTTCCCCTATGATCATCAATTTGGTATGTAGCTTCAAAGCCTTTTGTGTGTGTGTGTATACACATATGTATATAGATTATATATGTGTGTGTGTATACATATTTTTTAAAAACTCTTACAAATTTGTATAAAGTATATTTTTTTCTATGTGTATGTATGTATATACATATATATTAAATTAATATGGGTATTAATATCAGTATTTAACACATATATGTTAATATATAATTAGTAGCTATATTAATTTATGCAGGATTTTCCATGGAGAGGGTTTCTCAGCTGAATCATTTTGCAACTTGCTCTTTTACTCAGTAATATGTAGTTCATAGAGATCTGTTTTTTCATTTAGAATTGATGGGTGGTGTTCCCTAGTGATGAGTTTATTTGGCGGGGCCCCTACTGATGGATATTTAAGGTGGTCCAGCTTCTCACTCTTGGAAACAATGATACAATGAACATCTTTAACCATGTTTCCTTGTACACATGGGGTCTGCCTTTCTAGGAAGTTTCTTTTAAGAAGTGTCATGGGGCCCTAACTGGTTTGGCTCAGTGGATAGAGCACCGGCCTGCGGACTCAAGGGTCCCACGTTCGATTCGGGCAAGGGTACATACCCAGTAGGGGATGTGCAGGAGGCACCTGATTGATGTTTCTCTCTCATCGATGTTTCTAACTCTCTATACCTCTCCCTTCTTCTCTGTAAAAAATCAATAAAATATATATTTTTTAAAAAGTGTCATGGGGTTTGTGCAATTTAAAATTAAAAGATACTGCTGGATTGCCTTTCAAAGTGTCAGTTTCAATTCCCACCAACAGCGCACGAGAGTACTTGAAAACTTTTCATATTATTAAACTAAGATTTTTGTCAAAAGTTTGTGGTACTTTAATTTGGTTTTAATGTGCATATATCTGAATAGCAGTAAAGTGGAGTATCTTTTCATGTCTTTATTGGCCACTGATATTTCCTCTTCACTGAATTTCTTATTCAAATTCTTTCCATGGCTTTCTAATTTGGGTTGGTTATCTCTTTTATACAAATTTGTAAGAGTTTTTAAAATATATTCTTGATACTAATTATTTGTTTCTCTTAGGCTGTTGCTTTTTGTTTAACTTTGTTTATGATATCTTTTTATACCCAGAGAATAGGGCATGTAAGGACACAGCAAGAAGATGGCCAATTGCAGGCCAAGTAGAGAGGCCTCAGGAGAAATCAAATCAAATTTGATACTATTAAATCTTCCAATCCGTGAGCATGGGATTCCATGTCATCTGTGTTGACATTACCAAGAGTGGTCACCAAATTTATCAAGGGTTTAGTTCTAAAAATTTTTGGTTTTGCTTACTTGTTTTTATAGTAAACATTTTTATGCACCTAAATATTGAGACAACACAAAAATATACATACAAATAGATATCCATAGGTACATGCATACATACATACTCTTGTGTATGTACACACACACACACATATGTATTTCATCTTACTACTTCTTGAAACTCACTTACTCCTCATGGATTCACTTGTCATCTTATTGGAATACATTTTTATTTCAGAGAGGTCTAATTTGGCTGGACAAGGAGTTTTTATTATTTCCCCTTAACATCTTATTTAATCTTTGCAAAAACCCTTAACGGAATCCCTATTTTGCAGATGTAGCTATAGAGGCTTGGGGAAGTGAAGTAACTTGCCCAAAGCCACATGGTTAACACAGGCAAACGGGTTCAAACCCAACTCCTGCCTCTTTCAAGTTCGGACACCGAGTCACTTTCCAAAACACCAGGCTAACGTAGGCAAGCTGATAGAAGGCACTCAATTGTCAATTTCCTTCTGTCCTGTCTTCCTCTTCTTCCTTTTCCCAAAAGTGAACAGAGATCTCTCTCCCCATGCGTGAACCTATCAGCCAGTGAGTCAGGTTCTGTTTAGATTCTCATGAGTAGGAACTGGGACAAGAGGAACCTTTCTTGGATCAGGAGATGGTGGAAATGGTGGGTGGGCATGACTGCTGAGCTGGGAGGCTCTCAGAGGGGCTAGAGAGGGCTCCCCTGGATTACTGATTTCCTTGTCTGGCCTGTGATCTTGCAGAGGGTTCCCTCCTGTCTGGGCTCCTCTGTCACGGGTTGCCCTGAACTTGTCAACAGTAGCCTGACGTGGGATCGGCCTGTAACCTGTGGTTTGTGACAGCACAAACCTGGCTGCCCCTGGCTCAGCCTGACATTCTCCTCCAGGCCCTGCAGCCTCATCAATGGGTGTGTGCCTGGCCTGGCCACAGAGAAGGGCCTGGAAGGTTGGCAGCTGGCCAGAATCCTGCAACCCAGCACATGAGAAGGTAGGAAAGAATCCTGAACTCCTGAGCACCTGGGGATGGAGCATTCCGCCTTACTAGCTGTGATCTCCCTCCTCCCTTCCTTGGCAAAGCTAAACGAGTAGGTGCATTTGGGCAGCAAAGTCAAAATACATTTCGCTTCCTTCTGCAGTGAAAGTCCAGGGAAGGGAGGGGCCCTTGAAAGGTATTTCCACCTTGGCTTAACTTATTAGGTTAGTAGAAGTGGACTTTTTGTTCTCCTTGGTAAGGTTATTAAAACCCCCAAGGAATGTACAGAAGGCAAATTTAGTTTGAGGAGCCCAGTAGGCCAAGAAGACTGAATAACAGTCTAGTTGTTTGTATGGCTGGAGTGTTGGTAAAAGGGAATTTTTTGTTTGTTTTTCAAAAATATATTTTTATTGATTTCGGAGAGGAAGGGAGAGGGAGAGAGAGATAGGAACATCAGTGATGAGAGAAGCATTGATCACTTGCCTCCTGCACGCCCCACACTGAGATCGAGCCTGCAACCCAGGCTTGTGCCCTGACCGGGAATTGAACCGTGACTTCCTGGTCCATAGGTCGATGCTCACCCACTGAGCCACACCAGCTGGGTGGTAAGAGGAAGCTTTTGACTGAGGGCTGCCCCAAGCCCGAGCATCCTGGCTCTTGGGGGCTCCATCCTGACAGGGTCTGTGGATGGTGCCTGCTCACCACTCAACCCCAGTGCTTTCCTGTGCCTGGGCAGCTCCTCACCCACTGTCCGGGGGACCGAGGAGCGCAGCTGGCCTCCTGCCACTTGGACTTGATCGCCGCTGAGATCCCTCAGGTTCAGGAGTGCGGGAGGAAAAGGAGGGTTGAGGCTGGGTGACAGGGAGGGGGGAGAATGGCACCTCTGGCGTGTTCTGCTCTGATGCTCTCTGGAGCAGTAAGGCCTCGGCAGGGGGAGGTTTCGGGGAAGGAGACAGTACTGCAACCTGTCGCTGGAAAGGGTTTGGTTGAGCAGCTGATTCTGAAGCACAGGGCTGATTAGCCTTAATGGCAACCCCACGTGGTGTGGGATATTGTCAAAATGGAGAGCCCCGCTTCGTCCTAGAGCCCCTGGTCCCTTCTAAGTGGAAGCGGCCTTTCTAGACAACAAATTCTCTGACCTCCCCCCACTCAACCGCACGGAGGCATGAATTGCTTTCCGAGGCGAGGTGTTCCCCCTTCTGGAGCCCAGGGAGCTTTTCCATGTTATCCCTCCTCCTCCAGACCTTACACAAGACCTGCAAGCCAGCTGGTCTGGCTCCTGCCCACCTCTCAGCCTCATCTAACACTCATGACCTCTACACCTAGTCATTTCATTGATGCAACACATAGATTATTGAATGCCTACCATGTGCCAGGCATTATTCTAGGCATTGAGAATACTCCTGTGAAACAAAGTCCCTGCCCTCATAGCATCTACATTCTAGTGGGAGAAGACAGATAATATTTATAGCAAGTTAGCTGGCAATAAGAGTTAAGGGGAAAAGCAAAACAGGGAAGGGAGAAGGGGGATCCTGCTTTATAAGACTGATCCAGAAAAGCTTCGCTGATAATGTGCCATCTGGGCAAATGCCTAAAGGAAGAGAAAAGGCAAGTCAGACATCGGGGGAAAGGCATGCCAGGAAAAGACATCAGCAAGTGCAAAGGCCCTGAGGTGGGGACATGCTTTCCATGCTCAAGAACTACAGGGAGGCCTTGTTGGTATGGCTTGGTGGTTGAGTGTCAACCTATGAACCAAGAGGTCACAGTTCAATTCCTGGTCAGGGCACATGTCCAGGTTGCAGGCTCGATCCCCACTAGGCAGCCGATCAATGATTTTCTCTCATCATTGCTGTTTCTATCTTTTTCCCTCTCCCTTCCTCTCTGACATAAATAATAATAATAAAAAACAACCCATAATAAAATAAAATTTAAAAAAAGATACCCCAACCCCCCAAATAATCCTTTGTTGTTGTTGTTATCGTTGTTGTTGTTAATAGTTCCCTTGTCCCACCTCTCCCTATAAACATCTTTCATTTTGTACAACCCCTTGGAGTATCCTTCTAGTTGCTAGACGGGATGCTGCCCGATTCATGAATCACTTAATAAAGCCAATTAGATCTTCAGATTTACTTGGTGTTATTTTGTCTTTTAACACCTCCCACCAGAGGGTGTTTGTGCCTGCTGTCGCATTGGAAATGCTCTGCTCCAAAGCCTCACCCCTTACGCAGTTAGCTCAATCGATCTTTCCTAATGAACATCGTTCCCATCATCTATTGCTGCATAATAACCTGCCGCAAACTGTGGTACAAACGACAACCATGTTAGTATGGTCAGGAATTCGGACAGAGCACAAGGGGGGTGGCTGGTCTCTCCTCCACATGTCTGGGGCCCTGGTCTGGAGGACTGGACTAGCTGGGGGTGACTTGGATGGTTGAGGACTGGGATCATCCAGAGACATATTAACTCAAGTGGACAAAAAAGGGCTCTAAGCTGACAAGTCCAGTGAGCGAAACTAACCACAGGGAGATCTGATTATAAATTCCTAACTGCTCAGGTCAAGGTGGGTAGGCATGCCTTACTCATGTAACTTCTTTAGTAAAAGGTTTGTCCTTGCCTTAAGCAAGCCCTGACCATTGTTTTCATACATCTAGGTTAACACACCTTTGAAATGCCAAAGCAATCTTCTTCAGACCCTTCAGTGATATCACTACCCTCAAGGGAGCACGTCGTCTTGTTAAGCATGGGTACCTTGTTTTTCCATCTTCATATAAACTTCCTTACCTCTTCTCTTTAATTGCAAATGTATTAAAGAAATGGGGAAACTTGTGCTCTGGGGCAGTGGTCGGCAAACTCATTAGTCAACAGAGCCAAGTATCAACAGTACAACGATTGAAATTTCTTTTGAGAGCCAAATTTTTTAAACTTAAACTATATAGGTAGGTACATTGTTATTAACTTAATTAGGGTACTCCTAAGGCTCAGGAAGAGCCACACTCAAGGGGCCAAAGAGCCGCATGTGGCTCGTGAGCCGCAGTTTGCCGACCACGGCTCTGGGGCATTTGCCATCTTGCTTTTTCTGGCATGTCATCAGTTGGGCTCAATTCTGAAACTCCTATGAAAACTCTCTACAGGTTTGGATGTTCATATATTGACCCTCACAGGTGTAGTGCCTGGACTGGGATGGGCTCAGCTGGGACAATACTCCACACCACGTGGGGTGTGATTACAGAGAGGAAGCACCAAGGCAACCGGACTTCTCACCTGGTAGCTCTGGGCTCCGGGAATGTGTTCCCGTGAACAAAGCAGAAGCTCGCGGCCTTTTACCATCTAACCTCTGAAGACTCTGGACTCTGTTGGCTGAAGCGGGCACAAGCCACCCAGGTTCAAGGGCAGCGGGGAGGGGGGACATAGGTTCTACCTCTCTATGGGAGGAATAATCAAAAACTTGACATCCGTCTTCTAAGTCAGGCTCCTTCGTGATATATTTTTGTTTTTTCAATATTCTTATCTGCTTGTATGTATTCACTATGGTGACAACTTGAGTCATGGCTTGCAAACTCAAATAAATGACAACCGCAGCCAGGCCGGGAAGTGAAGCTGCCCGGGTAAGGAGATAACAGAGTGAGTGAGCCAGAGATTGCTCACGCTCTCTGAGGTGGGCAGTCACTTCTTGGCACAGCTAATGGTTGTTGGGAGGGGAAGCTTGCCCAGTGTTGCCAGGGCTCCCCATTGTTCAAGAAAGGCCCAGGCCCTGACCAGTTTGGCTCAGTGGATAGAGCGTCAGCCTTTGGACTGAAGGGTCCCGGGTTCGATTCTGATCAAGGGCATGTACTTTGGTTGCGGGCACATCCCCAGTGGAGGTGTGCAGGAGGCGGCTGATCAATGTTTCTCTCTCATCGATGTTTCTAACTCTCTATCCTTCTCCCTTCCTCTCTGTAAAAATCAATAAAATATATTAGAAAAAAAAAAAAGAAAGGCCCAGAACCAGAACTAAGGGTGTTTGTGAACAAATGTCCCATATTAAAAAGGCTCTGGAGGCCAATGACCTCGCACACAGTGGGCTCAACAAATAATTGTGGGAGAAATGAAAAAGTTCCCGGAGGTCCTCTCACACTGATCCCCATTGAGGAATGCAGGTGGGGAGCCCCCACCCCTTGGTTGGGAGGGTAGGGATAATGGGGAAGACGAGGAAAGTAGACTCCTACAGCGGCCCAAAGGGCAGGTCACTCTGCCCTTACCTTGCTTTATTTTTCTTCTAAATCAGTGGTTCTCAACCTTGGCTGCACATTAGAATCACTTGTGAATCTTTTAAAAATCCTGATTTCTGGGCCTCATCCTCCAGAAATTCTGTTTCTTTGTTACTCATGTTGTGGCCCCACTTCGTAACGAAGAAACAGAATTTCCGGAGGATGAGGCCCAGAAATCAGGATTTTAAAAAGATTCCCAGGTAATTCTAATGTGCAGCCAAGGTTGAGAACCACTGTTCTAAATGCTTAAGTGACCTGAGATATGTAACTGATTGGCCCTCCCACACAACAGGTGAAATCTCGTTTGTTTTGTTTGCTTTGCACCCAGAGCCTGCGGTAGCAAGTGCTCGGTGCATTCTTACTGAAGGAAGCTCAAATGGGTGTTACAGGGGAAGGTCAGGAGCCAAACACCTTGTGCTAGGTGCCAAGGTAAGTAAGGAAGCTGGGATGAAAACCACACAAATTGGTGCAAAAGTACGAGCACAGTTGGCCCTTTGGTATAAAAGTCCTTCCTGGACATACTCCAGAGCCACGCTTTTGAAAACTGTGTGTGCAATTTAAAAGTGCATTTCTCAAAATCAGCTTCCATCCCCGATATTATAGGAAAGAAGGGGATTAAGAGATTTGGGTAATCCTTGGGAGACATGACAAGCTTCATGATTCCTGCCTATTTCAGGCAAAACTGGGAATATTTAAATATGTGATTTAAATGCGGAACCTTGGGGTGGGGAGAGTGAGGAGTGGGGTTCTGGAACCCGGGCCGGAGTGGGGAAGGGAGGCCTGGAGTTTCATAGCAGCGGGGACTGTTCTGCTTTTCCTGTTTTTGTTTTAAAGACATTTGTAAGTGTCACCCTTCTCTGGGCGGAGCTCACCTGGCTGGGAAGTCAGAAGTTTTATAGGGAATCAAGAGTATGGGGTGCGGCGCCATAAGCGCAGACACAGCACACCAAGGCACCTCTCCAGACGGTGGCCTCAGTATGCGGGCGCTCAGAGGTGACCAGCCATCCTCCCACACTGCCCACTGATGCCAGAGATGCTGGGGACCCAGAGGTGGCAGCCTGCTGTGATACCATTGCCAACCATGTGTTAGTGAAAGGCCTGGGGAGAGAGAGCAAGCCCCACGCAGAGAAATGCACACCCGGTCTTTTTTCTAAGGAACTGGGTTTCGACCCCAGAGTTCTCTAACCCCCAAGCCCATCCTCTCTCCATAGGTTTTGCTGATTAACCTTGCTTTTTTGTATCACCAGTTCGTATTTATAGTAAACGTCACTCATTTCTCAGACAGCAAGACGTCAGGACAGTTTCAGGGGTGCCCCCTCAAGCCACGCACACCATTTTCCGACCTGCTTGCCACCCCAGGCAGAGTTCTAGCAGCAGCTCTGGACGCTGTCTATTAAGAGGGACCATGGTGGCCCAGCCAGTGTGGCTCAGTGGTCGAGCATCAGCCTATGAACTGGGAGGTCACAGTTTCACTTCCCTGTCAGGGCACATGCCTGGGTTCCGGGCACGATCCCCAGTCAGGGGCTGTGCAGAGGGCAGCTGATCAATGATTCTCTCTCATCGTTGATGTTTCTATCTCTCTCCCTTCCTCTCTGAAGTCAATAAAAATATATTTATAAAATAATAATAAAAAAGAGGAGCCATGGTGTCAGCTGGCCACCTGGCCACTTGCACCTTTAACAGTGCTTGGCACACAGTGGACGCTCAAGAAGTGGGTGTTTGGGAGTGTTACCCATTATTTAGAAGTGGGTGCCAGGTACAGGGAGGAATTCTTTGCGAACATAATCTCTCTAACCCTCAGGACAACCCTGAGAGGCAGCAGAATTCTCCTCCTTACAGAGGAGGAAATTACAGTTTGGGGAGCACAGTCGACTTGTCCACCCTCTCCAACCCAGTTAGTAGTGGAGCTAGGATTTGAATGGACTCAATATGCCTCCACAGCAGCTCCTGTGGTAGAACACCCTCAGGGGGTGGGGAGGGGCGGTGTATGTGTACGTGCGTGGGGTGGGGTGATATTTAAGTTGCTGTATCCAGTGCTGAGGGCGTCCAGATCAAGGCAGGCATCCTTTGATCTGGGTGTGAGAGTGGGAGTCAGGAGGGAGGTGTCTGGAGAAGCTGTGGGGAGGAGTGACCGAGAGGAAACAGGTCGGGGCAGTAGGTGGTGCACATTGCCGGTGAGGTGACATGGGCAGGCTGGGGTGACATGGGCAGGCTGGGTGACAGGCTAAGCTGGGCCTCTCCAGTTGGTGACAGGAGAGGGTGGAGGGAGGGGCCCTGCACAGAGGTCGCAGCTGGGCCCTATCAGCTCTCAGCCTGACCTTAGTGGTGGTGGTTGTTTTCAGATGGATCAGTCAGACTTGCCCCAGCAGCTTCCTGCTTTCTAAGGCCTTCCCTTCCTTGTTCCTAAGTCACTGGGCTATGAAAATACAGCATGTCCACCTGGCCAACTTCCCAGATAGAGCCCCAGGAAGTCCCAGTGCACAGTGATGTGGGAGAGGAGAAAGGAATAGCCTGTTCATTCTGTCATCCAATATTTATTGAGCATCTACTATGTGCTAGGTACCAGCACAGGTGCTTGGGACACAGAGTGACCAAAAAGCGACCCTGCCTCAGGTTGCTTCTCGTGGGAGCTGGGCGGACAGTACCTAACATGAGAAAGAAGTAAACTAGATAACAAAAGGCTGTGAAATAAAGACAAAGTCGTCCGTCCGGTGTGGCTCAGTGGTTGAGCATCAACCCCTGAACCAGGAGGTCATGGTTCAATTCCCAGTCAGAGCACGTGCTTGAGTTGCAGGCTTAATCCCCAGTAGGGGGCATGCAGGAGACAGCCAATCAATGATTCTCTCTCATCATTGATGTTTCTATCTCTCCCTCTGAAATCAGTAAAAACTTATTAAAAATAAATATATATATATTTTTAAAAAGACAAAGTAGAGTAGAAAAGGGGGACTAGGAGTGCCTGTGTGGCTGGGGCTGGGGCTCATTTTGGCTGCAATCTCAACAGGGCTGTCAGGGAAGTGAAGGAGTTACCCATGTAGTTCCAGTGAAAGAGGGGTCCAGGCGGAGGGAATGACCAGGCGAAAGTGCTGTAGCCAGAGGGCCCAAGCCGGTGTCTGAGCAATTGCAGGAGAGCAGGGGCTGGAGAGGAGCGGGCAATGCGGGGAGTAGAAAGAGATGAGGATGGCGGCTTCAGGAGCCGGAGAACAGAGACCCTTTCTGAGCCCAGAAGTGACATGCTCTGGCTTCTGTGTGTAAAGCACCCTTCTGCTCTGAGAAAAAGGTGGAAATGGAGACCCGCTAGAGCCTGGTAGGATATGCAGGTGAGAAAAGAGGGGGACCTGGGGCAAGGTAGATGCAGTGCAGATGAAGGGAGGTTGGATTCTGAATATAGCGGAGGGAGGAGCCAATCAGATCTCCTGATGATTGGATTTGGGGAGTGAGATAAAAAGAGGAGGGAAAGAAGACTATGAGTATTTGACTTGAGCAACCATCTCTGAACAGGCAGACCCCAGAGCAGGGTTGGGAGGGAGGGGCAGGAATACTGTTTTGGATCCACTGTGTCTGGCATAGTGGTCACTCCAGCTGGACGGGCCAGGACTGCCCAGAGAAAGGTCTGGACTAGAACCCTGAGGCATCGCCTACAGGCAGTGTTTAAAGCCAGGAGCCTGCACAAGGTCACAGCTGACCTGAGTGGTGGTTGTGAGGGTGTGTGAGTGCAGACAGAGAAAGGACAAGGGCTGGGCCTCAGTGACTCCAGGGTTGAAAAGCTCCAAAGAGGAGGAGGCACCCAAAAAGTGGGAGAAAACCTGGAGGATTGGTGCCCTTGAAGCCACGAGAAGAGAGAGCTCCAGGGACAAGGGAGGGGACAATTGTATCAACTCCTGAGTGGAGTCCAGCTGCTTTTGCTGTGCCCTGAGCCGCCATTCCCCCCTCTGTAAAATAGGAGTAATGATGTCCACTCCCAAGGGGTGCGATGAAGACTAAATGAAATAATGTACCTGAGACATAGGGCACTTTGTTTGAAAGCTCTTCCCAAGTGGGAATTTCTGTGGGAGAATCTACACTAATAAAAGACAAAGATGCTAATTGATCGTACCTTTGCTATGCTCACCAGCCAATCAGAAGAGTATGCAAATTAACCATAAAAAGATGGCCATTAAATTTGCATACCGCAGGCAGATCCCGCTGTGCCAACCTGCCTGGGGCTGGTGGCAGCACGATCCCCAGCCGCCAGCTGTCCCAGTGTGGGATCCGGGCCTGCCGTGTGTGGCCCGGGGCAGGGGGGCGGGCGGCGGAGCCCCTGCCCACCCCAGCGTGGGATCCAGGCCTGCCGTGTGCGGGGCATGGTGGGGCGGGGTGGGCGGGACGGGCATCAGCACTGTCCGAGCTGCTGCCTGACCCAGCGCGGGATCCGGGCATGCCATCTGCCACGAGGGGAGCAGGCCTAAGCCAGCAGGTGGTTATCTCCCGAGGGGTCCCAGACTGTGAGAGGGCACAGGTTGAGCTGAGGGACCCCCACCCTCGCCAGTGCACAAATTTTTAGTCCATACAAATAATAATGACAAAGTGAAATTATAACCATGATGATGATGATCATGCCTCGGAAAAGAATGTCGGAGGCAGGCCCTTGTCGTTGGGAGGACCCCCTGGCTGAGCGCAGGCTGAACTGAGTGGCCAGGGGACCAGGAGGATTTCCATGGTTGGGGGGCTTCGCAGAGAGGGGGTACTGGATGAGGAGAATTGGGGGCTGGGGAGGGAGGACACCTGTGTGAGGAGGATGTCACAGGTGCAGAGTAGGGACTGATGGGGGCCTGCTTGATTAGTAGGGTGTATGGTGTGTGTGTTCAAGGAACAGGGATGTGGGCAAGTGGTCAACAAGGTGGGGCAAGGTGGGATCACATTACACAGTGACCATATTCTGTAAACCAACAAGCAAGCCGCCATCCCTGGTGGGTTAGCGTCCGGCCCTTGTACAAGCCTCGGTCCCCCACCCCCTCCCCCAGAGCAGCCTCCCCACCACTCTGCATTGCAATGGCCTTGTTTGCTGTCTCCGACTTAGCGCCCCGTTTGAGGGAGGCACATGTGGTGCCAAGGAGGCTGAGGGAGAGGGTCCCCTGGGCTGCGCAGAGCGAGTCCCCCAGCACAGTGCCCAGCTCCCGGAAGGCACCCAGTGACTGAATGAACGCAGACTTGCCCCAGGGCGGCTGTTCTAAGGCCTTTCTCGGAGTCTGTGGGGCCATCAGCGTTCTTGGGAAGCCCCCGGTAGGAGTCTCTGAGGTCCAGGTGCTTAGGAGGACCCGCTGCCTGTCCCTGCTCCAGGCCCGGCCGCAGGTCCCAGGCACAGGAAGGCCGGGCTCCCCGCAGAGACCACTCCAGGCACAGACACCATCCCAGGTGGCAGTTTCTTCACCCTCTTCTCTGACTTTGGGGCCTTGTAGTTCCTCCCTGCCCTGGCCTCTCTTGTGCTCAGATAAGGAGCTATTTTTGCTGTGCATCCCTCCCCCACCCGTCCCTCCTGGGCCCTAAGCCCATGTGTGGCTTTCTCAGAAGGAGATTCCTAAAAGGTCCTGCCCTTCACAGGCGGGGGAGGAGGGAGCACCTCAAGCCAGGGGCATCTGGGGCCTTTATTGGCCTCCTCAGTGCCCGTCCTCCGATGCTGGGAGTCATAGGGGGAGAGGCCCAGGGCCAGGGCTGCCAGATAAGACAGGATGCCCAGTTACATCTCAATTGCACATGAGTCATGAATAATTTTTTACTATAAATATGTCCCATGCAATACTTGGGACAAAATTATACTCAAGAACGATTTTTTCATTGATCTGAAATTCAAATTCAACACCATGTCTTGTTTTTTTATGTTGCTTTTATTTGCTTGTTTTGGGGCAATTCTGGCAACCCTACTGATTGCTGGGCTTCCCCACCTTCGAGCTGCTGTGTGCACCTCTCCGCGGTTCCCTTCCCTTGTCTGCCTCGAGGCTGGTGGAAGCATGAGATGGCCAAGTGCTTGGCATAAGGGGCAACAGTTATTATTGTCCCTGGCTGAGATCCCACAGCCAGAAGGCAGCAGGGCCAGTATTCACCCTCCAGGTCCAGGTGCCCCGGTCTCTCAAGGACACAGCCTGCTGCACAGTCCTTGCGTCCGAGCCCACCCAGCCCTTGAGGAATCTGGGCAGAGGCTGCAGGAAGGCTTAAGGAGGCACGTTCTGGCCTGGACATCCGGAATTCTCCAATGACCAGAGAGGAGCCCTGTGGGATCGAAGAGGAAAGGGAGGAGACAACATGCATCCTGTGCTCAGTATACACCTGGTATTTTGTTCTCAAATGCAATCCTCACCCAAACTGCTCATTTCCCTTTTGCAGGTAAAGATACAGCCATGGCAACAGAAGAGAAGGCCCTTGCTGTTCCCCTGTTGGGACCAGGGCTCCTGCAGCCGACTTCAGGGCTTGCTCTGACCCTCCCCTCCCCCCCCTTCGCAGGAGGCCTGGGGACATGAGCTCCATGACAGCAGGTTTTTCCAGCCTGCTTTGTTTACTGACCCTTTCCCTATGCCTAACACAGAGCCCTGTACATATCTGGTGAATGATTTGAAGATAATGATAACAACAATGGCAGCTAACACGTATTTAGTACTTACTTTGCCCCAGAAGTGCCCTAAGCACATGTATTCATTCACCTGTCTTTGCCACAAAACCACTAGGAAGCACAGAGCAGGCACAGAGAAGGTAACTTGTGCCAGGGTCACACAGCTAATAGGTAATAGTTTAGATCTGGTTTGCCTGAGTTCCCAGTGGGACCACCTGTTTTTAATCTCCAAGGATGTGTTTCCATTGATTTTTGAGAGGAATGGAGGGAGGGAGGGAGGAAGAGAGAGAGAGAGAGAGAAATAGATGTGAGAGAGAAATATCCATTGGTTGCCTTCCATGTGTGCCCCTATTGGGGATTGAACCTGACGGGGAATCTCAGTGTACGGGACATGCTCCAACCACTGAGCCACCCAGTGGGGCCCAAAAGCAAACAGCACAACCTTTCACACACTCTGCAGGTGTCCACGGCCCTGGCATCTGCTCCTTTGTGGTCCCCTTGGTGGCAGCCCTCCCCTTCCTCTGGCTTCTTCACTGCTGACTTAATCTCCTTGGGGACAGGGAGTGTCTCCATCTTCATTTCCTCGGTGTCCAGTACGGTGACCAGCCCAGTACAGGGCCTCCTCTCCACCTTCCTGGCTGGCTGGTACGACACCTTCCCGGAAGGTGGGAAGCACAGGTATAACCACTCACCCCCATTTACCACCAGGAGAACAGGCTCAGAGAAGGGAAGACGAGTCACAACAGGAACAGCGAGCGGACCGGAACCGACCTGGGCCTCCTGAGTCAGCACTTTCCTGGCCAGGGCCCGCGGGGGCGGGGCTCGATGCTCTACAGTCCATGGGTTCTGGCTGCTGCCTGAGGTTTTGGGTGGGGGGAACCACCACCTGTTAGAAGTGGGCAAAGGCAACATACAGGCAGGATGTGGAGGGTGGGGTAGGGGGTGTGGGGACTTGACTTGAGGATCCAGCCCAGCCCTTTCAGAAGAGAGGCCTGTGGAGCTGGAGAGGATGAGTGGTGAGGCGCCGTTCCCAGCCTCTGGTGCGTGTCCGCCAGGTGCGCTTCTAAGCAAACAGAATGCAAAGCAGGGCATATTTAGCCTGTGGTCACTGCTGTGGCACCAGCCTGCTGCCCAGTCTCTCCTGGTGAGGAAACCCCTTGATGCAGCTCCCTCTGACTGGGGAATGTGCTCCTTGGGGGCAGGTTGGGAGGGTTGGTTTGCAACGAACAGAAAACCCGGAGACTCACAGCTCAAACAAGGAAAGGCAACCAGTTTCCAGGAAGAAATATATCTCAGCTGGAAACAGAAGGTCTTTATGTCTGTCCTTCTCATTGGCCATCGAGGGTGTTCTGTGGATAGACTTATACTGGAACCTGGGAGTAGTGGGGAGAGGCTATATTCATTCATTCATTCATTCAACAGGTATTCATTACAATTCCACTATGTACCAAACACTGAGCTAAGTGCTGAGAATACACTGGGACAAGGTACCGGTCCACTTTGAACTTCCAGTTTAATGGGGACAAATATTAAAGGAGCCTTGCTGTTACTTGATTACTGTTAGCTGTCAGTGCTCTGAAGGAAAACCACTGGATGCCATGAGAGGTTAAAATAAGGAATTTTAGTCTGGGAGTCAAGGGAGGCTTCCCGGAGGAAGTGGCATTGAAGCTGAGTCCTGGAGGGTGTCTAAGAGTTTATTTGGCAGCTTGCTTCGAGCAGGGAGTAAGAGGGGCTGAGCAACAAGCATTCCAGGCCCAGGGAGTGGCACAGGCCAAGACCTTGAAACAAAGGAGTGTAGCTTCCTCGTGAAGGTCATGCATGAAGGGCTCCTGAATGGCTGGAGTCTAGACTTTAATCTGATTGGGAGGCACAGCCCCTGCTTGCAACACTCCCTAGTCCAGTGGTTCTCAACCTTCCTAATGCCTCGACCCTTTAAAACAGTTCCTTATGTTGTGGTGACCCCCAATTTCATTGTTACAAATTGAACATAATTAAAGCATAGTGATCAATCACAAAAACAATATGTAATTATATATGTGTTTTCCGATGGTCTTAGGTGACCCCTGTGAAAGGGTTGTTCAACCCCCAAAGAGTTCTCGACCCACAGGTTGAGAACCGCTGCCCTAGTCTGATGAGGAAAACAATGGAATTCAGTCATGCGAGTAACAGTCCACTACCAGCAGACATGGAGGTCTGAAGTGGGGATGTCTGCATTGAAGAAACAAGCCAGTTGGGAAAGGTGTGTCTTGAGTTTTGAAGGTGGGACATGTCCTGAGTTGGCAGAGCTGTGGGAGTTTGAAGAGCTGTGAGCAAGGCTGAGGAAGTGGAACAAGCGTACTCGAAGTGGGAGGTGGGTGAATGACTGCATTTGGGTGTGTGTCTGCCTCTCCGATCAAGTTGATAGCTACTCTTTATTTCGCAACCACTGTGCCCCAAGCAGCCTGACCTCTCTCACTCAATCCATAGAAACAGCCCTTTGAGATGGGGATGACCATCCCACTTACCGACGAAAACAAAGGAGGTTCAGAGGCGTAAGCGGCACAGAGAAGAGGTGATCGGACCAGGAGTCAAACAAAATGTGTCCGTTCTGTAGCTCAACAACCTTCCAGCTCCCTTGCCTTCCTCATGACCTGACATCTTAGGAATTGTCCCTGCCCGCTCTGGGAGATGTGATCTGAGCTAAAACCATGTTTAGCCACTTGCAGGCATGGCTGGTAACGTAACTGTGGGAGCAGACCTGCTGGTGCACAGCCGCCCTCCTTTCCGGTCCACAGAGGAGCAGCTCAGGGACCTTCATTAGAGAAGGAAGCACAGAGGGTGGAGGGTCTACCCGAGACCTTGCCTACGTCTTCTCTCCATTGTCTACGAGCCTTGATATCACCAGAGCTGGGGGCTTTTTTGTGTGTTTTATTGCTATATCCCCAGACCCCAGAGTAGGGTGTAGCACATAGTAGGCACACCATACGTTTTGTTGAAAGAAATCTCCATGTGGGTGGTGCAGAGTGTTAAGGGGAATCTCACACACACAATCCCTGCCCTCTGGCAGTTTACCTCCGAATTGAGCACAACATAACACACATACACAAACA
Source organism: Myotis davidii (assembly GCF_000327345.1). Lineage (NCBI taxonomy): Eukaryota > Metazoa > Chordata > Mammalia > Chiroptera > Vespertilionidae > Myotis > Myotis davidii. The sequence continues at coordinate 837,584 of NW_006296279.1, read as the reverse complement.
TGCACACCTTCAAACACCCACAGGAAGCCAGTCTCTGAGCTAGCTGAGACCCTGGGCAACAGCTATTCTCTACCTGGGCCACATATGAGGAAATAGTGTTTGTGTATAATAATACGGACTTGGGCTCGGCTTGAGTCAGCCACTCATTTTTCCCAGCAGCAAAATAACCAGAAACAAAAAGCAAACTAAACCAAACAAAACCACAAAACCATCTAATATTTTGTTGCCTTCTTTTTGGAGGTTGTTTTTTTTTGTGTGTGCATATGTGTGTGTGGGGGGGGAGGGGGTGGGGTGGGCAGTGAATATAACTTACATAATAAAGTTTACAAATCTCAAGGGTACAGCCAGATGGAAATTTACATATGTCACATATGTATCTACAGGTGAAACCTCTAGCCAGAAAAACATATACCATTGCCAGCACCCCGGGGCCTTTCTCATGCACTCTCCCAGGAAGTAGCCTCGCCCCAGGCAGAGGTGCTGCTGTATTTTAGTTTGCCTGATCTTGACCTTCATAGAAATGGAGTCATATCTTGAATACTCTTTTGTGTCTGGCTTCTTTTCTCAACAATATGTTTGTGAATTTCGTGATTGCTGCTTTAAGTAGCAGTTCATTCTTCTTCACTACTGTGTAGTATAGACATATATCAACTCATTTATCCATTCTCCCATTGATGGGCATTGAAGTTATTTCCAGTTTGGAGCTACTATGAATAAAACTACAATGAACACTCTTGCACATGTCTTTCGTGAGCAGAAGCACTAATTCCTATTGATTATTCATAAGAAGTGGACTTCCTAGGTAGGCTTATTTTTAGTTTTAGCAGATTTGCCAAAAAGTTTCCTAGGTGTTACGAATTCATCCTTCCAGCAGCAGTATCTGAGGGACTGGAGTGCTTTTAAAGTCAGGAGTATGCTGCCTTATCCCCCTCCAAGTTCCCTGGCCATTTCCCACGAGATGGAACTGGAACCCTGGGGAGCCGAGCCAGGATCTCCATGTCCTGGTGAAGCTCTCAGGGGTCCATAGGGAATCAAAGACTCATTGTGGAGCCAAGGGGTGTTGGGGTGGAAGGCTGGGTAGAGGTGGGGGGGTGTCTGTTGGGTAGGGCTTCTCCACAGTTGGCCCATGAGACAGTCCAGGTGCTCTGAGAGCTGTTGCATGATGCCCTAGTGCAGGGGTCCTCAAACTTTTTAAACAGGGGCCAGTTCACTGTCCCTCAGACCGTTGAAGGGCCGGACTATAGTTTAAAAAAAACTATGAACAAATTTCTATGCACACTGCACATATCTTATTTTGAAGTAATAAAACAAAACGGGAACAAATACAATATTTGTATTTGCATGTGGCCCGCAAGCCGTAGTTTGAGGACCCCTGCCCTAGTGGATTGGACTAGTGCCAGGGTGACATCTCCAATCTCACCACAAATAAAAGGTGGGTGGCGCTATTTATTCTTGAATAAAATTCTGGATGGAAATCTCCTACCACAGAAGAATTTGGTCTTGTTCCCTGTTCCCAATTCTCTACTCAGCTCCCTCCTCCCTCCCTTCTATCAGAATTAATAGCTGCTTTGAGGAGATGGGCCAAGCACCCAGGAAGAGGGGAGTGGTAGGACTCCTAGGAGAGGAAGCAGGAACCAGACAGGGAGGGATTGTGAAGAGGACTGACCAGCAGAGAGGATTGCCCCAGTTAACTTTAAGAACCGGCTTCCAGGGACACTTGCCCTATTGTTGCCACTGATGTGATGTGATGTGATGTTGACAAAGTTAAAAAAAAAAAAAAAGGTTCACATAGCCCTTAGTTGGTGGGCTCACCTCTGCCGCCATGGCCTAGGAGCCTGGGGAGAATGAAGTAAAAGGGAGTCCAGAGTGGTCATTAGGGGAAGTCAAACCTGGATCCCAGTCCTGGCTCTCCCTTACAGCGAGGCTTCGAGCAAGATGGTGGAGCTTCCTGAGCCTCAGTTTCCCTGCCTGTAAGCCCACACCCTCCCATGATGCTCTGCGGGTGAATCAGGTAAGGCACACAATGACATTAACAAATGTCGCTCATTCTCCAGGAGTGAGGGGAGGTCAGGTATAGGGAAGCCGAGGTTCCCTGGGACCGCTGGTGGGCTGATCTAGGAGGCAGGGATGTGGGATGGGGAGACCATCCGGCTGACTCTATCAAGACCTGTTTCAGACTCAGTATTCTCTCTCCTGAGAACAAATAGAAGAAAGGGCCTCAGACTGCAGCTGAAAGGACTATAGGGACATAAATTGAAGAGTGGGCACCAAAGTGCGCTGCAGAGTCACTGTTCCTTTAAGTCTTTGGAAGGAATAGAGAATCTCTCCCTTGGGGGTGTGGGGATACAGTTCTACTTGGTGTCACAGGAATGATGTCCTGAGTCGCTTGTCTCCACTCCCGGAGGCCAGGCCCTGAAGAAGGCGTGGCTAGGGTGGAAGCCACAAGTTCAAATTTAGTTAGGGGAGACCTGGGTCCATTCATTGCTCCTCCGGACTCTGTGGTGGGCAGGGCAGGGCAGGAACCCTTTCCCAAGGTTCCAGGTCCGACATTCTCGGTGATCCCTCCCTCTGGAAGACCTCTGACCGCCCTGGAGACCCACCCCAAGTGGCTTTTTAACCTTTGACACTGGCTCATGCATTTCCTATCCCAGGCGAGCCAGGCTAAAGGGTCTCGAGGTTTCCTCCCTACCCCAGAGCTGTGGGCAAGCCCAGTTACATCTGGCCAAGCTCAGGGTGGCAGAGGGCCTTCCTTCCAGTTCAGAGAAGGGGCTGGGGAGGAGGCAGGACTCTGATGAGCTTGCACTGCCAGGGACGGAAGGCAGCCATGGAACAGGCATGGGGCAGGGCACCCAGCCTGTCACTGTGAGAACAGGTGACAAAGCTCCGTTTCCGTCCCTCCTGGGTGGCCTGAGACGGCTCCCTATGGGAGCAGGGACCGAGGCAGCTCAAGGAAAGAACCAATGTACAGGAGACTCTCCATCTAACTCTCCAAATGCTACATTCTAAAGTTGGCTGTTTATTTCAGGGCTGATA
>NW_006296279.1:827363-834395 GCF_000327345.1 Myotis davidii | reverse complement strand
CCTCCTGCTCCCCCTCCTCCTCCTTTTTGACAAATAAAAATGTATATATTTAAGGGGTATCATGTGATGTGTTGATATACATATAAATTGTGCAGTGATTACTATATCACAGTCCACTCTGCTTCTGTATCATGAATCCCGTTCTCTGGCCTCCAGGGCCTCCCTCCCTGAAGGTAAAATAGCACGATAGTAGCAGTGATCATAGAGTACACCCTTGCCATGCACTGCCTGGAGAGTCTTTGCACTTTCCCGAAGTGCCCAGGGGTCTAAAGCTTGCAATGGAATCACACGCAAGGCTCCCTATTCTGCTCCTCCCCATCACTGTTTCAGGTCTGAACCCAGGAAGAGGCCCCTCCTGAAGGTGCCACAGCCAAAGCTACAAACACACATAAACTCGAAAAGGTCAGGCAGTGGGCAAGGTGGGTGGGAATGAGGAAGGAGTGGGGAGGGGGAGAGAGAAGGCAGAATAAAGTCCTCCCCCCACCCCCCAGGCTGTTAGATGGGGGAGAATTTAACAAACCTCCCTGTCTTCTCTGAGGATCATGGGACCCTGGTGGGGCGGACCCAGGGGATAAATAGGTGAAAGATGTGCTAATTTGCATGCTATTTTTGCACAGCATTTGCATGCTTTTCATGTAATGTCTAGAGTACAGCCCAGGGAGAGTCCCCAGGCCCCATTCTTTCCTCTCCCTTCTTCGCTGAGGTGCTGCCATCCCCTTCCCCCCAATACACATACTCAGGCCTGGGTTGGGACTGCAGAGGTGGGGACCACGTGCCTGGAGTCTGAGCAGGAGATGGGCCCCCACGGTGGTGAGGAAGCCAAGGGGAGGGGAGGGTGTGAGGGAGAAGGGGAGCCTGCTCGGAGGATGAGGGTGGGGTACAGGGGCCTGGGAATGAGAAGCTTTCTGGCTCCAGGCTTTTTCTAGACCAGGCTGGAAGGAAGGAAGCCAGATGAGGCGCCTCTTCCTGAAAACGTGGGGTCCTGTTTCCTGCTGCAAAGCAGGCTTTGACATCAAACACCTTTCTTTTCCAGTGGCCCTGTTTCAGCCACAGCGTTTACAAAGGGGGAAGGGGGGACTGGGGCACCAGGGAGGGGGCCCTCAGGGACAGGGCCCTTTTTGTCCCTCCCTTGTGCATCCACAATGGCTTGCTGGACTCAAGATCAAAAAGAACAGGGGTCCTGCGGGGGCTCCTGGTGAGCCTGGGGTGCCAATCCCTGGCTGGCTTCTGATTGGTCAAGGGTGGCTAATCCAAGAATGCCCTGGGGCAGGAATCGGGAACCTGGAGAGATTACACCCTCACCCTGTACTGGGGGGTCCACCTCTTTGCATCTTTTCTTTCTCTGTTTTCTTTGCTCACTCTCTTGTCATCTATGTAATTTGTTTTTATCATGAACATATAATTATGACCCCATCGCCCAGTTAGCCTTTCCAGGCACTCCCTCCCCCACTGAGAGCACAGCCTCCCCACCGTTGCTGTTGACAGACTCACTCGGTTCTGCCTTGGGCTCCTGGAAACATGGATCCGCTGCCTGGGAGGCAGATAGGCCATGGGGTGGCGGGAGGGCAGCGGGAGGGGGGCTGCTGGGCGGGGAAGGCTGGGCACACCGTGCGGCCTCGAGGGCCCCAGATGCAGGAATGGCCAGCCTGCACCAGGGGCTGTCCATTCAACTCCTAGGAGCAGTTCATGTCTCCTGGGGAGAGGCCGGCGGAGAAGAGGCGGGAAACAATTTCTAGAACCAGGAAACCAACAACCTGGCTGCCTCTCAGGCGGGGCAGGCCCAGGAGCTCTTTGCACAGGCACCGCCTGGAGCAGGCCCTGCTGCAGGCGCACTCCCAGGGGCTGGGAGGCGTGCGTGGGATCTGCAGACGCTGGCGAGGCTCTGTGCACGTCCGCAGGTCAGAAACCTGCTAGACTCCAGCTAGGCCTCTGCTCCTGGCTGTTTGCCTTCAGGCGAAGCTCCATCTCCTCCCAACCTTTGCAGTCCCACCAGGGCTGTGCCACAGTGCACCCTGGTGTCAGGGGGCCCACCCGCTATGCCACAGTGCACCCTGGTGTCAGGGGGCCCACCCTCCTTCTGTTACACTTGGGAAATCTTGACCAAGTGGGGTCAAGTGACCTAAGTGAGATCTCACAGCTGATCGGCACATTTCTTTTGTGTTTGGAATTTGGAGCTGACAGAGATTTGGGCGACGTGAAGCCAGGCAGTCAGGGTCCTGAAGGCCTGAGCTCACAGTCAGCTCCGCCCCTTTCTGAATGTGTCCTTTGACAAGTTACTGAAGTGATCAAGTCTCCGCTGCGCTGCCGGAGTCACTGGAATGAGGCACATCAGAGGCCTGGCACCCAGGTTACTCAGTAAGTGGTTCTACAACTGTCTGATAAGGTGGTAAAGCAGTCGACCACAAGGCTATTTGGTGCTCCCTCCCTTGGACCAGGCTCTGGGCTCATTGCTGGGGTCACTAGAAGACGTAGAGTATCTGGGTAGGCGGCATGTGGGATGCAGATAAGAAAATACTGCTGTTATGTGACTGGTGTCACATGAATGACAGAAGAGAAGCACTGAGCCCAGATGGTGGGGAGGGGGGTGAGGAGCGGCGGTATGGAAGACTTCCTAGAATTTGAAGGATGAATAAAATTTAATCAGGCAAAGAGGAAGGGAAATGAGATTCAAGCTGAAAGAACTGCAAAGACAAGACCTGAGGCTAGAGACAGCCTGGTGTGGTCCTATGGTCCCTATGGCTGGAGGGGACGGGAGGGTGGACAGGGAGGGGCTGGTGTGTATGAAGGAGGGTGGGCTTTGACCTGAAGGTCGGTGGAGACTTTAAATACAGCCGCGCCAACACCAAACGTTCTCAACAGAGGAGCACGTGTAGAAAATAAAGAACTTTGCTTTAATTTATCCTTTTCTTCTCAAAAGTGTTGCTTCATTGTTTGCTATAAAAAAACAAAACACCCTTTTGCCTTTATTCAAGGTCACTGGCAAATAAGAAGTTTGGCACAGAACTAGGATACTTGGTATAAAAGAAAGAAATTCAAATTCAAACCTAACTGAGAAATGCAAGTCCATTTACCAAGGGCGTAATAAAATACTCTTTGCCTTAGCCAGTTTGGCTCAGTGGATAGAGCATAGGCCTGTGGACTGAAGGGTCCCAGGTTCGATTCTTGTCAGGGGCACATGCCTGGGTTGCAGGCTCGATCCCCAGTGTGGGGCGGGCAGGAGGCAGCCAATCAATGATTCTCTCTCATCATTGATGTTTCTAGCTCTCTCTCCCTCTCCCTTCCTCTCTGACGTCAATAAAAATATTTTTTAAAAAATAAAATAAATAACAACATCTACAGTGTAATATGTGACATATGAGAAATATATATATTTAAAAAATAAAAATAAACTACTCTTTGGGCCTTAAACCTGGAGGGGAACCCTCCCTCCCCCAGTTAGAGATTCACTCCAATTATGTTTTTAAGTACTTAACACATTGCAGTTGATTGTTTTCAAAGCTGTGGTTGGTAATAGTGGGTGGGGAGGGAGGGGTTCAAAGTGTTTCATTCATTCAAGTTGATTCAGCAAATATTTGCCAGGCCTTGTTCTAGGTCTAGGTGCTTGGGGATAAGGGCTGAATAAGACAAGGTTCCTGCATTCCTATGGCTAACACCAAGTTTTCAGGCAGGAAACACCCAGCCATCCTGACAATGATGGCAGAGTAGAGTGGGTAGAGCCTGGCATTTTTAAGTCAGACCAAACCTGGGTTTGGATCCCCCTGTTTGAACTCAGTCATGTGACTTCATCCCTTTTAGGTCCTCGAGAGTAAAGTGAGAGAGCCCTGGCCGGTGGCTCCGTTGGTTGGAGCATCGTCCCATTCACCAAAAGGTTGCAGTTTCAATTCCCGGTCAGGGCACATACCTAGGTTGTGGGTTTGATCCCCAGGTGGGGTGCCTACTGATCAATGCTTCTCTCTCTCTCTCTCTCTCTCTCTCTCTCTCCTCAATCAATGAAAATATTCAGGAATAAAAGAAAAAAAAGAGTAAAGTGGAGAAACAGAACCTACTTCATGAAAATTGTGATGCGCTTGACATAAGACTGTATACAATAAGCCCTCAGTAAGTGATAACCATCAGTACCAATGTCTTTGGGACAAACTCAGAGGCTGAGAGACTGAGGAGAAAAGAGGCTTTACTATGGAGTAGAGACTGGTAATGACTTTAGGGGGAAATAGACCCGCTCGCTCTTCAAAACCATTGGGAGGAAGGTTCTCCGGGGTCCAGATTGGGTTTTGTTTAGCTTATATGTCCCGTGTCTAGCACATAACAAACATGGTTCTTAGCTCTTGGCCAGGGAGCTGGGTGCCAGATAGTTCCAGAAAGACACTATTCCATGGGCATGCTGCTCGAGCCAGAAAAGTTCACTAGAACCTGGGACGTCATCAGGAACTGGGTCATTTGTGAAATAAGCAAACAGGACATGGAAAGCCAGCGACACATTTTCGGGAAGAGTGCAGAGAGCAGAAAGTTCAGGAGAGAGCAGGCTGGGAGCAAGGAAGGATCAGAAAACCTTGGGGAGTGGCCTGGAAGGTCTGTTCCACAGTTCACACCTTTGACCTTGACCCTCCTCAGACAGTCTGCCTCACCTGTGCCACAGCAGCTTCTGCAGTTCATTCTTCCATTCAAACAAGGATGAGGGACCTAGGTCTCCCACCTAAGAACAGGACTCTTTGATGCTTAGGATGGTCTATGGTTTGCCCAGAGAAGGGACAGCCAGAGTCCCAAGTAAGAACACCCCACGGCCAGTCTAGCAGAGCCAGAACACTCCCCAAATTGGAAGATTTTTCTCCTGGTTTTGGGGCTTTATCCTCATGCTCACAGATTCTGGGAATGTTAGAGCTGGACAGAGCTCTGGCCGACCCCTCGTTGAACACTCAAGGACCCCGAGTCCCAGAAAGGGCGGTGACTTGTCACTGAAGAGCAGTGAGCTGAAATCAGAACCCACACCAGTTGGTTCGCTGTGGGTCCGTGCACACAATTTGCAAGTGACGCACGCATATGACCTCCGAGCTCCTGACTGAGACATCCAACTGCTTCCTTCCCTTCTCTGTTTGGATGTCTGAAAGGTTCCTCCAGCTCCGTGTGTCTAAGACTGAGCACCTCATCGTCTCCTCAGCCTGGTTCTCTCACAGCATTTCCTGACTCAGTGCCTGGCACCACCTACCCACGTGAGCAAGATGGGAGGAAATCACCACCTTTTTGTCCACAGGTGGCCTCCTGGGCCTCTTTCTGAAACAAGACGGGAAGCTAGTGGTGAGATGCATGTGACCTTTGTCCTGCCACGAACCTTATCTCTTAGTGGTTTCCTTTAAATGTTCCCAAAGAAGGTCACCATGTACAAGTGGGGAGAAAGACTAACACGGTGTGACCCTACTGTCGTTTTAAAACACACTGAAAAAGAACAACAGTCGATAGTGGGATCCAAATAAACCTCCTTCCTTTTTCTTTTTTGGTAAATTTCCATTTGGAATATCTATTACTTGGTAGAGAAATAAAAAGTATAAGAACTTTTCTGAATGTATGCGCCACACACACACACACACACACACACACACACACACACGTTTAAAAAAATGGAAGATCAGACACTCAATAATGAAACCATATTTCCCCTCAGCCTGGGACCTTTCTGAAGGTAAAACCCATTTCACTTCCTCTCTTCATTTCGTCCGTGCACCCCATGGCAGCCAGCACTCTTTCAGTTCCAAGAGACAGAAAATGCAACTCCAATTAATTTAGGCAAGAAAGGAAATATAGATGTTTCCGTAGCTTGACAATTCCAGGCGTGGGATCTCCCAGAACTCGAGGGATGTCCTCAGAACTTGAGGGCATCTTTCTCTGTTCCCTGCCTTGGCTCTCCTCCCATGGTGGCAGGATGCCCACCAGCGGGCTCAGGTTCGTATGTTCTACCAGAGAGAGCTTCATCCCCCCACTTGTTCCAGCAAAAGTCTCCATGCAGATTCCTCCACTGATTGCTGTGGCCAGGGGTGAGGGGTGGGGTGAATCTCTTTCTGGCCAGGCCTGGGGCAGGTGCTCACTTCTGGTGATGGGACCCCCAGGAATCTTATAAACTACAGGTAGGTGGGCCAGAATAAGGGGGAAGGAATGACGAGCAGGCAGAACAGAAGGTGACCCCCACACGCTGAGCACCCAGCTCTGCCCACAGTAGGGGCTCAGTCCCTGGTAGGTCTCTACCTGGAACCAGCTGGCTCATCTGAACATCCAGAGAGAGGGATCCTGGGGCCCTGCATGTCCCAGAAGGTGACGGGAGGGGATGAGTGTTCACCTGGTTGCATGGAAACGGCCCTTGAGCTTCTCCAAGCACTGTATGCCCAGGAGGCCAAGCTTCACAACTGGTAGAACTGGGCCCAGACTGGCTAAGCGCTGCTCAGGATGCCTGGGAGCACCTGGAGCTCTGCTCCCCTCCCAGCAGGCCTGGCCCTGGGCCCCAGGTGCTCAGGGAGTGCTGATCAAGACGGAAGGATCCAACTTCTTACCAGGTGTGTCGAGGGTGTAAGATGAAGAGGAAACACGGCTGTGTTGGGGAAGCTCCCGGCCTGACAGGGGAATGTAACAAGACAAGATTGAGCCTTGGCTTTGGAGCCTCAGGCTGATGTGCCGGCTCCCATCAGAGACCGTATGCACACCACCTCTGTACCCGGGCTGCCCACCCATCTTTGCTTCTCCTGACTCTTCTGTTACCTCTGCCTTCTGTGGTCCCAGCTCGTTTTTATTTATTTTTAAAAATACATGTTTATTGATTTTTCTTTTTTTTTAAAGAGAGAGGAAGGGAGAGGGATAGAGAGATAAAAAAACCGATGAGAGAGAATCATTGACCGCCTGCCTCCTGCACGCCCCCTACTGGGGATCGAGCCGCAACCAGGGCATGTGCCCTGACCGTGAATGGATCTGGAGACCTTTTGGTTCGTGGGTCAACACTCAACCACTGGGCCACACAGTCCAGGCAGTCCTAGCTCATTTTGACCACATAAC
>NW_006296279.1:795846-827315 GCF_000327345.1 Myotis davidii | reverse complement strand
GAATCCAGGAGTCCCAGCACAATGTCTGCACTGATGAGCGAACCCCACCTTCCTGCCCTGGCTGAGCCCCTCAGCTGAGTGGAAGGCACCACCAGGCAAGGCTGGCACAGGCCCTCTGGGCCAAATCTCTCAGCGGGAAAGGCCCCAGGAAGCCTGGCCCAAAATGAGGAGCAAGGCTGGTTCCTACAGGGACCTCCATTTCTAAACCCGCTTCACTGAGCGGGGGAGGGGAGGCCGAAAGGGAGAAAGTGACAGTGAGGCCAGGAGTGAGGAAGTGAGAGGCGATGGAGGCTGGAACCTGAGAAGCCAGTGCTGAGAGGCCCAGGAGCCGGCCAGGCAGATATGGGGCTATCAAGTCACACCCCTCTGGGCAATTCCCCAGGAGCTTCCGGGAGAAACTGGCTGGCACTGTCTGGACCAGCAGCAGGCAGTGAGCTCACAGGGCAGTGAGGCCACCTGGGCGAGCCAGCCTCCTCCTCCCTCTCGGCCTCTTCCTCCTCTCTGCTCTCCTGCGGCACACCTCTCCCTTACACTCTCCTCCCCTTCTCCCCCTCCTCCTTTTCCCCTTCTCCTCCTCCTTCTCCTCCTCCTCCTTCTTCTCTCTGAGGTGGGCCTCTGCTCACAGTTTAAGAAAGGCTGCTGCAAAGCCTGTGTGAAAATCACTGGTGTCTGGTATCTACGATGCCACGGGCGGGCTCCCACAGGGGTCCTTGGTCTTCCTGCTGCCACCGAGAAGCCGAAGGTCCTGTTCCAGGCAAGTTCTCAGTGAACATTAATGAATGAATGGATTAGTGAATGGACATGGTGTTATCTGATGTGAACTCTATAGCAACACTTGGAGACAGCTCAGAGGGCTGCTATCAGTGTCATTTTCAGCTGGGGAATAGAGATGTGGCACCGAGCAGTGAGATGCCATCACGTTGGAATGCAGTAACCAACTGGGCTCAGAACCCTTTGCTCCCAGCACGATGGCCCCAGTTCCTTCACTGATGCCCACTGCCTGACCCTTTCACCCCCTGCACCCCCTCAGCCACTCCTTGGGGTTCAGAGGGTCAGGCTGAGGGAAGGTGCGGGGATCAAGGGGTCAGATCTGCATCCTGCTCTCTCTGGCCTGCTATTTCAGGTTACTGTTATAGCCTCATCTCTGGGACCACAGCACCTGGGGGTCCTCTCCCACTTCACTCCCCGCCCCTCAAAGCAGGGACAGCACCAGGGTCAGCCTGCTCAGTGTGGTCACATCAGATCCTCCTCTGTAGTTAAAGTGAAACCTGGTGCACACGGGCAGTGACCTTTGACCTGCTGATAGGTGCCCGATGAAATGATACTGCCCTCCTCCACCTCATGACTTCCAGGAATCAGAGAAAGTAACATTCCCTGGGATTTGGAGGTGGAAGGCACTGGAATTCGTGAGCATCTCCATTGGTGGTCTTATGACCCCTACAGCAGAATTGGGGAGCTCTCCTGGCACCCAAGGGGGCTTTAACTTCAGCAGTGGCCCCTCTGAAACCTACCAGCTCCTTTGGCTTGAGGTCCTGAACCTGGTGGAGGAGGGGACAAAGGTTTCACATTGTATTTGTTATATGCTTTCATTGTCAAGTAATTATCTGATCTCTTCCAGAACCAATTTGGCCGGGGCGGGGGGAGAGCTGGGGGTTGGTGAAGCAGTGGTGGGCCTGAGTAGAACTACTAACTACATGTGGCTATTTAGAGATTTAAATTCATAAAAATGAAATAAAAAATTTCTACTTTGCATTTGGAGTGCTCAATAGCTACTGTATTGAACAGCACAAGTATAGGATAGTTCCAACATTCCAGAGAGTTCCACTGGACAAGGCTGGGCAAGAGGCTGACCTTCCCTACCGCTTGACCTTGGTTCCCTGGATAACCCCACAGGCTACTTTGTGAAATTGGGCCTGTCCAGGGCAGGGGGTGGGGTGTTGGGGACAACATGGAGCTAGCCTGGACACCTCAGCGGGAGGGTCTGGGGGAAGGTGCCACTTCCTCGCTCACTGTCACACCGCCCCTCCCCGGCCCCAGGACACCCCCTGCTGACTATGAGCAGCAGGGCGCCCAGCAGCAGCAGGTGTGGGAGGTTGGGCGGATGCAAAGGATGCTTGTGGGTGAGCAGGGTAACCTGGGTTGGAGGAGGAGGAGGGCTGGGGGAGCGCCCCAGCTGAGTACAGTGCAGAGAAACAGAGCCCTACGGAGGGTAGCCTGTACCCCTGCTCCCTTCTGAATCACCCAGAATTGGTGCCCCACTGTCCGCGTTAACCTGGTGGTTACTTTGCATAAATGACTGGTTTCAGATCCCGTTTTCCAGATGAACAAGCTCAGAGAGCGGAGGTGAGGTTCTAGAGGTCTCACAATCAGAAGCAGAGCAGGGGATCTGACCTGGGCCTCAGGCACAGGCCCAGCGTCCCTCCACGTCCCCACAGTGCCCGGCTGGTCTACCAAGTGAGTGTGAGGAACGGAGGGCTGGCGCCGCCCAGGTTCACAAATATTGCTGCATTAGTCGGGAAATCCTGCTGAGGACCAGGGGCCATTGTTCAGGTTACCAAATGCCCCTTTGGGTTGAGAGCAGTTAAGTGAGGCTCCCGTGCAAGAAGCCGGTCTCCTGACTTGGCAGAGTCCCATCTGAGGCTGAGACTTCAGGCTGTTGGTTCCCAGGACCTCGCCTTTTGGGGATGAAAAGACCAGGACAGAAACTTATTCATAAAAATGAGGATAAGCCCTGCCAGCACGACTCAGTGGTTGAGTGTCGACCTATGAAGCAGGAGGTCATGGTTGGTTCAATTCCGGCCAACAGTACATGCCTTGGTGGTGGGCTTCATCCTTGGTATGGGGCGTGCAGGAGGCAGCCGAATATATATATATTTAATATAAATTTAAATAATATATATATTTAAATGAAGATGAAAGTATTCTGAAAAGAAGCCCGAAGTTCTAGGAAACAAGATTAGGCTTCCCTGTTTCTAGGGTAAAATGAGGCACAGAGGTGCCTGCGCACTCAGGGGCAAGGACAGAGCCTATCCATTCTGTCTGGGCGGTGCCGCCCTGGCATCCTCCTGGACCCATGGGCACCTCTGAGGCCCAGGCTCACAGGAGGCCCAAGGTTCATTCCTCTTTTCACCACAAGAGGTCACTGCTGCTCACAATTACAGAGCACTAGGCTGGACCAACTCCCAGTCAGACTTACAGAATCAGACTTACTGGGGATGGGCCTAGCCTTCCAAGGAGTTCTGATGCTTGCTCAGGTTCGAGAACCACTGATGGAGACCGCCCTGCAGGCCCTGCTGGCCCAAGGTCGTGGTCAGAGTAACTCACGGTCACCCTCCTGAAATGCCCACCCTGCTACCTATCTCAGGCAGGACCTACCTTCGCCTTGAAGAAGGTCACAGATGTACTCTCTGCCCTGGTCTGGCCTGATGGCTAATCTCCAGGCAGCCCCCTGCTTCTTCCTGCCCCGTGAGGAACAGTTATGCCTCTGCCTTTGTGTCTGGGAAGGCTGTGTGGCAGGGGGGGCAGCCTCGTGGGGACAGGGGGACCTGAGGAATGAGCCTCTTCTCATCCCCTCCCCATCACTGGACCTGGGCCATGGCCCTCAGTGTCTGCTCAGCTGGGATGTGAGTGGGGTGAGGGGAGGGGTGTAGTGCCTTCCCTACCCTGTAGCCGGGGGCTGGCATGGAAGTCCCCAGCTGTATCCGTGTCCTATTGCAGTGTAACAATAGCAGCACAGACTCCGCAGCTCCACACAATGCGCTTTTGCTACCTCTCAGGGTTTGCAGGTCAGGAGCCTGGACAGTTTCACTGGGTCCTCTGCTTGGGATTTCAAGGCTGCCACCCAGGCACCAGCTGTGATGTGTTGTCATCGGGAAGCTCGTCTTAGGGGAGACTTGCCTGCAGGCTCACTCCAGTTGCTGACAGAATTCACTTCTTTGAGGTTATGGGACTGAGGCCCTGGCTTCTGGCTGGCTGGAGGCCCCCATCAGCTCCTGGCAGGTGCCCACATTATCGAGAGGCTCCCCACAGGTCAGCCTGGCTGCAGACCTCACCAAACCAGCACTGATTCACCACGGATTTAATATTGCCGTCCAACCAATAGGCCCCAGCCATCTTCGCTGGTTTAACGTAAGTTCTAGGTTCATCTTGCACATGCCCAGACCTGGATCAGCCCCTCCTCCAAGAAGCCCTCATTGATTCTGAGGATAAATGGCATTTTAAGACCACAGTCTGGTCCGTAGCATCCATTAAAAAAATATATGAGAGAGAGAGAGAGAGAGAGAGAGAGAGAGAGAGAGAGAGAAAGAGAGAGAGAGGGAGGCACACCGATTTGTTATTTCACTTATTTATTCATTCATTGGTTTTGATTCTTGTGTGTGCCCTGACCTGGGATCGAACCCACAAACTTGGTTTATCGGGATGATACTCTAACAAACTGAGTACCTGGCCAGGGGTTTACTTATCATCCACTTTAAAAAAATTAATTCGTTATTGTGTTGTGTGTATTTTTAACATAGGTATGAATCATTTCATTAACCAACATGTTGTAGTACCTACTATTGATCAGGCAGTTTCTGGAGGAAAGTGGATTCTGAACAAGTGTAATTGGTACCAATTTCAGGACCCTAGAGACATGGATGTGGATAAGCCACTCAAGGGCATATGTGCAGTGAGGCCTCAGCAAATCCTTGGGGACAGAGCGGCGCTGCAAGTGATAGGTCTGCAGCGGGAGCCCAGAGCTTGAATGTCTCCGCATCTATTTGGCTGATGAGGGAGAGATGTTTGAGTTCAGGACGATGCCAGGTAATGAGGGCAGGTGACTCTTGTTGCCATGTTTACCAGCTCGGTGGCCCCGGGGACTGAGGCAGGCAGGAACACGGCTGAGCGGTCTGAGCAGCCTCTTAGGTACCCTCTCAGGCATAGCACCTGACTTCTGCATAAACAGGTAGGAGTCTCAGGGGCCAGCAGAGAATTCTGGGCACGGCTGATTCTCATTATCTGCAGCCACGTTCTAAAAGTTGTGCAAACATGGAATTAGCAAGGACTGAACCATTGCTTCTAAGGGAAACACAGGGTTAGGTCCCCACCGTTTTCAATCCAGCTCTGCCCCCAGCAGCTTCATAATTCACATCTCCAATTTATTAATCAAACTGCATCCGTGAGGCGGTATCATGGGCCCTGCGGTGCTCCTCCGCGTGAATGGTTGCTGCATATTTAACTATGCTTCAGCGACTTCCACTGATGCCAAACGAGAGGGAAATAACCACCACCTTCTCTCTCCAGTACCAGCTCACACTCAGCACGGATGATCGCAAAGCCTCTGCAGGCCGATTAATCAAAATAAATTAGCAATCAACACAAACAGCAAGCTCTCCTTGAAGTATGGTATCAGGGCAGCAGGCAGGGGCAGGATGGAGGGTGGGCATGGACCCCTCTCCTGGTCACAGGCATCATTTGGAAAAGGGCAGGGAGGCGGCCCATTGCGTCAGGAGGAGGATGCCAAAACCTGGTCACCTGTGCGCGTGTTCCCCAGAGTCACAGGCCAGGATCTGAAGCTCACATCTCGCCTTGGCACATGGTTGCAATGGAACCTTTTTGCTGGCTCAGAATGTTGACCCGTCAGGTCTCATTTACATGGCTGTGTGGGTGTTTGAGGGTGAGGTGGTGCATGGCTGTAGAAGGGGATGAACTTTTTCAATCAAACAGAATGGTCGGTATAGTAGAACCAAGATTGCACAGCCTTTAGCTCTGACCTCTAATACGCTCCCTGATGTCTACTCTCCTGCAAGTTTGGCTGGGAAGTGGGGGGAGTGGAGGAGCATGATACCACCCCTCCCCAACCAGCTCCCAGCATTGTGCCTGCACAGAAACGTGCTCCACACAGCCGTTCTGCCTGCAGGAGGTGTGGCGGACGTGGTCACTGGTCCCTTCTCCTTGCCACTTGGAGCAACTTTCCCAAAGGGCGGGCAGAGCCTTGGAGTCCTGCTGCTCCCTCCCCACCAGCATGGAAGTGCTTTGGAATTTCTGCCCTCAGGGAAGGGCCAGGATGGTGATGAGATGCTCAGAGGCGAGGACTCATAGTTGTTCCAAGTTGCTCCGGCCTTAGCTGGCCCTGGGGTGGAAGCACCTTGGGAACCATGGTTCAGAAGAGGTCAGCTTCAGCTCCTGGAAATGTGGGAGTCTCTCGTCCCCAATCCTTGTGACTGTGGTGCTGTGAACGGGCCAGGAGAAGTGTATGGCCCGGCTCCTGACTCCACACCCCTGCTGGAGAAGGCAGATGAGGCAGGAAGGCAGCTAATCTAATGGGACCAGCCACAGAGCAAGCACCAAGTGCCTTATCACCCAGGGAAACAATCAAAACATACAGGCAGGCAGGTGGGCAAGCCGAGCCAGCTCAGCAGACCCAGTTCTTCTTGGCGATGTCACTGCTTTATTTTCCACGCTCAGGCCTCGATGTGCCCAGAAGTCACTCTCTCACCTAGTGCCTGGTACAGCATTACCTGGGAGCTACTATAAGGCAGCTCAGTGGCCAGCACAGCACCCAGTGCCTCTCACCGGGCAGCAGGCCCCCATTTCGGTGCCTCCGAATGTCTGTGAGTTGCAGCCTGGCTCACTGGTGGCTGTGGCCAGAACCGTCTGCAAGTGACTAATGTGCAGAGCCCAGAGTCAGGCAGGCGGCCCGGTGAGTGTGGGATGCCCGGCAGCAACCTGGGCCCCTGCCAGTGCCACAGTCACCTCCAGCACCTCAGCCAGGAACCGCGGTCCATGCTCCCTCTTCTCCCTGGATTCTTCCCCAGGCTCGCCCCTCCTCCAGCTCCAGCGAGGCAGAGCTTTCTGCACTTGAGCTTGCCTTGAGGGAAGCAGAGAATTTCCATTAGCAAAGAGGGGGACAGGCAAGGATGTGTGAGGCAAGGGTGAAGACACACCTGTTCAGGCCACTAGAAGCACCCCTCCCTCTCCTGGTGGGGGAGGAGGTAGGAAGAGGTGACCTCCAGCCAGGACCCATCCACAAACCAGCTGGAAACACCCTCCCACAGAAGGATCCCCAGGGCTCTGCAGAGGGTGCGGTGAGCGAGGTCTTGCTCCCCAGTGTGTGGCACCCAGAGTGTGGCTGGGGGCATAAGGGGCCCAGAATGCCACCTGGTCCAGGCCTCTCTCACCACCTGGGGCTTCTCAGGTGTCTGCATCAGGCCAGGCAGCTCCCTCTGCAGATAATACAGCTCCAGGTGAAAGAGGCTTAGGTGGGTCTCCACGGCAACCACGGATCAGGAGCTGGCCCCGCCCCTTCATCAGGGGAGCTCTGGTTCCGGCCTCCTGAGATGCAGGCACACACTCCAGGGACACCAGGCTCGCTGCCTCCTCTGGTCAGCGTTGCTTTCTCTCAGCACAACTTCTGAGAGCCTGAAAGTCGGCAGCCAGCCACAGGGAGAAAGAGGAGGGAGGCGCTTAGGATGTAGGTTCTCTCCACCCTGCCCTCCCTTGGCTGCCCAACTTTCTGCTTTTCCCTGAAAAGAGCCAGACACTCTCTCCTCCCAGCCTGGGAAGCAGAAAGCAGGACCCCCGCTGGACTCTTCACCTCCGCAGAGGCTGAGCCCAGAAAGCCAGGTAAGAGGGCATCTCCCCAGGAGACGGTGGCTCCTGTGCCCTAGGAAGTTATAGGGGCCGTGGCCTGTCCTGGCTTCATAAACCCTGGGGAAGCCATAGCTTCTGTCGGCTCTGGAAACAGCATTTTCTCTCCTGCTTCCACGGGGAGGACGCAGGCAGGGGAAGAGCCACATCAGAGATTCTCTCATCCTCTCGAGGGCTGTGACTTGAGCGCCTACGAAGCACATGGTGCAGAGTCTTGGGACCAGGACACATGGATGATGTGTGGGTCTCAGCCCCGGCCACGGAGCTGAATGTGAGACCCCAGTCGCCCACCCAGGAGAGGGAGCCTGGCCAAGGTGGCTGGCTGCTCTCTAGGGAGGGGGTCAAGCGTGGGAGGGAAAGTCTGAGCTGTGACCATGGGATCAGCCCCTTCCAGCTGTGGTCTGTTTCTAGGACCTGAGCTACCCCCTCCTGGTTGCACCTCTGCCTCAGAATGAGGAAGAATGCCATTCATTCATTAGTTCATTTAGTCGTTCAGGACCCACTAAGCAAGTGCCTGCTGCAGGCCAGCAGATCCAACAAATTCAGCTCTTGTCCTCATATAGCTTGGAGCCGGGTGGGGAGAGAGGAAAACAATGAAGCGAGGAACCTGTCTGCTTCGGAGGCCATGATGATAGGCCGTGGTGCCAGGCAGCGGCAGGCACGCTGTTCTGTCTCAGTGAGGGGCAGGCTGCAGGGGTTGCTGCTGACCTCCCAGGTGCATCCTAAAAGGTGAGCAGGTGTTTGTCAGGTGGGCAGAGGCCCACAGGTCAGGCGGGGTCACACCCGGCTTGGTGAATGACGTTTATTTTTTTTCCGTGATGCCAAACAAAAGTAAGGTCAGTTTGCAGTCTGTGAAGTTGGCCTTGGACCTCAGTGAAAACAGGACTGGGAGGAAGATCATCTGGAGAGGGGAACCCCAACTCTGCAGCCGTGTCGGGACCTCTGTCCAGACCAGGGCCCACTTGCAGCAGAGCCGCCTGCCTGCTCAGTGAGGCAGCAGGTGCCTGGGACAGCCTGGCCCAGGGGCTTAGGGTCCTGGGGACCGTGTAGGGCAGCCCCTCGCCCTGGCCTGCAGCTGCCCAGCTCAGCTGTTAGAGCCCAGTGTCAGAGGGGGAGCCTGGGTGGGGCTCCCCTTGTACGAAGAAAACAGCTTCCTGGCAGGGACTGCACTGTCCTTCCTTCGCTGGCCGGGGCCGTTGGCCTCAGTACTCCTCCTGCAAGGGCGTCGGAGCCTAGCTTCCAACTCTGAGGTACAACCCACATTGCTCCCACCAACCGCCCTGTCCCTGTCCCTGGTCCCCTTCCACTGCTCACTGCTGGAACCAGGCTCCTTTGGCCCTTGAGTCACGGAGGTGGTTTTTGGGTGTATCTCATGAGCCACAGCTGGTATAGGTTCGCCCAGGGAGCCACAGAAAAGACATGATCCTCGGGGACGTTTAAAAATAGACTGAAGGGAAGGCCCGGAGAGGGTGGGGGGTGGAAGAGGTAAGGGGGGAAGAGGGAGGAGGAGGGGGAAGAGCAGAGAATGAAAGAGAAAGGGTTTGGGCGAGTGATGCCAAAGGGCACAGACCAAACAAGTGAGGGCTTTTCTACTGGTGCTGGGTAAACTGAGGCTTCATCCCCGAGCCTTCCCTTCATGGGGGGCAGGGGGCTCAGCTCCCCCAGAAGCCAGGGTTGGACAAGGCCAGGCACAGGATTGGGGTCAAGCTTGCGCCAAAGCAGGGGGTCCCTTACTTCTTGTACTATAAACCCCTTTGGAAGGAAGCCTGTGGACACATTTTCAGAAAAATGTTTCTAAAGGCATAAAATTAAGTTTATAAGATGACAAAAGAAACCAGCTGCATTAAAATACAGCTACCAACCTATTTTTTAAAATATATTTTTACTGATTTCAGAGAGGAAGGGAGAAGGGGAGATAGAAATATCAGTGATGAGAATCACTGATCAACTGCCTCCTGCACACCCCCTTCTGGGGATCAAGCCCACAACCCCAGCATGTACCCCGACAGGGAATTGAACCCTGACCTCCAGGTCGACACTCAACCACTGAGACACACCAACCGGGCTAGGGACCTATTTTTAAAAAAAAAAAAAACAACAATTTGAGATACAGTAATATATGTCCTTCCCCCTCCATCCATATGTAAAATAATAAAATCTAGTGGCAGGTCTACTCTAACAAATACCATGATTTCACAGTAGTGATGAGCTGACGTGATATTTCAAGAGTGACAGCACTGCAGTGTTATCTATACCTGTGGTCTCTGCTGGGGATACAGTCACAGAAGTGATGCTACTGCTGAGGTCTGCGGACATGCTCATAACTGGCGGAAATACCACACTCCAGTTCCAGTTAGTGGAAGCAAAGATGCTTTTCCCCCCATTGTGAGTTCATTAACCGCTGAATTATCCCTGTGGGCCCCAGGACACGACACTGAGGGACAGTCACAGGCCTTGTTGGTTTAGTTAGCACTTACACGGACATTACTACCCTTATCACTTCATCTTACAGACCGGGAAACTGAGGCATGGGACAACGAAGACTGGGAAGGCTGTGGGCGTTGAACTTAGGTTCCCTCTGCTAAAGCCTGCACTCTCCCCCAAAACCGCCTCCTCATCTGAGCCGGCCATCAACCAGGCCAGAGTGGGCACGCCCTTCGTTGGTATTGTAGCCGGTTCACAGCTGTGGCCCTGCAGACAGAAGGGCTGCACCCATGGGCATGCCCCTCAGCAGTGCTGCCATCGCTTGTCTACTTGTGTCCATTGCTCTCATGAATGTAGGCTCCTGCAGGGAGCCCAGCACCAGCACGGTGACAGGCACACTGCACACTCCCACCTGTGTCTGCGGAGTCATGAGTGGGTCAGAACTCAGGCCAGGGCTTCAGGCTCCAGAGCCCAGACCTGCCCAGTAGACACCATGGTTTTTCCCCTCGACACCCACAGCCGACTGTAAGAAATGCCACAGCTCCCTAAACGGATGTGACGGAAACCATGGGAAGGGGTGCTGAGGAGCAAGTCAAACCCCCAGACAGAGTGAATTGAGAAGGCTTCCTATAAAGAGTGAGTTTTGAGCCAGACTTTTTTCAGCTTTTAAATTATGTTCAGACCTAGCTGGTTTGGCTCAGTGGATAGAGTGTCGGCCTGTGGACTGAAAGGTCCCGGGTTCGATTCTGGTCAGGAGTGCATGCCTAGGTTGCCGGCTTGATCCCTAGTAGGGGGCGTGCAGGAGGCAGCCAATCAATGATTCTCGCTCATCATTGATGTTTCTATCCCTCTCTCCCTCTCCCTTCCTCTCTGAAATCAATAAAAAGATATTTTAAAAAATAATGTTCAATTATGAATATGAAAATGTAGAAAATTTGGAAGAATAGTGCAATAAACACCCATAAATCCCCCCTAGATAAAACAGTTGTTAGCATTTTGCCGCATTGCCCTGTGCGTGTGTGCATATACATGTAATGTTCTCTGAGGATTTGAATGTGGGACATTGCAGACATTATAATGCTTCAGCCATGAACACGTCGGCTACTTGTCATTATTCCCCTATAACCCTAATACCATTTTTATACCTAAGAAAATCAACACGCATTCCCTAGCCCTAAACTCATATTCAAATTTCCCGAAATGTCCTAACTTTTTCTTAAACAAGGATTCAAGCAATGTTCCTACAGCAGAGGCAGATTGTCGGTGCTGTTGACTGAATGGGAAGCAGTCATTCCTCCCCGGAAGGTTCCGGAGTCACCACGGTGCATGCTACCAGGGCCGGGGGGAGCAGGAGTGAGGGGCCTTGAAGCGAACACTGGGGAGTTTGGCTCTGCCAGGGGTTAATCCAGAACAAGGGGGGTAGGTAGAATTCCAATTGTGCAGAGCACTCAGCAAAGACCACCCTGCTCTTCTGACGAACCTCTGAGTGTCTTTTTTAAAAATATATATATTTTATTGATTTTTTACAGAGAGGAAGGGGAAGGGATAGAGAGTTAGAAACATTGATCAGCTGCCTCCTGCACACCTCCTACTGGGAATGTGCCCGCAACCAAGGTACATGCCCTTGACCGGAATCGAACCTGGGACCTTTCAGTCCACAGGCTGATGCTCTATCCACTGAGCCAAACCGGTTAGGGCACCTCTGGGTGTCTTTATCAGACCACACCTGCCATCGCTTTCTTCCCTAGACACTCAGTCACAGCTCAAGCTCACACGGGGTCTCAGCTGTGGGTCAGGTTTTGGGGAGACCCTGGGATAAACCTGTGGCTGTCTGGACGGCCCGCCTCTCTTGGCTGCTCTCCCTCCCTCCACCTGCCTCCCTCCTTTGCCCTTAAGAACTTAATCAGACCTGCCAAAGAGCCTCCAGGGAGAACAGCTGGCACCAGAGACAGAAATAGCCAGGCAGAAACCCTGTCTCAGTCCAAGCCTCCAGCTCCGGCCAGGGTTGGAGGCAGAGAGCATGGGGGTTGGGGAAGGAGAAAATTCAGAGCACGCTCCTGTCCCCCTGAGACC
This sequence comes from Myotis davidii, assembly GCF_000327345.1. NCBI lineage: Eukaryota > Metazoa > Chordata > Mammalia > Chiroptera > Vespertilionidae > Myotis > Myotis davidii. Next base: position 815,189 of record NW_006296279.1, on the reverse strand, counting down.
CCACCACCTGGGCCAGAGAAGCTAAGCACTCACCGAGCCCAGGAGTCTTTCGGGGTCACCCCACCCTGTCCCTGCCGTCTGATGATGTGGGTTGACCCTGGGAGGAGGGCCCCTCCCCGGCCTACACTCTGGCTTTCTTCTGGCCCAGCCACACCTGAGGTGAGGAGTCTGGGAGATTAAGGAGATGTGTCCATCCTGGGGTCACTTCCCCTCTAGATCAGGCCTTAGGTACTGAGATCCGAAATCCCTTCCCAGACAGTCGCCTGCCCACTTCCTGAGCCTGAGCAGGTGTCCTCCGTGTGCCCAGTTACCGAGGGTGGATGGCATCACCAGTGTGGACCAGCCTGAGGGGATCAAAGGGGCAGCTGTTGGTAGGGTCGTGGGTGAGGCTTGGACGTGAAGGCTGGGGTGCCTCATGCATGTTTGCAAGGCCCCTCGGGGTATGAGAAGGGGAGGGGGGCAGGCTGAGGGCCAGGAGCTGGCTCAGTCCACACTGCCACGTGCCAGCGAAGAACTCGAAGGAGGCCAAACACCCCCAGTTCAAGCCTGACCCTCCAAGGTGCTATAAAGGTATATTGACAAGAAGAAAGAAGTACTTATTTCCTAAGTGCCTAGGCCAGCGGTTCTCAACCTGTGGGTCCCGACCCCTTTGGCGGTTGAATGACCCTCACACAGGGGTTGCCTAAGACCATCCTGCATAGCAGATATTTACATTATGATTCATAACAGTTCAACATTACAGTTATGAAGTAGCAACGAAAATAATTGTATGGTTGGGTCACAACATGAGGAACTGTATTTAAAGGGCCAGAAGGTTGAGAACCGCTGGTCTAGACAGAGAGAGGGACACTGATGAAGGCAGGGAGCTGTGGAATGGCCCAGCACAGTCCCTAGTCCCTGCGGGCACTGTTAACCCATGCGTACTTGGAGTACCCTTCAGGGGGCTGAATGAACCCTCGAAATGACATCTTTTGGTGCTAGGCATCAACCTGATCCAAGTACTGTATATATTTATTTGGCATTGAAATACTCATTATTTTTTATTTATTTTAATTTTTAAAAAATCTTTATTGTTGAAAGTATTACATAGGTCTTCCTTTTTTCCCCATTAACCTCTTCCAGGTTAACCTCACCGCCAGGTCCTCACCACCCCATGGCCTGTGTCCACAGGTTATGTATACATGCATACAAGTTCATTGGTTGATCTATTCACACCCACCCTCCCCTGCCTTCCCTCTGAGGTTCAACAGCCTGTTCCTGCTTCCATACTCTGGCGGACCCATGTACTTTAAAATGCAGGCACTCCAGGAAGGGTAGTATGCCATACAAGGCCTCCCTCTGCCTGAAGCGATCGAATCCCTTGGCCTGGTGCTCAGGACGGCCCACGGCCCACTCCATCGCCCCCTTCCCCATGCTCCTGCCCAGCTCCGGTATTCTGAACACACGGCGTGGCTAAGGACTGAGCAGAGGAGGCCCTAACTGCCTGGACCCCAAGAGGAGGGTCTGCCGGTCAGTCTTTCCCTCCCAACTCCCAGGAGGACTCAGGGTAGAATCTGAGGCCCCCTCGGGTGACAGGCTCAGGCTGCGTGGAGGGGAACGGTTTTCAGATTTCCTAATTTTGACGATTGCTAAGGGAACTGGCTGTTCAAGTCTCCATGGGTAAGGAGACAATTTGATTTGTGCCACTCCAGAAGGCAACTTCTACCCCGTAATCATGTTCCCATGTGTGCCTGATTCTCCAGCATGAACAACTCATGTCTGGGCTGAGCATTGTGGGTGCAGAGAGGTGGGAGGGCTGCCTAAAGCCTGTGTGTCCTCAGGAGGTGACACAGGCCTCACGGCCAAGCTGTAGAGACTGAGCTCATAGAATCTCTTTACTCCGCACCAGGGGAGTCTGGGCAGGAAGAGGACAAATGGTTCAGAGAAAGGGGAGCCCCTGGAGGGGAAAAGGCACAGAAAGGGGAGCTGGGGTACCTCGGAGATCCACTCAGATTTTAGTCCAGGAGTGGCACTTACCTTCACTGCTGTCAGGCACAAACCCTGACAGGCAGCAGGGCATGCCTGAAAGGGCAGCTCATCCACCCATTCACCCATTCATTCATTCACCCATTCATTCATTCACCTAGTCCAGTGGTCAGCAAACCGCGGCTCGTGAGCCACATGGCTCTTTGGCCCCTTGAGTGTGGCTCTTCTACAAAATACCATGTGTGGGCACGCACATACAGTGCAATTGAAACTTTATTAAGTTAATTTTAGGGAATGTTGTGGAGTGAAAGAAGATATTAAGTTAATAACAATGTACCTACCTGTATAGTTTGTTTAAAAAATTTGCCTTTTAAAAGAAATTTCAATTGTTGTACTGTTGATATTTGGCTCTGTTGACTAATGGGTTTGCCAACCACTGACTTAGTCAGTCAGTCAGTCACCAAACCATATTGAGCAGGTCTGTGTGAATATGCTGATGGGTTAGGGTCCTGCCTTCACACCTGATGCTCCTTGCAGACCAGGTTGGGGCCCTCCACCTGGGAACCTTCTCCCTCAGTCCATGTGTCTGAGGCCGCACTCACCCTTCCCCGCTCTCATCCACGAAGCCTTCTGTGGTCCCTTTCATCATCTGGAGTCACTCCTTCCCTCCCCCGGCCGTACCCACTCTGTGCTTCACCAGCCATGTCGACTTCTTTCCACTGATGTGATGGTTCTTACTCATCACGCCCTGCGTCACTGGAGAGCAGGCCCCTGACAGGCTTTCCCACTTGTGGTCCTGCACAGATGTGCACACAGTGCTGGATTAGTGCTCCCAAATGAATGAATGAATGAATGAGAGCTAAATGAATAAATGAATGGAAGGTAAGTTGTGTCTTTTGCAGGATGATGTCAAGCCCATACTATTCTAAGCGTCCTTCAGCCACAGGCTGGGACGTTTAGAAACTTAGGGTATTTTCCTGTTAGGTTGACATAGTATGTAAGCATCTGTGTTGTGTGTGTGAATTTTTGCCCTTCAATCGTAGGGATAAGATTGTACTCAGCCATTCACAGTAGGTTTCCTTCTTTGGCATCAGCAGGGATTCAGGAGGCAGTTTCTCTGGGCTCAATTATCTGGATGTTTTAGGGATTACTATAACCATGGATGTATCTCACTTTTATGGGGTGCTTACAACATGCCAAGTTTATTCACAACCGGTGCTCACAACAGCCCCACCTTGTCTTACAGAATTAGAAATGATTGCTCAGAGGGGTTAAGCGACTTACTCGAGGACACCCAGCTGTGAGGACGGAGCAGACTTTCTTACTGGGATCCCAGCTCCCCTCCCTCCTCCTTGCTCTTCCCACCCTAACCGGCAGAGGGGCCCAAGGAAGACACAGGCACTCTGCCCTGTCTCAGCAGGGCCAGGGGGCCATGTCCCTCATCCCGTGGCTCCGGTGGAACGAGGCCCTGCCCCGGCTGTCCTCCCGGAGCCCGGCTGAGATGGTGCTGGAGACACTCATGATGGAGCTGGCAGGGCAGATGCGCGAGGCCGAGAGGCAGCAGCGGGAACGCAGCAGTGCGGGCAGGAAGATCTGCACCGGAGTGGACTACAGCTGGCTGGCCAGCCCGCCCCGGGCCACCTACGACCTCAGCCCTGGTGAGCGGCTGCAACTAGAGGATGTCTGCGCCAAGATCCCCCCGTCCTACTGTGGGCCCGCCATCCTCAGGTAACCCTGGCCCTGGCATGGGGCCCAGCTGTTGGGCTGCAGGCTCGCTCCAGGGAGGGTGGCTGCAGTGGCAGGGCCTGGGGTTACCAGGACTGGGGCCAGGGGGCCTAGATGACCCATCGTCTGTTAGAAGGAGCAAGGCAGGAGGAGGAATCTGGAAGAGGCCCTGGAACATCAGGCCGTGCTAGGGGCTCAGAGGGAGGCAGGGTGGCTCCTGGGTCCAGGCTCATGAGTTTTGATAGGAGAGAACCCCAGGCTTTTGACTTTCTGGTCTCCCTGTCCTGATGGTCATTGTCCTGGATTTTAACAAGCTGGGTCCTTCTCCATTAGTTCATCCTCCACTCTACCTTCTTAGAGAGGTTTTCCCAAATAACAGTTATCCTATTTCCCAAAAGCGTGCCTAAGGTGTGTGTGTGTGTGTGTGTGTGTAAGGGGTTGCAGAGCCCTAGGGCACGGAACATTAAGAGCTTGGGTACAACAATATTCCTGAATATAAGTGTAACCTTAACAAAACCATGACCTACATAGTCCAGCATCAGATGGATTCCTGTTGAAGTCAAAGAAGCATTAGTCCCATTTCAAAAGTAACTCGGTTTTTTTATCTGCATTTCTCAAACACTAGTAAAGAGATACAGATCCACAATAAAACATCTTAAAATACCCCCCTTAGATCCCCAGAATCTCCTCTCACCCATCTTTTTTTTAAATATTATTTTTCTTATTGGTTTCAGAGAGGAAGGAAAAGGGAGAGAGAGAGAAACATCAACGATGAGAGAGAATCATTGATCGGCTGCCTCCTGCACGCTCCACACTGGGATCGAGCCTGCAACCTGGGCATGTGCCCTGACTGGGAATCGAACTATGACTTCCTGGTTCATAGGTCAACGCTCAACCACTGAGCCGCACTGGCCGGGCTTCTCTCACCCATCTTTAACGAGTGTATCTATTGTACACCTTTTTCTCTGAAATGCCCCTTAAAAACTCTTCTCGAGTTCTGTCTACACGCCTCTGGATTTTGTTGTCTTTGTAACTCCCTCCCACTTCTTCCTCCGGGCTGCGAATCTTACCCTCTCCATTTTTCTGTACCATGGGGGCCCCCTCCCCCAAATGTATCTATTTCCAGGAGCACCCTGGGGACAGGGGCAGGGGTCAGTCTTGGGGGGGCTGGTGCTGATGAGGGAATCTAACCTGGCAAAGCACACCTCATACATGACGGGAGCCTGGGGACATACCTATGGTGATGGTCCTGTCACATTGGCTGCCTCCCGTCCCTGCTGAGAGCTTGGAGCAGTCCTGACTTAATACGATGGAAGAACCCATGTAGTAAACGACGTGTAACTACCATTCATTAGTAGACCCAGCAGAGACCCTTTAGGCAGAGGAACCAGCAGGGAGCCAGAGAACCTAGGGCTGGGGGCACCTGTGAGACTCCCAGCTGGAGCACAGACCGAGACAGAGCGGGGGACCCGGTGTGCATGGGCAAACAGCCATGGGAGAGAGACCCCTCTGGCCAGCGGGTGAAGAGTAGAGATTGGAGAGAGGGGGTGAGCCGGAAAGCCTCATATCCTGGGAGGTGAAAGCAGTGGGCTCCCTGCACCACACCGATGTGGATAACCAGGGCCAGTGCCAGGGTCTTCCATGTTAGCTCATTACACCCCAAAAAGGTGGCTGTGACCCCGCTTTACAGACGGGGAAGCTGAGGCTCATGGAGGCCTCAAGTGGCAGAGCTGGGATTCGAACTAGGGATGGGCTGGGGCAACAAGGAGGTGGGGTGGCGCCGAGTTACTTCAGGAGAAGTGGGGGATTTGGGACTTGACCTTGGGGGTGCACACGGAAGCCCCCGAGGCCAGGTGCCACCACCAGGTGACCGCCCCTCCCTGCAGGTTCCGGCAGCTGCTGGCGGAGCAGGAGCCTGAGGTGCGGGAGGTGTCTCGGCTCTTTCTCTCGGTGCTGCGGGAGGTGCTGGAGAGGACGAAGCAGGAGGAGGAGGCCCGCAGGCTGACCCGGCAGTGGAGCTTGCGGCCCCGCGGCCTGGCGCTGGCCACCTTCAAGACCCGCGCGCGCATCGCTCCCTTCGCCAGCGACATCCCCACCATCTCGGAGGACGTGGAGCGCGATGCACGGCCCCCGCCCCGGACCTGGAGCATGCCCGAGTTCAGGGCGCCCCAGGAGGACTGACCCCCTGCTCCTGCCCAGGGGCAAAGCTACGTGTGGAGGGGGGGCATGAAAGGCCTGTGACCATCCCAGGTCCTGGAACCTCCTGCCATGGGGCCACGGGCGGCCCCATCCCAAGGCACCCCTGTCAGATGGAGCAAGCCCCTTGCCCACCCAGCCCTCCCAGGGTCAGGGCTTGGAGCTGCCTCTGGGCCCCCTCAGTCCCCTGGGTCTCGGCAGACAGACCAGGGCCCCACCTTCTGCTTCTGGCCGGAAGAGGAAGAATTGCCCTGACTTTTTGCCAACACCTGAGTCCTCACCCCGTCCTTTCACCCCATCTCCCTGGGTAATGAGGGGCCTGTTGGGTGGTGTCCATTCTCTGCTGGTGACTGGAGGGTCCACACTGCAGGTGGGTCCCAGCCTCGTGGGCGAGCAGAGCGGGAAGCGGCCAGAGAGTTCACCGGGTCCACTCTCCTGACTTCCGAGTGAGGACACCAGGGCTCAGAGAAGGCCACGCTTCTCCCACCTTAAACGGATCCCTGCGAGTGGTGAGGTTGTCCCTGTACAGTCTCTGTCCCTGAGTCCTTGAGTCCTGGGCTATGATGGGACAGGTCCGAGGACTATGTCTGCACCTGCCTGTGGTCTGGCTTCTGTCTTACCTTGGCCTTGGTCTGGGGGGCTAAGCTGCTCCCCGAGAAAAGAGCTGGGGCAGAGGTTGGCTGCCGTCACCCCACCCCAGGGTGTCATCTCCTGGGAGGTGGCCAGTCCCCAGCAGCTCCTCCTAGAGCAGTGGTTCTCAACCTTCCTAATGCCGCGACCCTTTAATACAGTCCCTCATGTTGTGGTGACCCCCAACCATAAAATTATTTTCGTTGCTACTTCATAACTGCAATTTTGCTACTCTTATGAATCATAATGTAAATATCTGATATGCAGAATGTATTTTCATTGTTACAAATTGAACATAAATAAAGCATAGTGATTAATCACAAAAACAATATGTAATTATATATGCGTTTTCCAATGGTCTTAGGCGACCCCTGTGAAAGGGTCGTTTGACCCCCAAAGGGTCGCGACCCCAGGTTGAGAACCACTGTCCTAGAGGCTCAGCTCCCCACTAGATGCTTTGGAGAATCCAGGTCTCTGAAGCCGGGGCCCCTTCTGAGTCTGGCCATGCCTGCCCTTTGGCCTGCCCCAGAGCCCATACCCCTCAGTGACCTCAAGGCACCTGAAATGCTGCAGGAGAGCCTCCCCACGGGTCAGAGCTTGATGATGGGCATGCGGAGTCTCCAGTGTGGGAATCACCCATAGTGAGTCCCCACACACTCTGGGCTGTGGGTGTGTGTGTGTTGGGGGGGGGGTGTCTGCCCCCAATTATCCAGGCACTCAGAAAACGCAAGTGAAGCAAGTACCTCGGTTGCAAGCTCGTCCCCGGCCCTGGTTGAGGCGTGTGCAGGAACCAATCTCTCTCTCTCTCTCTCTCCCCATCCCTTCCACTCTTCCTAAAAATGAATGGAAAAGTATCCTCTGGTGAGGATTAACAACAACAAAACTAAATAAATGAAAGATTTCTTTAAAAAAAAGAGAGAAAATGTAAGTGAATCTTTTCTTAAGGCTCAGGCACCAGGGGAGGCAGAGGGGCCCCCCAAAGGCCTCTGGGTTCCCCAGGCTCCTAGTGGTGCTGGAGGCCAAGCCTTTCCTAGAGCCACTCGCCCCGCCCCGGCCTTTCAGGGAGAGGCTCAGGCACCAGGGGAGGCAGAAGGGCCCCCCAAAGGCCCCTGGGTTCCCCAGGCTCCTAGTGGTGCTGGAAGGCTGAGCCTTTCCTGGAGCCACTCGCCCGCCCGGTCCGGGGCGCAGCTGCGGAGGGAGCCAGGTGGGGCCCGTCTTCTGGATGAGCTTCCCCTCCTCACCCGGAAGCGGCTCTGCAGGAATCAGAGCTGAGCGTCTGCGGGGCAGAACCAGGGCCTGCAGATCCACCAGGGCCTGGTCAGGTTCCTCCCCGAGGCCGGGCGGCCTCCCTGGCGCCCCGAGTTCTGCCCCCTCATCTGGGGAGGCCTCAGTGCGTCCTGGGGGAGAGTGCGGCCCCCGCGCTGGGTTTGCAACTGTAAGAGACACTAGGAGCCCTTCTGCGCCATCCCGCCCAGAGAGAGGTAGGTGTGGGCTCCCGCAGAGGCAGGGGGAGAGGGGGCAGGCGGTTGACCGCAGCCTCCACGTTGGTGAAGCTCCGGACCACCAAGGGCCCTATGCAGGTGAATCTTGAAGTAAATAAAATGCCAGGGGAAGAGAAGTCAGCAGGGAAAAATCCACATATTCCCTCACAAAGCTCAGTGGAAAAAAAACTTATTTTCACTCAAATCTGGTCAGAGAATCATAGGATGGTGAAAAACCTCTCACCCAACACTGTCAAGATGGAGTTGATTTTCTCGTTCACATACTTGGTAAAAGTTAAGAATGACTTCAATGAAAATATACATCTTAAACGTCTTAGATATTTTAAGACAAACTATGGCTCATTTAACTGCCCAATTTTTAATGTAGGTCCCAGCTGTGTTCACTTGTGTGTGTGTGTGTGTAAGACACGTGTGGGTTGTCTGATGGGAGTGCTACACCTAAGTTGCATTGGGTTGTGTGTCTTTAATTATAACAGTAAGAACTGGTCCAAACAAGTTTTGGAAAAAACAGAAGAGAACCGTGGTAAGCAGATAACTCAGTTGGTAGGGGCAGAAGTTGTGGAAGAGAATTAGAAAAGGATCTACCAGCCTGGACTTTTCTGGGTGCCCTGGATGTGGGCCAGCAGGAGGAAATGGAGTGTCAGGGCCCACCGGGTGGTGGTCCAGAGGAGGCCAGTTAAGAGAATGTTTCTTTCTCCCCACCCCCACCCCCCCTACATGCGCCTATTCTCCCCAAAGGAAAGGGAGACCCGAAGCTCTCAGTGTTGTGTTGCTTTTTAAGTTGAGGTAACTGACCATCCATGAAGCCTTCCCCGTCCACCTCAGTAAAACAGACGGAACCCACCAGCCTCAGGCTGTCCCGCTGCAGCGAATCCCAATCGGGAATCAAATCTGTGAGATTCAGGTTGTTAAAGGGAGTAATGATGTCCGCCTCAACTTCTAGTTTAAAAACTCCGTCACATATAAAAGAACAAAACAGATGGAGAGGCTCCTAGTGAGTGTGTGATGGCAGCTGTCGGCTGTTGAAGGGGTTGGGGTTGGGGATGCTCAGACTTCCAGGATTACCTGTTTGCATGCAACTCCCCACCACTGGCCACTAGAGGGAGCCAGTGGGGTTGGACCACTCAGCGGTTACATTTTATTTCACTTTGGGTTTTTGTTGTGAACATTTCAAACAGCAAAATAGAGGGAAAGTGTAAGGAGCTCTCATATTCCCATCACTAGGGTTTAATAGTTATTAACATTTTACCATATTTGCTTTCTTTTTTGTGAAGTATTTTCAAATAAATCCCAGACAGCGTGACACTGCACCCCTGAATACTTTAGTATGCACCACAAAGGAATAAGGAAATTTACCTGTGTCACTACAATATCATTACTCCCAACAAAATTAACAGTGATTTCTTAAATATCATCTAATATGCAGTCCATATTCAAATTTCTCTATTCCCAACAAATGATTTTTGCAATTGTTTTTTTAATCCTCACCCGAGAATATGCCCATTGATGAGAGAAAGAGAGCGAGAGAAAGGAAGAGAGAGAGAGAGAGATGTGAGAAACATCGATTGCACCCCCAGGTATGAGCCCTGACCAGGAATCAAACCTGCAACCTTTTGGTGTACAGGACAACGCTCCAACCAATTGAGCCACCCAGCCAGGGCTGCAGTTTATTTCTTTGAATAAGAATCTAATCAATGCACACATTGACAAGAAAGTTGTGATCTGTTTTACTTTTGATCATACTGTGTTAATTTAATTCCACAATGAAGTGTTGTTTAAACTTAGAGCGTTTATGAAACATTAGTATTAATATGCAGGAAGTTGCCCTAACTGGTTTGGCTCAGCAGATAGAGCGTCGGCCTGTGGACTCAAGGGTCCCAGGTTCAATTCCGGTCAAGGGCATGTACCTTGGTAGGGGGCATATCCCCAGTAGGGAGTGTGCAGGAGGCAGCTGATCAATGTTTCTAACTCTCTATTCCTCTCCCTTCCTCTCTGTGAAAAATCAATAAAGTATTTTTTAAAAATATGCAGGAGTTAATGGCTTCCTCTGTAAATTACTCATTCAGATCCTTGTTGTGTCCATTTGATTCAAATTCTTTCAACAGCAACCAAGATTCTTTTTTGTTGTTGTTGTTAATCCTCATCTGAGGATATTTTTTTCCTATTGATTTTTAGACAGAGTGGAAGGGGGCGGAGAGACAGAAAGAGAGAAACATCCATGTGAGAGAGAGAGAGAGACATCGATTGGTTGCACGTGCCCGGACCAGAGCCAGGGATTGAGCCTGCAACCGAGGCACATCCCCTTGACTGGAATCGAACTAGGAACCCTTCAGTCCATGGGCCAACGCTCTATCCATTGCGCCAAACCGGCTAGGTCTGCAACCAAGATTCTTTAATACCTTGAAGTAATGTTAAAAATTGATAGTGACAATACATCTAATTTGACTTCTCATTTGATTAAAATACTCTCCACCTCCATGTGTTTTATTTTCTCAAACATGCTTGCAAATAACCAGCTAAAGCCTTCTCTTTTCCTGCCATTTAGAAACAAAACACTAAAATTTATATTTAAAAAACTTGGGGGAAATCTCAAGAATTCTAAGAGTGGCTAATGAAAAACGTGTATATATATATATTTTTTATGCTATCATTCAACACGTAGTGACATGTCAGTCTGTGATAATATATTCACATGGCTTTCCAACAAAACAGGATATGTTATTTCAAATTTTATTCATCAGCAAATCATTTTTACAGTTATTTTAAATTAATTTAACACCTTGCATCATTTGTTAAATGGGGAAATTGGGAGTTGTTTCTTTTTTGTGAATATTATTACATATTGTATTGATATAAGCAGTTAGGCAGACATGAGCAGAGCAAGGATGATGGACCAGGTACAGAAGGCCAGCAAACCCCAGGTGCCTAATAATGGACAATCACTTGTAGGGAGGGACCTCGCCCCCAGAGTGACTTTTCCTCCCCAAGCAGATGGCTGGGCATGAGGTTTGGACCCCTGACCTTTCCTCCCTGGATATAATAGCGAGGCCTCAGGTGTATTTCAGCTCCAGGCCCAGTTAAGGAGCAAAACCAGCCACGGCTGCGGTCAGGACCAGCTGCATTGAATAATGACCCCCTGCCCTGGTGCCGGCCATTCAGTGGAGACCACAACCCTAAAAGGGCACACCTGGAAAACTGCTGAATATTCTAGTAAGATCTTTCCCTGGGAGCGCCCCTAAAATCTCCACCCTTAAGCCCTTAGGATGGAGGGCCCAATGCACTCTCCCTCTAGGGAGCCCACCCACCTTCCCTTTCCCAGTCCCCCTTCCCCTCCCCTCCTTTAGCTTCCTCCCTCCCAAGCTCCTAGGGCTCTTCCTTTACCTCTATAACTTGTTTCCTCAGCCCATTTCTTCTAGGAATTACGACTTCTGCCTCTGTAAGTTACCAAGTAAATGTGCTCTTACAGTTTGGGTCTTGCTCTGAATTCTTTCCTAGCCAGAACGAGGCTGCTGAGAACCCAAGTACTAAGGTTGCTGAACCCAGGTCCGGTCTGACCCCACAGGTCAGACACCTAGTGCCCTTCCCACAGCCTGCAGCAGCATTAAGCTAGCATACTATATTAGTAGGGGGCTCGCCTAGAAGTAAAACCATTGACTACAGATCATAACTTTATCATAGTCAAGGGGAAAATAATTTTTTCAAGTTCCTCAACATGCCCAAGAGTTTTATATTACCGAGAAGGGCATTCACAAGCCAACAGAGACCGCAGCATTTTCCAGCACATGGGAGTGCATTGCATTCCAGTTAGGAACAAAGGCAGTGTTCCCAAAGCCTGTGGTCAAACCTGGTGGTTCTCCAGCCCAGTCTCCCCTCCCGGCTAGGACTTGGTGCCGGGACAATTCCGTTCCAGGAACAAGCTGTTCCTCCCACTAGGAGCTGAGTCCTGAGGCGAACAGCTTAGAGAGACCCTTGGGGCCGTGGGGCTCAGCGCTCACTAAGCGTCCAGGCCCCAGAGCACAGAGCAGAGGAGATACTGTTGGGGTTAGCCTCTCCTTAGTAGAAAAAAAATTGAGCCACTAGGCAATGAAACCGCTCCAAAGTGCAAAAGGGATGGGAGAAATACAACTTTTATCCAGAGAAGCCTGCCCAACAGGATTGATATGAACAGAAATGGCTGTGTCATCGAGAAAATTCCTCTAATTTTCACTACAGATGCAAGAAAAAAAATGTCTGATCTCTTTCTGTCTGTGGCAGACAAGATGGAATGGGACAAAACAGGAAAAGAAAAAAATTCCTTTATTAATATTTGAATGGTCCTTTGCAATTTACAAAGTGCTTTCACCTGCAATGATCTCATTTTATCTTGACCACGAGGTGAGATGCATTATGTTTTGCCTCAGGTTACAAGCAAGTGGCCAGGCTGAACTTGAAAGCTAGGGTTCTTTCCACCAGCTGCACTGCTTCTTAGTGCCAGATCTTTTTCTGCTCTCAGAATGGCCCCCCAAATCCTCATCACAGTGTGTAAATGTGCGTGTTTTTCTGTTCACTCTGTCCCCACTCCCAGCCATTCCGCTGTCTCTAATAGTCTGTAAAATCCTTAAGTGCAGGAACCAAGTCTTTGATCTCTGGGTCTCCACCTTCTGGGCACACAAGTAGGTACTTTACAAATGTACCATCAGATGAATGCATATGGGCACCAACTTGCAACTTACACAGGTCAGGGACAGTGAAGCTATGAGTGAACACAGGGGCATGTATGTATCGATCTGTATCATACATTACATTGTAAGTTCTGTGAGGCCCGGGCTTGATTTCAGTTGGTGTTTCCCAAGATATACCTGACACATAGTAAGTGATCAGTACATTTCTTAGGAATTCATGCTTTCATTCATTCACTCATCAAATATTTACTGAGTGCCTCTGTGTGTAGTCACCATAAAGGGGATGGGCAGGGGTATGGTTATCTCTAAGTGTTTCAGACAGAGAACACAAAGCTGAGCTTTCAGCTCTTCTCTGAATCACTGAAAGGCTTCCTGGAGGAGGCAGGCTTTCCCAAGAGTGTTAGGGGCAGAAATAGAATATTGGAGATTAGCTATTAGTTGTAAGAAATTTAATCATGCTCTGTTAACAGTGATTCTTTTGTTCTGATTAAAGAAAGCACATTCTAACCTGGCTGGGAGTTGTAAGCATCCCCCTCGCCCCCCTTCATCCCTTCCCACACACCACCATCACCACCTGGAAGTCAACCTTGGACCTGGGAGTCAACTTTGGAATGTGGTCCATTCTCATCTGAGAACTGCCTGTTATCATGAAAAGATGAACCACCTTGTTGTCCAAATGGAGTCCCAGCCCAAACTGCATGTAATTTATAACCATTATACCCATTTTTATTCCTTTTGCCTACTTCCCCATGCAATCTTTGTCCTACTCAATATAAGCAACTGGCTTATGGGGGGTGGGGTGGAGAGCAGATTTTTATGGGTGACCTGCTGCTCTCCCATCGTGTTGGCATTATTGGAATAAACACTCATATATGATTCAACCCTCTCTGCTTAATTGGCTCAAGTAGTGACAGGCAGCCAGGACCCATGGATTGTAGTTTCAGAACGTGTGAAAGGCTACGTTAGGCTTGGCCCATAAAAGCTTCTCAAAGCAATGTAATTTAGCTTCTCCATTGTACATGGAGCAGGGACAGAGCTAGGCTTTTGTTTTTGTTTTTAGAGAGAGTAGAAGGGAGGAAAAGAGAAATATCAATGTGAGAGACACACATTGATTGGTAACTCAGGCACGTGCCCTTGACAGGGAATTGAATCCAAGACCCTTCTGTGTGCTGGCAGATGTTTAACCACTGGCCAGGGCAAACTAGGTTTTATGGGACTTAAAGCATAGGCAATTTGGATGGCCCACTAAGAAAAAGAATACAAACTTAGGTACTACATATGTGAATATTTATTTAGAATAACAAATCACAAATTACAAATTTTATAACTTGACAATTAGCACCAACATTTCAAAATTCAGAAAAACAAAATTCTAGTTTTATTAACTGTTTGACATATCTCTGTATTGCTTTTTTTATTTGGGGGGAGGGGAGTGTAAATGTCTTTGTAATGATTTTGTATCTTTCATACATAGAGAACTGAAAGATAATTCAGCTTTTCCTCTTTCACGGTTGGTCATAATTATTTTTAAATGAAAAGATGCAAAATAAATATGTACTCATCCACAGGTACATGAGCTGTAGCACGGCTGTAAGTCTGTGCCCTACATAAAGCAGAATTCAGACTAATTCTATTCTGGTTGATTCCCATAAACAAACAAGCACGGTGCCTTTGCGACTCTATAGGCTCCATGATCAAGTGTATCAAGTTGTGGACAGAATCTTTATTTTGATAGATATTGATGAAAACTAATCATCTGCTAACAGTTTCACATATCTAATTATTGGACGTTTTTCATAATCTATTCTCTGGCTCCATATTGCAGGAAGACCTCCAGCCCTGCACCTGGTGCAACGAACACGCAAGACCATGTAAGCACAGTGCTAAGGACCCTCGGACCCTCGCTGGCCTTGGCAGGGCCCTGACGCTTATGCTTCATCAGCTTCCTGGGACCTCAGCCTCTGCTGAGGAGGAAATGGAGAAAAAAGTTCGGGTTCATACAGACAGAGCCATGATATTTTATCAGGAGTCAAGTGCTTGGCTGGCCTGCAAACCAATCCAGGCCCCTCGCCCACACTGCCAACTTCCCAGCAGGGACCCCCACCCCGATGGGGACGTGGATGGCCTGCAAAGGGCCCTCAGCCCCTCGCCCAGGCCCACCCCAGCGGAGCCCCCCACCCCAGGGAGGCGTGGATGGTCTGCAAACAGCCCTCAGCCCCTTGCCCAGGCTGGCCACACCCCTCATGGGGACCCTCACCCCAATGGGGGTGTGGCCAGCCTGCAAATGGCCATCAGCCCCTTGCCCAGGCTGGCCCTGCCCCCAGTACAGACAACCACCCCCCCACACACACACACTCCGATGGGGATGTGGCCGGCCTGCCAACTGCCCCAGCCCCTTGTCCAGGCCAGAGCCGTCCTCCAGCGGGGACCCCCCCAACCCTGATCAGGGGGTGTGGCCAGCCTCCAAACCGCCCCAGGTCCTAGACCAGGCTGGGGCCAGCCCCACCCTGATCCAGGACCCGCTTCAGGCTCTCAAGTGTTGAATGTGGGCCTTGGCAAGTAAAATGTGACTTCCCAACTCTTTATTGCCTGGTCACACTGTTCTCCAGAGTCTAGACGTGGTGTTAAAGACATCCATGCCCCAGCTCTTCAGTGTTTCTGTGGTTTCACAATGCTGGGCTCTGCATCCTCATTTGGCCACCTTAAATCAAAAGGCTGAGTTTTGGAAATCAAAAGTTTAGCCTGGTTTCAGACCCTCTGCAGACAAAAATTAAAACTGATTAGAATAAATTCATGACATGCTATATTATGTATACTTACACTTTTCTTGATACTTAGTGTAGAAAACAAACTTTGGATAACATGTTAAGATGAGAGCACATTAAACCTTGAAAATTAAGTTAAATTAACACTGGAGCTTTACTTCAAACTCAATATACTAGTATAGTCATTAAAATTTAAATAATACTATTAATCATCAAGGTTTATCATCAGATTAAATGTTTTATATACAGTGGCTTTCTCTCAGCAGCTCCCTTTTCTGTGGCCTAAAAAAAAGGGGAGAAAAATAAAGTACACCTATGAAAATCTAAATTTCAAATGGTAAGTTTAGTTGCTTTGTGGGGAAAAAACCCACAAATAAGGACGTGGAAAGAATGAACAGAAATGAATGGCAATGAAAATAACAGATAGTAAATTTCTTGTATTTGCAAATCTTGGATATTTATTTTGAATGTTAGAATGTTCAGCCACTTCCAACCTCAAATTATTTCAAGTCAATCAAGTACTTAATATCCGTATTGCATCAATTTTGAGAGAAGTGAAGCTTATTAGTGAGTTTCTAATTTCATACAATAAAATCCAATGCCAACTACCAGGTGAAATTCTGAAGTTTCTACCTAATAAAACTTATGCATCCTTCAATGTTCAAGTCAAATACTATGCTCTCCTTTGGGGAGGCGAGCATGATTGAAGGCGTGCTCATCTGAAACAGATTAATCATTGCTCTGGACACCCATATGATTCGTATGGGCAGTATTTCTTTTCTAAAAGAAGTCTCTGCCTTTTTAAAGCCCATAAAAATGTGGACAAATACAAAAAGAAGGATAATCACAAATACAGATATAAAATATTCAAGTTTAGATATGTTTAGCAACTTAAATAATTTCTAAGCACCTGATGATTTAGAAGAGCAGACTGGACCCTAACTATTCCA
This sequence comes from Myotis davidii, assembly GCF_000327345.1. NCBI lineage: Eukaryota > Metazoa > Chordata > Mammalia > Chiroptera > Vespertilionidae > Myotis > Myotis davidii. The sequence continues at coordinate 798,795 of NW_006296279.1, read as the reverse complement.
ACACAAGATAGAAAACAAGATGAAAACCAACTTTGATATTTTGATATTTAAGAATCACTGGATATATTTCTTTTTAACAGATTCCTTTTCTAAGGACTTGCAATTCTGTATTTTAATTATACAAAAGTACTCTAACAAGCTTTATAAAATATGTTAATATGTACTTTTTAAAATAAAATTTGAAAGCAGACAACTTACTGTATGTCATCTCTCCCAGGGTACAGAGATTACAATAATCCAACTGGCAATATTTGATGTTTTGAAGCATGTGGGTCTGCTCTACTAATCTTGATCGAGATATTTAAGATATGACAAAAATAAATCTAAATTTTGAAGTATATTTACATTGTATGTAACAGACAAAATTATTTTTTTCTTTATCATATTGGACACTGTAACTGCTGTGGTCTTGACAAACCAGTAAAAATGTAAACCCAAACTAAAAGTATCATAAAATAAACTCCTTAAACAGAAAGTTCATGAGACCTTGTAATGGTGATATCTGGTTGTTTCCTTCTTTTTTCCTTCTCTTTCTTTTTCTTGATGTTTCATCTTTTGTCCTAGAAAACAAAACAAAAATAAATGATTTTATTAATGATTGCTTCAATAAAATAGAGATACAAGAACTTCTTTCTTTCATGTTTTTATTGATTTCAGAGAGGAATGGAGAGGGAGAGATAAAACATCAATGATGAGAATCACTGATCGGCTGCCTCTTGCACACCCCCTACTGGGGATCGAGACTGCAACCCAGGCGTGTGCCTTTGACCAGAATCGAACCTGGGACCTTTCAGTCTGCAAGCTGACGCACCATCCACTGAGCCAAACTGGCTAGGGCATAGACTTTATTTAACTTTATTTTTCAGTAGTGATTATATCCACATGGTTTGAAATTTGAAAGATAAAAAGTTCTCTTTTCACTCTGGCCATCCAGCTACCTAATTCTTCCCAAAGTCTACAAATATTACAAATTTCTTGCAGATCTTTCAAAATTATTTGTATGCACTTGGAGAGTTTATTGTTCCAGAACCATCTGTTGGGAGGACTATCATTTCTCCACTGAATTACCTTGGCACTTTTGTCAACTGACCATAAATTTAAGGGTTTATTCTTGAACTCATGTCTGTGTGCCCTTTCCTCTTCTTGTAACAATGCCAGTCCTGGAATTTAGAACACTCCAGTTCCCCTTTCCAGCATGATCTTATATTAACTAATTACATCTGCAAAGACTCTATTTCCAAATAAGGTCACATTATGAGGTTCAGGGTGAACATGAATTTGGGATACAATTCAACTCACAACAGCATGAATACATTTATACTTGTTATATCTTCCTGATATGTTGACCCTTTTATCATAATAAAATTTCCTCATTGTCTCTAGTAATATTTTTCAAAATTTAATTTTCCTATTTTATTAATTTCATAAAATCAATTAAAAGGCAATCTATATACTTTCATATTCTGGAAGAGATTATTATATATAATATCAGACTTACCTATTCCCTGAAAAGTCTTAAAAGAACTAAGTTTCCACTGCCTATCAATTTATTTTCAGGTAACATTTGCAATGTTTTCCATAAAGAGTAGTCTATGTTTTAAAAAAAACTTTTTGAGTCAATTTCGGCAATTTAGAGCCTATACTACTATAATGTACTGTTTCTCAACAGGTGTTCTTTGTGGATTCTGGAGAAATCAATTCTTTATTGTTCACAACCATTACTCACACTATAGGACATTTAATATTCTGGGACCCTATCCACTAATTCTTCCCAATCTTTTTTTTAAAAAAGTATATATTTGTATTGATTTCAGAGAGGAAGGGAGAGGGAGAGAAATAGAAACATCAATGATGAGAGAGAACCACCTACTCGCCATCTCCTGCATGCCCCCACTAGGTATGGAACTTCAACCTCCTGGTTCACAGGTCGATGCTCCACCAGGGAGCCAGGCCAGCCTTTATGAAAACCTGATTCGTACCCTTCTCCGCAACGTCATAGTAATTAAGGTGAACTACAGGGAAGAGAGGGCATGTGCTCAGCATCCTGGGGGCTCTGGGTGGTCCCATGGAGCCCGACACCATCAGGGGTTGGGGCCCTCCTGTCTGTTCTGGACGCTGTGCTCCAGAACCTCTACGACTTTGGAGGACAGAAGATGAAGCAGAACAGAAAAGGATCAGAAAGAAAAGGGAAAACAAGAAGAGAGATGTGGGGACTTCAGTGGTGTTGGGGACAGAACCCGCTCCCCCAGCTGGTTCTCTTGTAAGAGGTCAGAGAAAGAGGCTCTGAGCTTCTCGGAGCTCAGAGAAGAGCTGCAATGTGCCTCTCCCGTGAACCCCCTGGAGCCCCTGCAGGCCCCGGCCCCTCCTGCTGCAGCAGTTCCCTCTCTGAACTCGAGGTTATGCTCGGTGTGCAGCCTCCCAAAAGGAGTTATTGAATTACAAGGTTTTGCAGGAGCAGATCAAAGAAAAAAAGGCAGCAAAGGAAGAAGAAAGAATGGCCCAGGACACAGATATTTTCAAGAAAAAAAAGAGGAAAAGGCAGGAAGACAGGAAAGCCAAAAAGAAGAGATCGGCTCCCAGTATTCTGTCAAGTGGACGGATTGGACAGGTTGGAAAATTCAAAAAGGGCCACTGATTCTGAACGCAGTTGATATTGAGAAAATAAATTCTTTCCGAGTGGCTAAGTGAGGTACTATATGAACTGAAGAGAGGAACGGGAAAGGGCCACTGTACTAAAACTGGACCCGTGCAAGACTTCCAGGCCATTATTTATTTCGGATTTCTTGGGCTGCTTTTTTAGGGAAAAAATCAAATAGAAACAATAAAGCTTCTGGTTGCTGGAAAAAAATAAACTACAGAGCCAGATTTCTTGGGTGAGAATACAGGCTCTGAGATACTGAAAAACAGACAGACAGCCACACAAAAACCAAGTACAATTACTTGACTCCT
>NW_006296279.1:793658-795720 GCF_000327345.1 Myotis davidii | reverse complement strand
CAAACAAAAACCTAGTACAATTACTTGACTCCTCTGTATCTGTTTCCTTATCTGTAAAATCAGAATAGTAATGGGACTTATTTAATTACTGTGATGATTAGATTTACCTGATACATGTAAAGTTCTTAGAACAGCTCTGATACATAGTAAATATTGACAAATATTAGCAAATAGTATTCCCTAAATTTGTCATTTCAATAATTTTTCTAACACATAATAGTTTTGAAATACTAACTTTTTTTCTCTCCTATTAATTCATTTTTTCCTTATTCCTTCCCCCGAACTCCTTTTAAATAACTAGGCAGCTGTGAGTTCATTGCTTTAGGAAGAAATAAACCAGGGTAGTAAACAAAAAAACAAACAAAAAAAGGAACTCTTCCTGAATTTGATTTTTAAAAATGTAAGCCATTAGGGGACTAGAGAAGCTTCTACATGGAGATAACATGTTAGAAAGAAACACAACTGAAAAGAACAAGAATGAGTCTCACCTCCCCACAACCTGACCTCAAGTTGCAATAAAAATAGAAATTTCTCCAGAGTAAGGGGAAGTGATAAGAGTATAGACATTGATAGATTCTAAAAAGAAGGGCCCTGTATCCTGATTCATGGAGCACCAGGGAAGCAGTAAAATTCCACAGAAATCTAAGGTGGGGGGAAGGAGGCTGTATTCTGAGCCTTGGATAGTAACAATGACTGGGAGAGGAGGTTATGCTGACCAGGCTTTAAATAGCCTTGCATTTAGTACCCCTGCATGGCAGTGAGGAAGCAGAATTATGCCCATGTCCTTACATGTGACATGGAAGTAACAGAGAGAACCACTATACCTGAAGGGACAGGCAGACAGGAATGAAGACATGTCAGTGCCAGACAGAATGACAGACATCTCAGAATGTACCCGTATGAACAGGTAACACTGAGAACTAGGTATCTTCTCCCCTTCCATGCCTTGGAAACATAAAGACCGCCCCCCCACCTTCTCACCCTTCTACCACTTCACTTCATCCCTGAAATTGAACTCAAAGTTGGGAAATAAGTCTTTATCTGTCGGTGTAGTTTTATGAGTATTTTTTTTAAAAGAAAAAGGACAGTATTGGGTTAGCTCCATGTTAACTACCATGTTAAACACGTCCTTCCTTATATCTCATTAGAATTCCATGTAGAGCCCCCATGGTGTGGCTCAGTGGTTGGGTGCTGACCTATGAACCAGGAAGTCATGGTTCGATTCCCAGTCAGGGCATATGCCTGGGTTGCGAACTCAATCCCCAGTATGGGGTATGCAGGAGGCAACCAATCAATTCTCCCTCATCATTGATGTTTCTCTCTCTCTCCCCCTGAAATCAATAAAAATATATTTTAAAAAATTTCCCTGGAGATTTTGTTTTAATTAATAAGGTACAGAATCCTATAACCAATATTATATTAAATTATTCACAGTTACCTACCTTTCTTTCTTTTCTCCTTTTATTCCTTTTCTGTCCTCTCTTTCTCTTAACTTTTCTGTTGGTAGAATCTAAAAGAATTAGATTTTAAAAGAATTAGAAATGGTCTAGTTTAAATAGGCAAGCAAGAACATCTCTAGGGAAAAGAAACTCCATGATTAAAAGGATGGGAAATCTTTTTGTTATGGAGACATTACATTAACTTCCTTTCAACAATAAAAAAGCCAATGTTAGAACTAGAAACTCTAAGGAAAAAAAAACTATACAAGAAAGTCAGTGCAAATATGAAGTAATACTAACACATGGCATAGTTTTAAGCAAGTGATGGACTATCAATGCACTTGATATCACGACTGGAAACATTCTCCTGTGAGAGTCCCAGTAACCAGGATATTGGGTCCATGAAAGGGAATGTCACCCTACCACACGGCTTGACACTGCAATAGCAATATTTATAGAGCGATAATAATTTAAATGCTGATTATTGGTTTTGAACCGTTAAAGTGAGTCTACGAACAAAAAAATGAATGAGTTACTTTTGGTTGTAGATCAGACTATAAATATTAACTACTGAAAACAAAAATATATCTATACAATAGGAAGAAAAGATGGAGAAAAGAAAG
>NW_006296279.1:787540-793151 GCF_000327345.1 Myotis davidii | reverse complement strand
TCAGAGATTAATTAGCTTCTTAGCAATTCTGTGGGTTACTTAATACCCTTTCATGCCTTCCCCATTTATTTAAACCAGCCAGAGTTGTTTCCTTTACTTACAACCAAGAACTCATATTAGCCCATGATAAATCAAGAAATAGAAGTGAAAGCATGTTACTTAAGAATTAGAAACCCAAATGTCAACAGTGGTTATTTAGCATATGCAATTCCTTTAGCTTATACTCAACCTTCCTGAATTCTACTCCCCCAGCTTTTGTCTGGAAAATGCCTCCCCCTCCTCCAATTCTCAGTTTAGATAGAATTTCCTCTTAAAGCCTTTCCTGTCTCCTTCACTCATGTGTGCCAAGTCACAGCTCTCATCTATATTGTAATGGGCTATCTTTATCGCCCAATGAAATAACAGTTCCTTGGCTGATGGAATCATGGCATGTTTACCATTATGCCTGGAGCACAGTGCATATTCTCAATAAACATTTGTTGAATAAACAGAAGTTATAAAGGATTTTAATAATTTTTCTCTAAATAATTTAACTTATAAACAAAAAACCCTAACAGGGTGATAAACATACCGTTAATACTTGAATCTGTCTCGCTCTCAGAAGACGAAGAAGAAGAGGGAAATAAACTGTCATCTGAAGAGAAAGATGTTGATCTACGTTGGGGTTGGTGGTGTTTCTGGCTTTGCTCTTTTGTCCCCGTTTGTTTGTGTTTGCCTTAGATTGATATCAAATATGACACAATTATCCTCTCAAATATTAGCAACAAATGAAAGAGAAACAAATAAGATACTTTATAGAACGTATGTGAAATGACTGAAAAGGTCTTACAGTGAGAAAAGCTCCCACCTTCATTTCTGCTGGCCCTGGCATCTTCAGGACTTGTGCGTGCGAACTTCCTATTCATGTCTACAAAACCTGCCTGCCATGGCTGTAAAACCAAAATATTGACAAGTCATTAGAGAATTTAAAAGCAAAATAATGGTTTTTGGAACAAAGGAAATAGAAACCACATTTTAATTATGAATGGAAAGTGGGTCAGGTTTAGTTATTCAGAAAATAGTTCTACATTTCTATTAAACGATAACCATGTATACCAGGGGTCCTCAAACTTTTTAAACAGGGGGCCAGTTCACTGTCCCTCAGACCATTGGCGGGCCGGACTATAGTTAAAAAAACAACAACTATGAACAAATTCCTATGCACACTGCATATCTTATTTTGAAGTAAAAAAACAAAATGGAAACAAATACAATATTTGTATTTGCATGAGGCCCGTGGTCCCTGCAAAAGTCATTTACTATTGAAGCTCTAACCCCAATATGACTGAATTTAGAGAGTCTTTAGGAGGTAAAGTTAAATAAGGTTGTAACGGTGCACCCTTCATCTGATAGGACTAATGGCCTTCTAAGAGGAAAGAGATACACACCCCACACACATACACAGGAGCAACACCAGTAGAAAAGGCATGTGAGGATGCACCAAGAAGGAGGCTGTCTGCAAGCCAGAAAGAGTTCTCACCAGAAACCACACTCTGCTAGAACTTGATCTTGGACTTTCCAGCCTCCAAAACTGTGAGAAAATAAACTCCTGTTGTTTAAAAGCCACGCAGTCTGTGGAACTGTAGCACTGCGGCAGCGCAAGCAGACCAACGGACCAATGAAGGACGGCTGCGACTGTGGCTGCCCTTCAGAACTCGAGGTTCTCCCTGGCACCTGCAGCCCATCATTCCTATCTCCTTGGGCTTCATGTTTCCCTCCCACCCTTAGAGACAGGCCATCTTCAGGATGAATCTTTTGATTGCTCCTCTCTATCACTATCCCATTGGTTCCTAAACTTTAGTATACATAAGAGAGACAAAGAAGCTTTTAAAAAGGCAATTCCTGCGCTCCACACCCAGAGATCTTCACTAGAAGATCTGGAGGGAGACCTCTAGCAATTCAAGAAGCCGTGACACTTTGAGAAACAGTGCTCTTAGAAATCTCATCTAGTCACACAATTTCAATGAATATATTACTCCTCCTGCCCTTTTATTTGTCCATCCCTTTAATCCTTTGTCTCTAATAAACATTTTCTTTGGAACATCTATTTCACTCTGCACTTTAAAGTGAAACTAAGCTCTTTGGAGACTTAGCCATTTCTGTAAGTAAAACCATTTTTCTCCTAATACACAAATTCATACACTTAATTTATTTACTAAGCCCCAATCCAGTACTAGAAATATAGTGGTGGACAAAACAGACAAGATTTCTACATTCACAGAGATTATATTCTAGTTTCAGGAGAAGAAACCAAATAATTTCTAAGGATAATTGTTACGAAGAAAATAAGCAGGTGCTATAATTGAAGTGCCCTGCTGGATAGGAGTGTCTGCTTCTAAATAGGTGACACTTGACCTGACATTTCAAAGATGAGAATCATCCAGTCATGTGAAAGAAAAAACTTGTAGGAAAAAACTTCTGATCAGATAGAAGATAAGTTCAAAGGCCTTGAGGTAGAACAAGTTTAGCATTTTTTTGATATTCAGAAAGATGGTACGTAAACCTCAAGCATAGTAGTCAAAGGGGAATGGTATGAACTGAGCTAAGAGGTAGACATGGACCAGGCAATGTAAAAGTATAAAACCAACTTTATGTTAAGGAGTTGGAATTTCATCCTAAATACTAGAGGCCCGGTGCACAAAATTCATGAGGGCGGGGGGGTTCCTCAGCCTGGCCTGCATCCTCTCGCAATCTGGGACTGCTGGCTCCTAACCACTCTCCTGCCTGCCAGCCCCGATCACCCCTAACCACCTCTGCCTTGGCCCCCGCACCCGGGCCCCAGGCTTCCTTCCTCCGGCCAGCTGCAGGCAACCGGGACCTGGGCTTCCCTCCCTCTTGCAGGCCACAGGCACCCGGAACCCCGGGCGACACCGCCCGGGCCCCAGCTTTGTCAGGAAGGACATCTGGGATGACGTCTGGAAGACAACCAGTCTATCTGGTCTAATTAGCATATTATCCTTTTATTAGTATAGATAGTGGGAAGTGACTGGAGGCTTTTAAGCAGGGGAGTGTCAAGATCTGATTTATAACAAAGCACAGTCATATGATTAAAAACACAAATCAAATTTTAAAAATCACCACCAAAACTGATGTCAAGGAGCTTATTCTCCATGTTTTCTTTAAGTTTTAGTAGTTTCAGGTCTTATATTCAAGCTTGTAATCCATTTTGAGTTGACTTTTGTGTGTAGTGTAAGATGTGGTCCAGTTTTCCCATTACCATTTATTGAAGTACTTCTTTCCCCACTGTGATTTTTGGCACCCTTGTCAAGGATGAGTTGACTATATATGTATGAGTTTATTTCTGGGCACTCTATTGTTTTATTGGCCTATGTGTATTTTTTTAATGTCTGGAACAATTTCTGGTTATCACAATTTGGAATTTTGTCACAATTTAGTTGCTACTTGGGATCTAGTAGTTAGAGGCCAGGGATATAGCTAAATATCTATAATGCACAGGAAAGTTCTTCACAACTAAAATAATCCAACCCCAATGACAAGGGACAAAATTGAGAAAGTCTATTCTAGCCCAATCCACCAAAATCTCTTACTTGAAGTACTGTAACAGCCAATAACTGGGTTTCCTGATTTTACTTTTATACAATCTCTCCCCCACAAAGCACAGCTATATGATCTTGAGGGAAGGCGAGGGGGGTGGTGGTGGTTTGTGGAAGAGATTAACCAAAGAACTTACATGCATATATGCATAACCCATGGACACAGACAATAGTGTGGTGAAGGCCTGGGTGGGGGGCAGGTACGGGATGGAGGGGATTGACGGGGGGGGGGGCAAAGGGGGGCATCTATAATACTTTCAACAACAAAGATAAATTAAATAATAACAATTTTAATTCAATTATAATTGACATACAATATTGTATCAGGAGTAGGGGTCATTCACCCTTTCACCATTAAGCATGATGTTAGCTCTAGGTTTTGTAGATTCCTTTTATCAGAGTCCCTGCTATTCCTAGTTTGTTATTTATTCATGTTTGTTTTTGGAACACTGATATGAACACAGGCACATACTTTATGTAACTTACTGGTAAGTACACATTCTATTTGTTTGCTCTTTATAAATAGAGACAATTTTTAAGATAGAAAGCAAAGCACAGAGCCCTAACTGGTTTGGCTCAGTGGATAGAGTATTGGCCTGCAGACTGAAGGGTCCTGGGTTTGATTCCAGCCAAGGGCACATGCCTGGGTTGCAGGCTCCATCCCTAGTAGGGGGCATGCTGGAGGCAGCCAATCAATGATTCTCTCTCATCCTTGATGTTTCTATCTCTTTCTCCCTCGCCCTTCTCCTCTGAAATCAAAATATATATATATATATATACACACACACACACACAGAAGTAGTGAATGCCATCTCCTGGTAAGACTATCAAGACCATAACAAATGCTACTGCCACTTCTCCTCACTCTTCACCATCTCTCTACCATTTCAGCAATGTAGCCTCTTTGATGGAGATGGGAGCAGGGGTGCTGAGTTGCAGGTGCAAACAGTCTTATTTGGGAAGCCCAGGCCAGGCAAAGCTCAGCTGGCCAGGAGCTCCAGCTACTGAGTCCTCTTATGAAGCAAGTCACACTGCTAGTTCTCTGGATTAGACAGTGGTCATTTCTATCACTGTTAAAGAGCCAAGGACTTCTAGATGGATTAGACTCCGGGGCTCCAAATGTGATTTTCCTCATCTTGGTCGAGTTTTTTTCTTTTTTAAAGAACACAGTTGAATCTGTTGGGTTCATGGTGCTGAGTTTTTAAAATCATCAATGTTGAATTTTGCCAAGTGCTTTTTTTTTGCATCTATTGATAGGAATATGTAGTTTTTCTTATGTAGTCTGTTAATATAGTAAGATATACTAATTTATTTTCAAATGTTGAACCAGCCATGAATTCCTGGGATAAATGATAGTCACAAAGTGTTTTTCTTTTACACATTGCTGGATTCAATTTGCTATTTTTTTTTAGGATTTTTTGCATCTTTGTTTATGAGGAACACTGATTTGGTTTTCAGGTTTTTTTAAAATCTGGTTTTGGTATCTGGAAACATTGGGTTAATAAAATGAGTTGGTAAGTTTTCCTTCCTCTTCTATTCTCTGAATAACTTGTGTAGAATGACTATTACTTTGTCCTGAAATGTTTGGTAAAATTCACCAGTGAAACTACATGGCACTGAAGAGTTTTCCTTTTTGGTATAGAACTGTTCAGCTTATCCCTTTCTTCCTGGGTGAATTTTGGTAGTTTTGATGGTGATCCATTTCATCTGAGATAAGTATAGAGTTGTTTGTAGAATTCCCTTATTGTGTTTTTTAATGTCTATCATGATCAGTAAAGACATCTCTTAGAGCAGTGGTTCTCAACCTTCCTAATGCCGCGACCCTTTAATATAGTTCCTCATGTTGTGGTGACCCCCAACCATAAAATTATTTTCGTTGCTACTTCATAACTGTAATTATGCTACTGTTATGTATCGTAATGTAAATGTCTGATATGCAGGATGTATTTTCACGACCCCTGTGAAAGGGTCGTTCGACCACCAAAGGGGTCGCGACCCACAGGTTGAGATCCGCTGTC
>NW_006296279.1:785883-787277 GCF_000327345.1 Myotis davidii | reverse complement strand
TGGCATTAGGAAGGTTGAGAACCACTGGCCTATGAGCTAAAGACCCTTCACATCTGGCTTAGTCTTGCCTTTTGAACTGCAGTTCATTTTATGTCTCTAAATCAGGTGTTTTTTAACATGTAGGCTTCGGAGGGGAGGGCTGCAATTATCTTGTCTTATACAAACTGCTGAAATGTTTGCCGAGAACAGTGATAACAATAATGACACTCAGGGAAAGAAGGCTGATTAACGAGGACTGGGTTAGAACTACAAAACGAAGCATCAAGTACATTTTGAGGATGTGAAATATTACTAAACTCAGAGCTTAGACACCTGGTAAAAACGGAGCACTCAAGGGCCAGTGTGGAGAGCTCTGAGAAAGTTTGTCGACAACGGCCACATTTTCAGAGACAGGAACATTCTAGACAGCATTCAGGAAAAATTCCTCACCAGAAACAACTAAAGGGGAGATGCCCAGGTGTATGGGAAAGAGAAAGCGGCAAAAGCAACAGCTTTGGGGTAACTACACAGGAGATTCAAATTTCAACTCCATCACACCCAGCTGTTACTGCAAGCAAAGTATGTAAACTCTCCGTGCCTCGGTCTTCTCATTGGCATCTACCTAAGGAGTGGTGTGATGATGAAATAAAATACGTGCAAAACGCTTAGGTCAGTGTCTTATTCCCAAGGGATTCTTTAATTGTTTCTTTGATTTAGTAGGAGAGATTAGGAAAGGACCCTGCACCGAGATGGGTGGTCCTTGGGAGAGATTTTTACGAAAAGAGGAAAGATTCAGAAGCCGCCACAGGAGCAGATTCCCAAAGGGAGTTGGAGGAAAGAACATTTCCAGGGGGGGTGTCTGCGGGCCCTCAAAACGGGAGGAAGAGCAAGTCCTGAAAACAAGGTCAGACCAAGGTCACACCCTGCGGCGTTCGGCAGGGCCTCCAATAACGTGGTGCTGCTCAACCTGGCTTGGGTGATGAGATGCCCTCGGAATGTTGCTTGTTTAGATCAGCCTACGATCAATGACTCTCCTGACACTAGTTTTACTAAAAGTCGCAGAAACTATCCACGATACTGAGGCTTTACGGTAGATAGAGAAGCCAGTGACTATGCGTAAGAAACGCTCACCAGAAAGGGCTCATCTCCGGGGGAACCCTGAGCGCTGGGCGCGGCCGGATGTGGGGAGGAGAGGCCCACAGTCCTGGATGTGACCGAGAGGCCAGCTGGGGAGGGAGTTGGGGGAAAGGTAGAAAGAAAAAGCCCGCGCGGCCTCTGTCTAGCGGAGCTCCGACACTTACTGTAAACTACAGGGAAACGACCTTCCTGGGCCGGCTCCAGCCCGGCCCGCGGGTGCTGAAGGACCAGGGCAGCGAGCGCCCGCCGCCTCTGCGGAGCCCGAGGCCGGGCCAGGA
>NW_006296279.1:778579-785801 GCF_000327345.1 Myotis davidii | reverse complement strand
ATGCGCGCACAACAGCGGGCCAGAAATGTCCCGCCCACGACACAGATAGGGGCGGGGCCCACGTGGCTCTTCCAGCGCAGAGCCCAGGGCTTACAGTCAGGCCTGTGGGCACGGGCTTGGCTTAATGACTGGGGTTTGACTCGTTGCAGAGCGTTTCCTCCTACATCGCCCAGAACCTCAGATCGTGGGGCCAAATTTTATAAGAGTGTCAACAAATGGCAGCATTTCCCTGGAATTTGTGATTTCATTTCAGGTTGTTACAGATTGTGGCCGCGTGGCATAGTTTTCCGGGATTTGTTTTTTGGTAGATTAATTTGTCCAGATTTGATACCAGTACAGTATTGAGGCCGTCTGGTAATGTTATTGCTCCATGAATTGGTCTTACCTTGTTTATTCATGTGAAGTCTTCCAGTTTTCTTGCTGTTCTGCACATTTTCCTTTAGGTTTTTACCTACCAGCTTTTGTTGCTGTTTTACTCACTCTTCGTAATGAACCCTAGGATAATTTGGTTTTTTTTGGTATGTTGATCTGTCTGGTCATTCGGCTGAACCAATTCTTTTGGATTTTATAGGTAAGAATTCATCTATCTGTAAATACCAATTTTGGCTTTCCCCCTAAATTCAGTACTACTGTATAGTGGCCTCGGGTAGTTCTTTCCAGAAGTTATTTGGATTGCATATTACATGTTGTTCATGTTTTTTGAAGGTTTCTGCTGTGACTATTTCTTCTTTCTCTGAACACAGGATATTTGGAAATCAGGGTTTTGAACTCAGATCTGTTAATATGCATTAGTATGACCCCCACTTCCACACCCCACTTTAATCCTGCACATATATTTCTCAAGGTTAATGCCCCCTTTATGTCCAGGGGTTCCCAAAGGTGTGGACGGAGTTGGCGAAGAATGTTTTACACGGAGACAGCGTTCAGAACTCTCTAGCTTTCCTTAGTCTCCGTGGATCTTCCCTGTGCCTGGCTGAGGCCACAGAAAGAGATCCCAAGGCAAGCTGAGCCTTTATTTTATAGTGAGCGGTAAACAAGGTAGTGGTTACCAAAGTTACACTGTTTTTGTGAGTTTCAGTTGTTTTTGTTCTTGTGAGTTTCACTTGTTTACACCATGGTTATACTTCTTGCACTTCCTCAGCCCATTAGCTTCCCAGATAAGATCTAGGGAGTATTACAAGGTCAAGCCTAATTATGCTAAGAGGACTGTGCCCTCTAAGCTGGGAATTGTTTGTGACTTTGCCCACAGGTCAGTCCGAGGCTTAACCCTATATCAGCTCCCCACAAGTGTATTGTTTTTTCTTCACCAGGAATTGATATAAAATAAAAATGTAAATAAAATTGGAATCTTATTGACATAGATTAAAATGATTTCATATTGTAAAAGAGGAAAAATATTTTACATGGATCTGCCTCTTTAAAACAAAAACTGTAACTCTTATTTTGTAGGAAAGGAGGGCTTTTTACTCTAGAATACCTCATTTTGTGATCACTGTTTCAATGATGAAGGAATTACGAATTGGTAAGCAAACCATGCCATCACTTATACTTTTTATGTGGAGAAGTTGGATAAAACACAAAACTAGTATTTTAGTAAATTCACTTTAAAATGTTTTACAACAATATGATCTCCCACTCCCCAGGAATACGGGGTGATCTTGAACTTGATTAGAAACACTGAAAACGAACACACAGAACCACCTAGTTGGTCTAGAGGAAGGAGCTTCCTGAGTTTGTCTGATCTGACATGTTGACCATCGACTGTACCAGGGTTTACCAGCAGCTACAGTGTAGTTCTTGAGAGTGTTTCTATTGTGAACTTATTTCTTTGAATTTAACACTTTGAGATGATTTCTGCACTTTAGTTTTTTGGCATCTTGAAAATTTCACAGAAGAGATTAAGGTTATTCCAGAAACCATGGGTATAAATCACACCTCTTTTTCAGGTTAATTGTTCAGTTGTAAGGTGCATGGTCATCGCCTGAGTGAGCTGCCCTGAGTGTCCCTCAGCCGGTGGCACTTGTCCTTGCAGGAGCAAGGGAGCCAGGCCACATGGGGGCGGGGGGGGGGGGCGTGCTCAGTTGCATGAGAATGAATTAGGGCTCAGGCAAACTGGGTATTTTTTGTTAACCTCAGGTCTATCAAGAGTCAGTAGGACTCAATCTTGACTTGAATATACACCTTCAAACCCATACAGAAAAATGACAAGAACATAATCACTTCTGTTCTTCACAGAATACTTAGGATTGCAACAAGAACAGTCACAAGTTTATATAAATACCCATTTTCATACCAATCTATGAAATAAAATTTTTCTCAAGAAGAATGGGAGAACTGTGTTTAGCAATCACAGTTTTGGATGGGAGTGCTTCTGACACCATGGGAAGTTGTAATGATGTCTTCCCTAGGTTTTAAATTCCTCATTCATTTATGACATTTTCTCCATCATATACTAAATTCTGCCCATCCTCACATTAATTTACTGTTATTACCCAAATACTTTTAAGTTATTTGTATACATATACATACACATATATACATTAAGTTGAACCTTATTAAACTCTTAATATTTGTTTTTGATCTATAAAAACAGTTTTCCATATGGTTGACCCTAACAAAATCTGGACTTTAGTTGGATGTTTATATCTCCTTTTTTATATGCTATGTGGTACTTTCTTCCTTATTTCAGCAGGGAGAATGAAGATGCCTACTCTTGTCACCACTTATGCAGCCTTCAAAAATTCTGTCTGCTGACTACTGGTGACCTTCATGAAAATATTTAGAGGTGTAGTAATTCAGGATCTGACTCAAAAATGTCTGTTCCAACTGGACATAGTGTCTTGTAATTACACCATCCATCTACTGATCTGGAACAATCCACCTTAGAAGACGGCTTTTGTAGGCATATGGTCAAGTCTAGAACCAGCAGACCAAATACCAAGCATTTTCAACTGGGAATTCTACACCTGTGTCCTCATTGACATTTAACATAGAGTGCCTACCCTCAGACCCCATGCTAAGCACCAGCAAAAAAAGAGATGTCCCAGACCTTGCTTTCAATAAACTTTCAAGAGATAGAAAAATATAAATAAGAGGATATCCTAAGTACTTTAACTTTAAAACTGGGAAAGAGATAAATATAAAAAGAAGACTGAGTTAAATATAAAAAGAAGACAGCACTTAGAAAGTTTTAAACTGACTTCGAACGCCAAGGGCAAAAGCCAAATACAAATGTGGACTGAGTTGAAATTCAGTCACCGCGCTAACCAAAGGTTTCCTCCACGGTCCTGGACCCAAGACGTCCTTGTATCCCCCCAGAAACAGTGCCTAGAGCTCCTCCAGGTCAGTTAAATCCACTGCCACTTTCAAGAAGATGGTGTCATCTTTAATGTACATGTTCTTGGCATTCTCCAAAGTGGAGTGAGCCACGAAGCGCGGACAGCCGGAGGCAATGTTCATTTCCCCGTCGGGGCGTTTAAAGCTGCTGCTATTGGGGTCAGCCTTGAAGGTCTCCATAATGTGGTTCTTTTTGCCACTCTGGTCCAAAAGCATCAGGGTGACCCTCTGCCGGAACGGCCACTGCAACAGTGAGTCAAACTCCCCTCGCATCACCACAAAGTACAGCGACAGGTGCGTCCCCTTCCCGGACCCGTCCCCGTTCAGGTAGGCTCTGGCGCAGAGGCGGTAGCCGCACCGGCTGGTGTAGAAGGGCTGGCTGAAGATGGACACCGTGTGCCCGTCCAGCGCCTCCCTCTTCTTCATCGCATAGTCGGTCACCTTCCAGATGAGCTTTCCATTGTAGCAGGCGCCTTCCAGCAGTTTGAATCGCTCTTCATTTTTATTCAGCTGTGCTTTATGAATATTAATGTGGGCGTCGTGTTTGTTCGTCTCCCCTTCCAGAACAACTGCAAACAAACAAACAAACAGATGCTGTAAGGCCTGAGTTGTTTTTAGAATTTGCCCAAAGTGGAATTTTGCTATCTGAAAAGAACCGATAAAATCCTGACATCCTAAAGATGAAGTGAATTCGATGTCCGCCAATGGACCATTTGTATTACTAATAGCAACTCTGTGACTCTCATGTCTTGGCAAGAGTGGCGCCAAGCAAACTTGCATGTGTCCTCTTGACCTGAAACTCACCCACATGTAGAGAAGACACTCAACATTCCACTAACGTGTGCGAGCCTGTGAGGCCCCTGTTTTCAAACCGGGATGCTTTTAAACAACCAAACCCTCTTATGTTTGTCTGTACATCCCTGCCTCCAGCAAATCTATCGGCATGGCACCAATTTTCAGCAGCACTTGCTCACTTCCTATCTCTGTCTCACATTTTGGGAATTCTGGCAATATATTCAATTTTTTCATTACATTTGTGATGGTGATCTGTGATCAGTGATCTTTGATGTTACTAGGGTAAGAGCCTTCACCCAGCAAGACGATAACGACTCACTGAAGCCTCAGATGACAGCATTTCTTGGTGATAAAGTATTATTTAATTAAGGCATGTACATTAGTTTTTTGTCAGACAACTCTATTGCACACTTAATAGACTACAGTATAGTGTAAATGTAACTTTTATATGTACTGGGAAACCAAAACATCCGTGGCTCACTTCATTGCGATACCCGCTTTATTGCGGTGGTCTGGAATCAAACCCGCAGTATCTCCTAGGTATGCTTCCACTTCAAACAGTGTTCCGACCACATGTTTTTCTTAGCTTTCTCCTTATTTCCCATTCTCAATTAAAAGCCACCATTCCCTTGTTCCTCATTCCCTTGTTCCTGGCATTTCCTGGCCCTTTTCTACCCTTTGCCTCTTCCGGCCCCCATTATGGCTCTTCATGATTTTTGCCCGAGTAGCCAGAATATCATGCTGTTCTGTTTCACAAATACCAGATTCAACCAGTTTCTCGTGGACAGCTGTGACTCCATTTGGCCAGGTGTTTGCTTGTTTCATGAACACATGCAGACAAGAGTCATCAAAAGGGAAGCATAAAATATCAGACATACCTAATCTTTGATCATTGCTTTCTAGCAGGGTTATTTTCTCTTTCACTGTATCAATCGCTTCTACCAAAGGCCTCAGATCGAATTTATTTTGTTGCTGGGTTGCCATCTGTAATAACTGACGCACTTGAGCTTCTAGCCAAGCCGACTTGTCAATGTGACTGGCAAGAACCTTTCAGTACAAAATGGACATTAATATCTTAGTCAATTAATATCTTAGTGATTCATCAAGATGCAATTTTCAATTCAAACATTTCACATTTAATTAATCAATTAATGAAATGAAAACTACATAGTCCAGAACAGAAAATTCAATGAGGATGCAGAGAGATTAACGGTGTATATCTTCCTCGTCCTCGTCCTCGTCCTCGTCCTTCCCTTCCTCCTCCTCCCTATCCCAGCTCCTGTTCCAAATCTTTAAATTTCTCACCTGATTTTTACTCCTCTCTCAATTTCTCTCCACTTAGTTATCTAACCTCTCTCTAGATCTCTGGTCTCATGCTATCTCTCCTCTTACCTATCGCTGCCTTCTTAGAAGCTACCCTCCGGATTCACTTCTGTTCTGCGAGAAGGCAGAGAAGGAGCTGAAGTCAGCCACCTGTTCTGGCCTGAGCACTACAGGTGTCCACAAGTGCCCTGAGATGAGGCCTGGCCTTCTGATTGCTCTCTTTAAACGGAAGAGGTTAAATACAACTAAAACTAGAGTTCCCTCTCCAATGCTTTTATTCTGACTTCTCACTGTGTTAGAAAAAGAATTTAAATGGTAACATATAATGCATTTCCTTTTCTACACACACACACACACACACACACACACACACACACACACACACAGTGTGCTGACAAAGTATGCAAACTATATGGCCTGCCATCTTCTTGGACCCAAATTTCAAAACTATTGCCCATACCACATGTCTTTTTCACTATAAATGTTATTATTTTATAATCACAATAAAGACATTATTCATTAGGAATTTGTTTCTGGTTATTTCACATTCATGATTTACAAATAATTTTGCTATATCTGAGTGATATTTAAAGCATTTTCTTCCCAAGAGAATTAATAGTTTCACTTTGTTGACTATAAAATGCAGAACTATAGATGTTCTCAATGAACCAAGTGACTAATATTGGCCCAACATGAATTAAAACCCTAAATGCCATAAATGACATAAAAGAATTAATGTTAAATTTACTGATGTTGCTAACTGTACTGGGGTTCTGTAAAAGATCTTTATTCTTACAAAATACATACTAATGTATGGAGGGGTAAAATGCCACAATATATGCAGCTTATTCTCAACTGGTTCGAGAAGAACAATGGGAGAGGCCTGACTGGCATGCACAATGGTTAGAGCATTGGCCTGTAGATCAAAGGGTCGCAGGTTCGACTTTTGGTCAAGGGCACATACCTGGGTTGCAGGTTTGATCTCTGGCCCCAGTCAGGGTGTGTGCGGGAGGCAACCAATCGATGTGTCTCTCTCACATCAAAGTTTCTCTCTTTCTTTCCCCCCTCCCTCCCTCTCTTCCACTCTCTCTAAAAATCAATGGGAAAAAGATCCTTGGGTGAGGATTAACAACAAAAAAACTGATAAGAGAAACCCTCACTGCCAATTAATTGAAGTCTAAATCTTGGCTATGAGTAGCAAGGTCGTTTCTCACCTGGATGTTTGAGAGGAAGTTTCCATTTTTGCCGAACAGCTGTGTGAACTGCTTGAACTCCTTTTCGAATTTCTTTACAGTTTCTGCTAGCTGCTGGATTTGACTTTCTTTCCGTTCTAGGCTCTTACACAAGTCAGAAATCTAGTAACAGGAATGTGAATGAGGTCATTTAAATGCAGGCATACACATTAAAATAAATATACTTCTAGGAAAAGATTGCAGGTAAGAAAGTGTTTTGAGGAAAACTATGTATGTGTGTGTGTATGTATATATTTCTAGGAAAATATTTACAGGTAGATTCCTATATAATTCTAGGAAAATACTTGCAGGTGCTTTGAAAAATACCTGATCCACAGATGTCTCATCAGCTTTTACTATGCCTAACCCGCTATGATGGTTCATCTAATGATAGTGACATCACGTGGCTGAATTTACTGAACTGGTTCTCTTCATTCACTCAGTATGCATTTATTACAGAACCACAGTTGCTGATCACCATACCATGTTAGAGGCCATGTGCATAGTATCAAAGTAATAGCTGAAATTTCATGAAG
>NW_006296279.1:776771-778465 GCF_000327345.1 Myotis davidii | reverse complement strand
ACACACAACAAAACAAACACAATATCCATTTCTCATTTCATCTCATCTTGTTTCAGCCTTCATATCTTCCCACAGGACTGTTACAATGGCGGCCTAATTGGTCCTACACTCTCCCTCACACATGTGCCAAAAGGGTGTCTATGGGAGCCGGGACTGGCATGGATCCCATGGCCACTATAACCCCAGCAACGGGCCTGGCATCAGTAGGTGCCTGATAAATATTTGTTGAATGAGTGAATGAATGCTTCTTGTCTTTAATCTTTTTCTCCAATACATATTCCATATGGTGTCCACAATAATATGAAGAGATAGATCTGGTCTTGTCACCCCCACTTACCTATCTCTAGTGGCCTTTTACAGGCCATCCAGGGCCCTGCAGTCTTCCCTGGCTGCCTTTTCAGCCTCATGCCCATTCACATTTCACATGCGCCCTGACCAGTGAGCCCACACAACTATTTCCCATCAAGCCTTGGTCTCTAAGACACTTCCTCCTCCATCTAGAAAGTACTGCTTTCTCAGCCTCCACTTAAGAGCATATCCTCTCAGAACATGAAGAGATAGATCTGGTCTTGTCACCCCCACTTACCTATCTCTAGTGGCCTTTTACAGGCCATCCAGGGCCCTGCAGTCTTCCCTGGCTGCCTTTTCAGCCTCATGCCCATTCACATTTCATATGTGCCCTGCCCAGTGAGACTACACAACTTCTATTTCCCATCAAGCCTTGGTCTCTCAGACACTTCCTCCTCCATCTAGAAAGTACTGCTTTCTCAGCCTCCACTTAAGAGCATATCCTCTCAGAACTACATTTCCTTACTAGGACCACCTACCCAGGCCACCTCACAAGTTCCATGACACCCTGACCATAATCTAGTGTATCCTTTACCTTCATTACTCTTACTGCTTTTTGTTGTTACTGCTGTTGTTACTTAGTTTTTTTTTCTTCATTAAATTGTTGGTGCTACATCTTATTTCTTTATCCCCAAAGACTCACAAAGTGCCTGGCACACAGAAGGCATTATGAATGAATGCACAAATAGTTTTAAACAACCATCTGATCTCTGACCCAGAATCTACTAAGATCCCAAGAGCTGACTTCCACCTATGCACCAGACTTATCTCCCTGAACAAGAGCAAACTCAGGAGTCTCCCCACCCTCACATCTAACCTGCTCCTGACCACGACCATGTTCCTTGCCTTCTAAGCTTGCAGCATCCCAATCCAATCTCTGAATGTTTCCCAATACCTTCTTTCCATCCCCACTGACACAGCCTTGATCAATCCTTCCCCATCACCTCACCTCTTCCAGCATCTTGTCTCCACCTAAACATTGAAATGCTGTGCCAAGAGCTTAAATACATTACCTCTTAACCCTCACCACAACCCCATTTTACAAATTAGGAAATTGGGGAAGAGCAAGGTTAAGTAGCATCCTCAAACTCATGGGACTACGGGGGAACCAGTCCTGGAACCCAGGTATTCTGGCACAGAGCTCTCGCTCATCAATTTCTGGCTCTACTGCTACACTGTCTAGTTTATTGCAACCCCTTCTGCCTGGTCCCGCTGTCCCCATTCTCTTCTCTTCTCTCCCTCTATCCATCCTCCATGTGACTGCCAACTGTCTTATGTTTTAAAACCAAACAAACAATTAGCTGGCCAAGCATTTTTCCAATGTAAAAGCCTCCATTAGTTCCCTA
>NW_006296279.1:763973-767258 GCF_000327345.1 Myotis davidii | reverse complement strand
GGAGTCTCCCCACCCTCACATCTAACCTGCTCCTGACCACGACCATGTTCCTTGCCTTCTAAGCTTGCAGCATCCCAATCCAATCTCTGAATGTTTCCCAATACCTTCTTTCCATCCCCACTGACACAGCCTTGATCAATCCTTCCCCATCACCTCACCTCTTCCAGCATCTTGTCTCCACCTAAACATTGAAATGCTGTGCCAAGAGCTTAAATACATTACCTCTTAACCCTCACCACAACCCCATTTTACAAATTAGGAAATTGGGGAAGAGCAAGGTTAAGTAGCATCCTCAAACTCATGGGACTACTGGGGAACCAGTCCTGGAACTCAGGCATTCTGGCACAGAGCTCTCGCTCATCAATTTCTGGCTCTACTGCTACACTGTCTAGTTTATTGCAACCCCTTCTGCCTGGTCCCGCTGTCCCCATTCTCTTCTCTTCTCTCCCTCTATCCATCCTCCATGTGACTGCCAACTGTCTTATGTTTTAAAACCAAACAAACAATTAGCTGGCCAAGCATTTTTCCAATGTAAAAGCCTCCATTAGTTCCCTATTACTGACAAATATAGTTCACATTTTTGGCCCTCAGATCCTTTCTAGTATTAGCAGAATATTAGTGAGTGCAAAAATAACTGAATGCATCGTGTTCAAACATGTCTTGGCTCACGTGGAAGGCCACTGCAATCTGGATCCGACAGACCAGACTTCCGGCCATTCCCTGTCTCTCACTCGGGTATCTTTCCACCCGAGTGGAAGCACATTTCCTTGAACCATCAGCCTCTCTCATGCCTCCCCGTGTTGGCGCAATCTTTCCCCTTCTGGGATGTCCTCTTTCCACAACATTTTAACCGACAGACCTTCTCTTCCTTCAAGATGTAACTCTGATGTCCTTTCCCAACTCCCCTGGAGTATACTGAGGCAGCCTCTGAACCCAGACACAGGGTACCCCCACAGCATGTCCTGTGAGGCTCGGCAACTTGCCTGTCTACATTTCTGTGAGTGCTTCCTCAACTCAGTGTTCCTAGCAACTAACACTGTATCTGACTTGTGGGAGGTGTTTGTTAAATGAATGGATGGATGAATGAGGCAATGATACAGAAAGAACTTGGGAATGGCTACTAGGCAGCATGGTTTCTACCAAAGTTACAGTTTGATCAGTCTTTCTAATTTTCTCCGGGATCTGACCCTAGAACTCACACACCTACTTTAATCTGAACTCAGACATCATAAAATAATCGATAAGAGAAAATCCAGCTCCCTGTCTGCAATAGATGGTGTTCTTCCCTATGTGAGCTTGAAAAGTCTGATCCTCTGAGATGTCCTAATAAGACAATTAACTCTTATAATAATTAATAAAATCATCATCTGCACACATACTTTCACTTGATAATTGCAACTCAGTGAACTAAATATATATGTGGGCATTTATCAGGTTGCAAAGCTTCTCAAAGGCAGGAGGTAGGACTTACTACAAAATACATAAACCCATAGTGCCTAGAAGAGATTGTCAACTGCTATTTCATGGTAATATAGGCTTCTATTAAAACATCAGTCACCTCCTAGGCACCTCCTAGGTGCCAGGTATCATTAACTAAAAGGTGTGTCGAGAGGCTGTAGACAGGGCTATGGGACATGGGTTTGAGATCGAATCCTGACACAAGTTACAAACACATCAAACTTTGAGTTACTTCCTCGGTTGAATGAGGATCTCAAAGGCATCTTCTACTTCTCATGTTCTATAATCCTATGACTCTGTCTGGCCACTTCATAGAAAAAGACCTACCTCCTGTCGACTTACACTGAAACAGAATATAAGAACACCAAGAATTGCAAATCCCAGCAATTCTGCTGCCCGCCTTTCATATTTGAACCCTTGAATATTCATTTACCTGTTCTTCTAGTCGGAAGTTCTTTTCTAAAATGAGAAGCATGTGGTCCCGTAAGGCCGAGTGCTCATGCTGCTTCAAGTTTGACGGTTTACCCTTCAACATGAAGAGAAAAATAAGGCAGGTTGTGGAAAGTGTCCCCAGGCGAGGATGCTGGTGGGATACTCCACTAAAACAGAACTTCAACGACGTTGCTTACTTGTCTCAAGGTGGGTTGCGGGGGAAATGGCCTTCCAGTCCCCTTTCCAGCGTTAAGATTCTACAGTACCCATGAGACAATTTTAAACTTACAGGGGCAGAGAATCAGGCCGCTATCAAAACTCTTAATGCTGATTTCCTCCTTGCCCTGAGAATAAAGGGTGGGGGAAGTAGGTTTACAGTTGTGAGTACGCGAAACACAGAGTTTATGCTTGTATTATGTAAGATAGTTTTAGCGATCACGATTGCTAAAGGCTTCCTATTTATTGTCTATTTGCACGAGTATTTATGGGAGCTGAAGCTGGGAGTTTCCAGCCTTAGCGGCATAATTTCTCGTGTTAATTTTATTTTGAGATTTGTAGAGTCTGAACAAAATTTCTAGGGACATTGTGTAGGGGGTTGAAGTTTATGTGCTGCTTGTGGGTGAGCTCCAAGGGGATGTCACTTTCCGAGTCATCTCAAACTCTCTAATCTGTTTCATTTCTCTCCCCAGCTGCCTAATACAGCCACGAGGACTGAGAGTGCTAGGCAACCAACCTTTACGTGCACATCCCCACATGAGTCAATTATTAACTTTTGTTCTTAATCCTCACCCAGGGATATTCTTTCATTGATTTTTAGAGAGAATGGTCTCTCAACCCTTAACCTTTAGCTCTACCTTGAGGATTTCACAAAACAGCTCAAAGAAAGTCAGCCTCTAACCTTAAAACAGGGAGGTGGGGATTTCCAAAGAAAACTCAAGTCCACCATTGCAAAGCGAGGAGCCAGTGGGGCACAGCGGGCCCCTGTTTGTACCTAGTACAGTCCAGGTCTGCAAGGTGGCCCTGGATGGGATCCTCTGGAATCCCACTGCACTACACCATAATAAGACAATCCGCGTATTGGTAAGGGTATCCGAGTTACGGCACCATCATGTTGGTGGTGAAAATGGCACCAGAATGTTACCAATGACGGGACCTTGGTTCAGCAACATCAGTCCTTGAATTCTGGCCAAGGAAGAATTCAGAGCCAAGACTCAAACTATAAGGAAGAGTTTATTTAGAAAGTCACGGAGGTAGAAGAAATGGGCTCAGGAAACAAGAGACAGAGACAAAAGAAGGGCCCTTTGAGTTTAGGAGAAAGAGAGAGTTCAGGAAAATGTACTTGGGGGAAAGGAGGTGGGGAAGGCGTAAGTGTGCTCCACAGAGAGGCTGCTATTC
>NW_006296279.1:736687-745152 GCF_000327345.1 Myotis davidii | reverse complement strand
GACGTGAAACACAGAGTTTATGCTTGTATTATGTAAGATAGTTTTAGCGATCACGATTGCTAAAGGCTTCCTATTTATTGTCTATTTGCACGAGTATTTATGGGAGCTGAAGCTGGGAGTTTCCAGCCTTAGCGGCATAATTTCTCGTGTTAATTTTATTTTGAGATTTGTAGAGTCTGAACAAAATTTCTAGGGACATTGTGTAGGGGGTTGAAGTTTATGTGCTGCTTGTGGGTGAGCTCCAAGGGGATGTCACTTTCCGAGTCATCTCAAACTCTCTAATCTGTTTCATTTCTCTCCCCAGCTGCCTTACACAGCCACGAGGACTGAGAGTGCTAGGCAACCAACCTTTACGTGCACATCCCCACATGAGTCAATTATTAACTTTTGTTCTTAATCCTCACCCAGGGATATTCTTTCATTGATTTTTAGAGAGAATGGAAGAGAGGGAGCTGGAAGGGAGAGGGAGAGATACACAGAGAGAAACATCAATGTGAGAGACATCGATTGGTTGCCTCCTACACGCCCCTGATTAGGGCCGGGATCAAGCCTGCAACTGAAGTATGTGCCCTTGACTGGAATCGAGCTTGGGGACCCTTCAGTCCCCAGGCTGACGCTTTATCCACTGAGTCAAACTGGCTAAGGCAGGAGTGAGCTATTTAATTACAGTTGAATTGGACTTCCCTATGGGGCTCCTGTACATTGTGAGGGATACCTCTGATACCTCTACAGAGATTCTTAGTTGCCTAAGAATACCCAAGATTAGAGCTGGAGGAGGATGTGTCCCTTATCTTTAGAGCCAAATAAGTTCAGGTTCTCATTTACCCAGCAAAGGTCTTGTTCAGACCTTCAGAAAGCAATTCCAATTGAAAATTTTTAATCCTGTGCTTAGTTATCTTGACTCTAATCTTTAGCCTAGGTTCTCTCAACCCTTAACCTTTAGCTCTACCTTGAGGATTTCACAAAACAGCTCAAAGAAAGTCAGCCTCTAACCTTAAAACAGGGAGGTGGGGATTTCCAAAGAAAACTCAAGTCCACCATTGCAAAGCGAGGAGCCAGTGGGGCACAGCGGGCCCCTGTTTGTACCTAGTACAGTCCAGGTCTGCAAGGTGGCCCTGGATGGGATCCTCTGGAATCCCACTGCACTACACCATAATAAGACAATCCGCGTATTGGTAAGGGTATCCGAGTTACGGCACCATCATGTTGGTGGTGAAAATGGCACCAGAATGTTACCAATGACGGGACCTTGGTTCAGCAACATCAGTCCTTGAATTCTGGCCAAGGAAGAATTCAGAGCCAAGACTCAAACTATAAGGAAGAGTTTATTTAGAAAGTCACGGAGGTAGAAGAAATGGGCTCAGGAAACAAGAGACAGAGACAAAAGAAGGGCCCTTTGAGTTTAGGAGAAAGAGAGAGTTCAGGAAAATGTACTTGGGGGAAAGGAGGTGGGGAAGGCGTAAGTGTGCTCCACAGAGAGAGCTGCTATTCTTATATTCCTATTTATTAATTATTGTATTCTTTGCCATACGAACAACCGTAAACCTACTTTTGCCCCACCCTCCATACGACGGTGGGCTAAGTGTAATTATTATCATCTTTCAACTCTTTCTATAGAAAACCTATCTTCTAGGTGAACTAGCTCCAGACCAGTTCTAAGCTAGGTTAGTTCTCCCTCCTGCTAAGCACATTTCCATTCTTCTATCACCATCCTGCTATCTATCACAGGCTGAAGGTGTGCAACCTAATTCTAATTCCAGCCCAAGCAAATTTATTGCCCTCACAATCATTGCAAAGTGCCTATATTACCAATAAAAGCACATCTTAGGGATTCTGGGTGATCCATGAATTCGAAGCAAACATTTGTTATCGATTTCCCTTCTGTTTAGGTTGACCCCTTGGCCGGAGAATAAATCCCTTCCCCAGCTTTGGTACTGATGTAAATTCTAGAATACAAGCCAATTGGAAGTTTGGGCCTAACTATAAAGATGATTTCTTTCAGAGCTGGAAAGCAATTCTGTATTTCATGCACTGGAAAGGTAAAGGTAAACCCTACCCCTTATAGCAAAGACAAATACACACACACACACACACACACACACATATGTATATATATATACTCAAATATAAATATATATACAAATATAAATATTTTTACATATATAGTATATATTTAAGTATATGTTATATATATTTAAGTATATATTACATATCTCCTATTTGTTCTTTTTCTCTGGAGAACCCTGACAAGTACAATTCCCAGTCTTAAAGTTCTCATAAGTGAATGTCCTTTTGCATCCCGGACGGAACCGAAGAGTACAAGGAACTCACCCAATGAATTACACAGCAGAATGTAGAGGCAGAAACAGAAAGGCGATCCATACCTTTACAGGACAGCCATAGTGCTTGAAAGGACAGTCTTGTTCCGCTTCAGGACACACAGCCAGGTGTTTATCCATCTATGAAAGGGACAGCCTTATGCTACAGAAATTCACTGGCCATTCTCCAACTGTCTGGTGCAGGGGTCCTCAAACTACGGCCCGTGGGCTACATGCGACCCGCTGAAAACATTTATTCGGCTGCCTGTCCTGCTTAGCAGCCGACTCGTCCCGGGTCCGCAGTGCACATGTGTGGAATGTCTGAGGGACAGTGAACTTGCCCCCTGTTTAAAAAGTTTGAAGACCTCTGGTCTGGTGTAACTGCAGCGAGCAGGGAGCCAAGGGAGGCATGGGAAGAAGGGCGGGAACAGGAGCAGGTAAAGGCGGTGCTAAGGCTTGGTGGAGGGAGTGCTATGGTGAAAACGGAGGAGAATTCTCTGGAAATGGGAGGGGAAGACAGAGACATGGCTATCATGGGTGTCGTTTAAGCCTGGGGCCTTCGCGTAGGCGATTTTGTCAGACACACCCCATCACGACTGCTAAAACTTTATCTTACATGAAATCTACTGAGAGAATTATTTACAGTTACCTCATTTCTGGGAATAACCTGCACACACTTGTTGGGACAAGGTACTGGGTACTCGGGACACACGTTTTCTTCATGATTCTGAAACAGAAAGTGTGATGAGACAAAGCCACCTTCGCTTTCCAGGGTCCCCTTTATGCCCTCGGAGTGTTTATACACATGTCTCTTTGGGAATCTATGCATGTGGCTCACCGTCAGGAAGGTATGGCCCACTTCCAGAAAGGATTGCATATAGACGGCCGCTATCTTGTTATAAAGCAGCGGTTCTCAACTTGTGGGTTGCGACCCCGGTTTTTTTTTTTTTTTTTAGTTTTATTCATTTCAAACGGGCCAGATCTGGCCTGCGGGCCGTAGTTTGCCCACGGCTGCCTAAGACCATCCTGCTTATCAGATATTGACGATTCATAACAGTAGCAACATTATAGTAATGAAGTAGCAACGAAAGTAATTTTATGATTGGGTCACAACATAAGGAACTGTATTTAAAGGGTCAGAAAGTTGAGAACCACTGGTATAAAGGAATTCAGTTCCATTAAATTTCCCAGTTATTCCGAAAGAAAGTCGGGGGGCACAGGACTCCGAGAGGGCAGGCTGTGGGACTCATCAGTGCGGCTCCTCTGGCACAGGTGAAAGGTACCCGTGCTCTTGTTTCATGCCCACAGCCTACCTCCCCGGTCAGACCACAGCATCCTGAGGACAGACAGTACCGCCACCTCCTTGTGACCCATCTCTAGCGTCCCTCCTTGCACACTCATCCTCAGCAGGTGTTCCAACAATATTTTTGCCCCTGATAAACGAGTACAGTCCTACCACCAAGAGGGCTTTTGTTTCTTACACAACTTCTCTCACATAAAGTTATTCTTTAGACCTAGTATTTCTGTACAAAAATAAATCTAGAAAGGTGGGCTTCTGGTAGCCCATCTGATTCCCTGTGATCACTCCAGGAGAATTTAGCCCCCTAAAGGTGAGGAAATTTTTATTTTTTTATTTTTTTACCTGTAGGTTGATAACTACCACCTCCTTTTTGCAATAGAGGCATTTTTCCTCTCGAAATTGGCAGTCTGCGCTCAAGTGCTCTTTCAGATCTTTCCGAAGGACTGGCTGCCGACAGCTCTCATTGGAACACTGCACAGCTTGAAATAAGCACTGCTGGAGGTGGTCCTGCGACAAACACATAACAGGGCGGTGGGAAGGGAGGCGCTGAAAGGCTAGAGGGAGCGCTAGGGGGCGGTGGGGGGAAGGACAGCCGTGCCTGTGGGCTCTGAGTGCCGAACAGAGGGCTGCTTGGGCCCAGGCTCTGAAAGCCAGCCTTGCAAGGTGGGAATTAGGAGGGGGGCGAAGGTGGGGGAAGAAGGAGGAATAACGAGTTTTAGTTTAGATTACCTAGGAACGTGCTCATGTTCTCAGGTTAGTTCTTGAATATTTCCTTAAGGCTTGCCAATGAATTGACCAGACCTCAAGAATAGTTTTTATTTCTTTTGTGCACTCTTTAACCTCACCCCTAGCACCAGGCACTAATTTGCAGATGGTAAAAGCCAGGAAAGATGGGGGTGGGGGGGGGCAGTGGTAGAAAAGAAGGGATTAAAGGAAGAAAAGGGAGGGCGAGGAAGCTGGTCCAGGAGTGGTCAAGAAAAGGAGGTAGAGGACATATAGGACCCACAGACCAAGAAGGAGCTGGGGATGGCCAGTCTTACAAGGTCGGGAGATGTTTTCAACTGGAATATAGGAGACTAATGACATTAACAGTGTTCATTCCAGTTGTCTTCACATTAGAGATTTATGAAAACAGGCATATTTCAATAGGACCTTTGAATGACTGTAAGTTACTGTGACTCTGACAAGTTATCAAAATCCTAATAAGGTTGTCTGCCTGGAAAATCCTTTAAAACAGGGTCGGAAAGCTATGGGCCTGGGGCCAACCTGGCCTGCTACTTGTGTTTGTAAATAAAGTTTTATTGGAGAATAGCCACATGCCTATCTATTTGTTCTCAGATGATCTATCCTCTAAAATGGGCAAGTTAAGCAGTTGCGACAGAGCCTGCAAAGCCTGAAATATTTACTGTCTGGCTCTCGGCAAACACAGTGTGCTGACTCCTTCTCTGAAGGAAAAAAGAGCAAAGAGTTTATCCATGGGAGATCAATCAATACTCCTGTTTTCCTCTGCCTCTGCTGGTAAGAAACAAATGGTGATGACAACTGAAATCCACATCTTGTCCAAAATTCACGGATGTTACCCTCAACGCATCAAAACAGTCAGCATTCATCAAGACTCCGCTCTCTGTGAGCTCCCCCACCCTGTCACACAAAGTGGGGAGAACAGTGAATGAGGGGAAATACGAAAGA
Source organism: Myotis davidii (assembly GCF_000327345.1). Taxonomy (NCBI): domain Eukaryota; kingdom Metazoa; phylum Chordata; class Mammalia; order Chiroptera; family Vespertilionidae; genus Myotis; species Myotis davidii. Next base: position 739,845 of record NW_006296279.1, on the reverse strand, counting down.
AAGAGGTGGAAAGAAACCAGCCACTGTTCTCTAGAAGCTGATGATCTGGTCACGAAAGCTGATCCCTGGTCCATTTGAGCCCTGTTTCCCTTTCAGGCTTAGCGACAACCCAAAATTGGAAAGAGGCCCCGCTTGGGGACCTGACTATCTGACTATCGGAACCAGTGGCCAGGGGCTGTCATGGGGAAAACACAACCAAGTTCCGTGAGCCTCCAAAGAACTCCCTGGGCTAACAAGGAAATCATTTGCACATTTATAAGCTCAGTGCCTGCAGGGTCTGGAGGACTGACGGAGAAAAAAATCACCTGAGACATATTCCAGAATGTGTGGGCGGGAGTGGAAACTCTCAGCAGCCTCCGAGCATTCCCTGGAAGCTTGGGATGCCTGAGCCTTATTCATTCGTCGTGTGATCAAACCTGATAGGGGCCTGCCATGGCGGAGCCACATTCCCAGCCTGCATTTCATAAGCTTCCCGCTGGATGGAAGAGCCAGGTAGCAATTTCATTCCATAGGAAGCTCACGCCCCTTCGCCTCCCCTAGACCGTTTGTTTGCATCTCATAACAATGCTTCACCTTTAAACTCCATCCTATCCCTGTTCTGATCTGTTTTCTGCCTTAGATCATAAATTCTAAGAGGCCAGGGCCCACAGCTGCTGGGAAGCAATCACTCTGGCATCTGCAAATGCCTCCGAGCACTCATACCCTGGATCCTACCCTGGGGACCCCAAATCCTTCACAGTTCCCCCCAAAGGACATGTCCTTGCTTAAGCGTTCCTTTTGCCCAGCATATCTCACATCTTCACTTTTGGATCAATGCCCTTAACCCACAATGGAAGGCCTAGTTCAGGTAGCAAGTCCTCCATGCCTTCCAGGTAGAACAAACCTCTTCACTCACACCTTAGCCCTTTGCATACTATGGGGCAGAATTTCTAGGTAGGAATTCTCTGAGGGCAGCCCAATGACCATCCCCACCCCATGCTTAGCCCAGTAACTACCACACAAAAAAAGGTGTTCAATGCACGTCACTGGAAATTGGCGAAGGCAAATGTTGTTCGTAATACCAACCTGGTATCGTCCCAGAATAATCTTGGCATTACACCCAGGTGCATTTTTGCAATATACATATAAATTGAGGACTTCCCTTTTGCAGCAATTGTCTTTAAACACCTAAAAGATAAACATGATAGGTCTCACACCAAAGCTTTAGAGCAGCAAGAATTATTATTAACCTGGTCTTCAGGCTCATCTCAGAAGGCGGGTGGAAACTTCCAGACAGTGGTTGGAATGGAAATAGCAGATTCAGCATCATAAAAGGAAAAGCCGTCTCAGATACATACGTCTGACAGGCCGCAAACATGCAAGGCAGGTAGGTAATCAATGTCCAGCGCAGTAGGCTGCAGATGGGAGAAGCTCAGGGTGCATTTGACCCCGTATGCTCGGAGGTCAGGAGGTGGGGCTGTGGCTAAGGGTGATGCTTTCAGCTTCCTGCCCAGCGGATGGGTTTGTATTAGTCATCAAGTAGCGTCACTGAAGCGGTGCTGCCTTGCTATTTCAGCACAAACCAGGGGTTGGCAAACTTTCTCCATAAAGGGTGAGAGTAAATATTTTCAGCTCGGCGGGCCACGCTGCAATGGTCTCTGTTGCAACTATTCAACTTCACCATATACAATACTTAAATAAAGGGGCATAGCTGTATTCTAATAAAACATGATTTATGAACATTGAAATATAATTTTCACATGATGCATAACATTATTCTTTTAAAAACATATTTTTATTGATTTCAGAGAGGGAGAGAGAGGTAGAAACATCAATGATGAGAGAGAATCACTGGGGATACAGCCCGCAACTTAGGCATGTACCCTTGACTGGAATCGAACCTGGGGCCATTCAGTCCACAGGCCAATGCTCTATCCGCTTAGCAAAACCAGCTAGGACCGTAACATTATTCTTACCTTTATTAAAAATTTTTATTTTGAAATAGTTTAACTCACAAGAAGTTGCGAAAATAGTACAGAGTTCCTGCCCTAATCAGTTTGGCTCAGTGGATAGAGCGTTGGTCTGCAGTCTGAAGGGTCCCAGGTTCAATTCCGGTCAAGGGCATGTACCTTGGTTGCGGGCACATCCCCAGTAGGAGGTGTGCAGGAGGCAGCTGATTGATGTTTCTCTCCCATCGATGTTTCTAACTCTCTATCCCTCTCCCTTCCTCTCTGTAAAAAATCAATAAAATATATATATATTTTAAAAAGTACAGAGTTCCTAGTGCTCTTCTGATTTTTTCCAATGATTTAAAAATATAAAAACTGTTACTAGCTCACAGGCCATACAAAAACAGGTGGCTGGATTTGTCCCAACAAACCCCAAGCTGCCATATGCCACCCCCTGGCCCAGTGTTGAGGCAGGCACAAGTATAGCACTGCCCTATGCTCGGCCTTTCAGAAGGCATCATAAGAGCATAGAGAAGGAGCGTGTTTCAGACAGGTGTTCAGGTCGGGGAGAAAACTGCCCAGATGGTGTGGTTCAATGATTGAGCGTTAACCCATGAACAAAGAGGTCACCAGTTCAATTCCAGTCAGGGCACATGCTCAGGTTGTGGGCTTGATCCCCAGTAGGAAGTGTGTTTCTCTCTCATTGATGTTTCTATCTCTCTCACTTCCCCTCTCTCTAAAATCAATAAAAACAAATTTTAAAAAAATAAAGGCAGAAAACTGAGCATGGCCATGGCTTAGATACAACTAAGAGAACACACAACGAAACAAACAAAATATAAAGAAGGCTTCGTCCAAATGAAAAACTTGTGCTTCAAAGGAAGCCATCAAGAAAGTGAAAAGATGACCCACAAAATGGGAGAAAAATGTTTGCAAATGATATATCTGATCAGAGACTTGTATCCAGAATATATGAAGAACTCTCAGAACTCAACAATAAAAGGCAAATAACCCACTGAGAAAATGAGCAAGGGAATTGAATGGGCATTTTTACAAAAGACATATACAGATGGCCAACCATAGGAAAACACATGGTTCAACATCATTAACCATTAGAGAAATGCAAATCAAAACCACAAGATATATCTTCACACCCACAAGGAAGGCCATAATAAAGAAGTCGGACAATAACAAATCCTGGCAAGGACCAGGAGAAATCAGAGCTCTCAG
>NW_006296279.1:722677-736655 GCF_000327345.1 Myotis davidii | reverse complement strand
GGTGCAGCTGTTTCGGAAAACACCCAGTCTGGCAGGTCCTCAGAGTGTGAGACATAGTTACCATCTGACCCAGTAATTCCACCCCTAGGTATATACCCAAGAAACATGGACACGTTACAAGAAGATTTTAAGACATGTGAATTCTAGCCCGATAAGGCTGTCGTTAGACATAATAACCAAAAGAAGTATTCGAGATTAACCAGATGAGATAGTGGATTCCAGGAAACAGGATGTTTCATTTCTCCAAGTGACTCAGGAGAGCTGGAGCCGGGATAGGAAGCGGGAGAAGGAAGAAGCAGGAGAAGAAATGTGGGGAGTCAATAAAGACCCAAACAAGCCTCTCAGACAGCGTCAGGAGTGGGGGTCCAACCTGAGCCCTCAGCAGAGGAATATGGACCCCAGGGAAGACCCCCTCCCGCTCTCCTGTTTCAACCGCGATGCCCAACCAGGACACTGGCTTCTCTATCAACTAGAGACTTGCTAACCCAAAGCAGTGGTTTTCTTACCTCATGAGATTTGATGACCTCCTTATCCACAGGGCAGAGCGGCACTGCATCTAATTCTCTGGAGAGAAAAATAAAAATAGAGCCAGAATTCAGAGTTGACCTTGACAGCTCTTCAGCACTCGGGCCATGCTCGGCCCCCTGACCTTCCCCAGAGCAGCCCAGGCCCTGTCTTCACTCATGCTATTCCCTCTCCCAGAAGGCCCCCAGCACCCTAATTCCAGCACCTCTTCAGTCTGAAAATAAACTCCCCTGCATTCCCAGGACGCAAATCAAATAGTGAGTCCCCCCCACAGAGTTGAATGCCCTCTCCAGTCCTTTGCTTATCACACTGTACCACCGCCTGCCTGTCTGCTTCACTGGACTGGAATGTTCTAGAAGGCAGAGACTGGGTCCTGTTCCACACTGGACCTCAGCTCTCCAACTCTGGACACTGGAGCTTAGTTTAGCAAGGTGCCTGGAACACACGGGCACTGAACGAACGAGCCCATGAATGAATGAGCGTGTGCTGTAATAACCCCCTTTCTCAGCTGGGCAGGATACAACTTCCTCCCTGCCCCTCGATAAGCCCTAAACGCCCACTTTTATGTCTCTCCTGGTCCACTCCCTCCACAGGGCATGAGCCAGGCATTATAGCCACCCAGGAGCGAACAGCCCCCATGCCCGAGAGATTCCACGACGTCACCGCTGCCTTAGGCAAGGAAAGGCAGGGTGTCTGCAGGCCCTGGGGGAAACACAGATGGGCTTCTAGGTTTGTCCTCACATGCAAAGCAGGCGTGGTCTGGATTTTAACCAAAGGTGAGAATCAGTCAGCGAGTGGCAAAAAATGAAGATGGCTCCTCGGGCATCTCACAGGAGGGGCCTAGGAGAGCCCCTCCTCAGATTGATGGTTCTGTGGCCAACCACAGCCATTCCAGAACCACAATTACAGTTGAGAGGCCACACTTGACATCTAGAGCCCACTCACCTCAGGGCTAGGATGCAGTGCTGGCAGAAGCGGTGCCCACATCCCGTCTGGTGGGGGTTGTGAAGCACCGAGTGACAGGAGGCACATTTGTATCGCTCTTCTAATTGCTCTACAAACCGGTACTCAGTGTGGGGCTCGAAGTCCAAGGAAACGGAGTTGCCAGAATTCTGGCGGAGGAAGCCACAGGGGACGCCTCCTTGCTCCTCGGGATAAGCCATTCCTGGGGGTCAGGGGGACAGAAGGAAAACTGAGTGTGCACATACCCAAACATCTCCAGCCCCGGGAGTTCTACTTACTGAGCATCGCCCACATGGTCACTCTGCTATGACCTCGTGGCCACAGTGACAACCTCCTGCCACTGGAGGGCCCCTGCAGGGGGTGAGCAGGTGGGAGGCCGGACCAAGTGTCTTCCGGCAAGATTCTAGGAGATTCAGCCCTTTGCCCATCTGCCTTTTTACAGGAATGCTAAATTATTCTGTCAGTTTGGCCACATGCTTGCACACAATCTAGCCACATTCTAAGCAAACTCCTGTTATGAATTCTCTTCCATTCGGTTGAGAGAATTGAAACAAACGTTTTGTTGACTTTTTTTTTTTTCAGAATCAAGAACCACACCCACCAACACATTGCTTGCAGTGTACAGTTAAGTTCTCACATATCATCATCAAACGCTTCTCGGAACTGCCACAAAACAACGGATCACAAAACCAATTTTGCCATAGAGCAACTGATATAAATAAGAGTTAAGTTCTTATAGCATCTCATCAACATTACAACAAAATGATGCTGTTATTTGAGGACCTGCTATATTATAAGTAGATAAAGCACCACCACCAACCCACATCATTTCTCACCTGAACTGAATAAGAACCCATTGGCGGCTTTCCCCGCCAATCCCATACAAAAGCCAGGGTGATAGTTTCAAAATGCAAGTGTGACTGCCGGTTATCTCCCCTCCTCGTTCAGCGGGTTTCAGGGGAAAAACCTTAATGCTGAGCAGTCTACAAGAGTGCATCCTCCCCACCCACCAGCATCCTGGACTTCTGCCTCCCTGCTTTCTGCATTCTAGCCACGGGTGTTCTTTTAGTTCTTCTATTACATCATGCAGTCTCTTGCCACAGGGCCTTTGCACAAGCTAGTGCCTCTGTCTAGAGTACTTTCCACATTTCTTTCTAGTCCCCTTCACTTAGTTAACTCACATGCATGCTTCAAATTTCATTTCAAGCTTCATATTCTCAAGTAAGCTTGCTCTTCTCTCCCTGTCCTAACAGCAAGAGGCCACTCACCAGTCTGGAGAACATGCATGGCCCCCAGGGAGTGGCTAGGGGCTAGGGTGGGTGGGTGGTGTCACTGTATAACTCTTTTGAAATTTTTTAACATGAGTGCATTACCTATTCAAAAATAAACAAACATATAAAAATAAAAACTAAACATCCACTGTTATATCCGTCACAAAACCAGGTTTCTTTCCTTCATAGCAAGATATGATTTGAAATTTGACACGTGTGTGTGTGTGTGCTTGCGCGCGCGTGGGTGTGTGCATGTGTGTGTGCATGTGTGTGTGTGTGTGTGTGTGTGTGTGTGTGTGTGTGTGTGATTTGTATCTGTGTTCCTCAATGGCACACGGATGGCATCTGGCCTTGTTCATTGTTGCATCTCCAGCTCTTAGCACTGAGCCAGGCTTGAAGAACAACAGAGCTATTTTTGTTGAATTGATGCTATTTAATTGATGTTATTTTGAAAACCCTCAACAGAGCTGCTGTAGTGACTGCTGACCTCTGACATAGTGGTTCTTCACCCTTTTTTGAGAAAGAACTTCCCCTTGCCTTTGAACATTCGATAAAAACTCTAGGCCTTCTCCCTGTACCATAGCATACACGCCTGATGTCTGGACCTTTAGGGGCCCTCTGAACCCACCAGTGTCCCCCAGGAATGCTGTTCCTTCGGGCACGGTGCCAGGAGCGGGGTCTGAAGACGTGTCTGGCAAATGGCTAATGAACGGGAAGCCATCTGGGTTGGTCCCCGGGGGCGATGTGCTCGCACAGGCTGGGGTACAGGAAGGCTTGGCCTCGGCCTTGCTTCCTTTGGCTTGCTCTTGGGATTCCTCATGATGCTCTTGCAGCTGATGAGGTCAACTGGGTCAGGGAGCAGCTGTGTGGCCTGATCTGAAGGCGGCCCCATTCAACCCTCAGCTCTGCTCAGGCCAGCTGCCGGCCTCTCTCACTGCCGGAGGGATCTGCGACTGAGGTGTGGCCCAGGTGCAGGGAGCAGAGGAAGCAACCGGCCTCTTTCTGCAAACAACACATTCTCTCCGGAGGAGTCCAACAGGCCTGGGGATATATTTGTTTTTGTTCTGGGGTTTGAGACTAAAGCCCCTCCATTTCTCCGCTGCATGTGTTCCCTGCAGAACGGAGAGGGTGGTGGGTGATCAGTACAAGAGGGGACTGTTCCCCTTTTTAACATGGTTTATTCTTGAGATTTAACATGTCAGTTATGAAGGCCAGCAGGCAGGCACAGCCCTGGAGTTACCTGCGCCACCCTAACAACCAAGACCCGCCTTCCTCTCAGAGAAGTGCAAGACCAGTTCCAAACGGCCCCTCTGCCCTGTGTTCTCTAGTCCGAGGGAGGTGGACAATCCACGCCCTATGCCCCCCACCCCCTCTCGGAGTCTCTCATGAGACCAGGTTCACGTCTGTGTCACATGGCCTCTAAATTTGGACTCAGAGATGCACCCTAAAGCAGCAGGGTGTTCGGCCCCCAGAACAAGGCAGTGGATGTACAAAACTCAGTTCGGGTTCCCCTCCACTACACTCTATCCTCTTTCCTATCATAAGAATTTAATGCACACATCTCTGTGTCTGTCCATCTTTCTCTACAACAGCAATTCTCAAACATTTCTCTTAGGACCCCCCGCTTTAGACTCTTAATAATGAAGGAGCCAAAGACCCAGAAAAACCAGCTCAATAATAAAGAAGTAGAATAAAACTGGAGGATTGACACTACCTTAATTCAAGACTTTCTATAAAGCTACAATAATCAAGACAGTGTGTACTGGTAAAAGAACAGACAAGTAGGTCAATGGAGGAGAATAGAGAGCCCAGAAATAGACCCGTGTAAATATAGTCACCTGATGTCTGACAAAGGAGCGAAGTCAATACAATACGCAACGACAGTCTTCACAAATGGCACTGGAACAGCTGTAAGTTCGCAGAAAAATGAGTCTAGACACAGACTTCACAGCATTCACAAAAATTCACTCAAAATGGGTCACAGACCTAAATGTAAAACGCAAAACTATTAAACGCCTAGAAAACAACACCGGAAAAAACTTGAGTTTGGCAATGACTTCTTAGATACAACGCCGAAGGACAATCTATTTAAGAATTAATAAGCTGGACTTCATTAACATTAAACATTTCTGCTCTGTGAAAGATACCATCAAGAAAACGAGAAGATATGCCAGAGATTGGGAGAAAATATTTGCAAAAGATATGTAGGATAAAGAAATGTTATCCAAAATATACCTTACCAAAGAAGATATACAGGTGGCAAATAAGTATGTGAAAAGATGCTCCATATCATATGTCATCATGGAAATGCAAGCTAAAACAACAATGAATACCAGTATTCGAATGGCCAAAATCCAGAACACTGGTGAGGACGTGTAGCAACAGGCACTCTTATACACGGCTGGTAGGAATGTAACACTGTAGAAGACAGGGTGGCAGTTTCTTACAAAACTAAACCTATTCTTACATCTGATCCAGCAATCATACTCCTTGGTATTTCCCCAAGAGGACTGGAAACTTATGTCCATCTAAAACCCTGCACACGAATGTTTATAGGAGCTGTATTTATAATCGCCAAAACTTAGAAGCAATCAAGATGTCCTTTAGTAGGTGAATGAATAAAGTGTGGTACATACATCCAGACAATGCAATATTATTCAGCACTAAAAAGAAATGAACTATCAAGCCATGAAAAAACATGGAGGAATCTTCCATGCATGTTACTAAGTGAAAGAAGCCAATCGAAAAGGCTACATATATACTGTAGGACTCTCACTATATGACATTCTGGAAAAGACAAAACTATGGAGGCAGTAAAAAGATCAATGGTTGCCAGGGGTGAGGATGGAGGGAGGGGGAGATACAGAGGGGGATCGCTAAGGGTTTTTAGGGTCATGAAACTACTCTGTATGATACTACAATGGTGGACACATGTCACTATACAATTGTCCAATACCATAGAACAGCAACTTTCAATTTTTTTTTATCTCACGGTACACATAAACTAATTACTAAAATTCTGCGGCACACCAAAAAATATATGTATTGTTGATCTGACCAAAAAATAGGTATAATTTTCATTTATTCACACCAGATGGCTATTGTGTTGGCTTTGTCATTTTTTTATTTTGACAAACTCTGTGAAAAGAGGTTAGTGCCCTGACTATATAGTCAGGTATTGCATGTTTTAAAAATTATTGTGGCACACCAGCATGCTTCTTGCCACACACCGGTTGAAAATTGGTGCCACATAATGGCAAGCGTGAACCCTAACGTAAACTATGGACTTTGAGTGATAATGATGCGCTGAATGAAGGGTAGTGGAATGTGCCACCCCAAAATAGATCTGTAGAAGTTCAGGACATGCCACCCCAAAATATGCTGCGTGGGTATGTTGATTATTTCGAACTGTAGACACTTGAAAAATAATAGCAAATGCAGGAAGCAGCTTTCTCTGAATACCTTATCTGCCTAAAGACAGGTCCTCCAAGAATAGGAACTCAGTTATCACAAATCTCCTTTCTGAGAGTTTCATCAACCAGAGAAGATTGACTCATCACAGAAGAAGAAACTAGAAGTAGACACCCAGACAAACTTTGTTACACACTCTCATCTCCCATGTGTTCTTTTAAGGGCCCATTCATCTTTCCTAAAAATCATTTGCTCTCCCCCAAAAGGTCTACACAGACATACCCTTTCCTTATTAAAATGGTGTTCAAGCCTGAGTTCTAAGCCACCTTGGAGAGTTCTTCTTTCACTAGGTATCTCCCATGCATAAGAGGTATATAAACTTCCATTTGCTTTTCTCTTCTTAATCTGTCTTTCATTACACAGGTAAGAACTCAGAAGGGTAGAGGGAAAATTATTTTCCTCTCTTACGCAATGTAGGTTCATAAACTGTAACAAATGTACCTCTCTGGGAGGGATGTTGCCAATGGGGGAGGCTATGCATATGAGGGGACAGGTAGTGTATGGGAAATCTCTGTATTTTCCACTCAATTTTGCTGTGAACCTAAAACTGCTCTAAAAAAATTTAAGAACACCAAAGAGTTTTTATGTGGGTCATATCTACCAATATATATATATCAAATTTGATATTAAAATTGAGATATTTTAAAGAATACATTATTAATTCACTTTAGATAATAATGAGCCAGTTATCCTATATAACAAAAGCCTAATATGCAAATCAACTGAATGGCAGAATGACCTGCAGAACGACCAGTCACTATAATGTGCACTGACCACCAGGGGGCAGACACTCAACACAGCAGCCAGGCTCATGGCTGGTGAGCACAGCAGTGGTGGTGGGAGCCTCTCCTGCCTCCAGGGCAGCACTAAGGAGCAGCGAGCCAAGTGGTAAGGAACAGTCAGCAGGCAGGCGGTAAGGAGCAAGAGGTCCCGGACTGTAAGAGGGCACAGGCCGGACTGAGGAACAACCCCCCGCCCCCCCAATGCATGAATTTCCTGCACCAGGCCTCTAGTATGTTAAATAAAATTTTAATGACCAATGACCATTTTCCAAAACAACAAAAATTAGTGAGAAGAGTGTGGTGTTGTTTTAGATTTTTGCACATCTCTGGGCTGAATAGAAGGTAGCTGGATTTTCGTATCTACTCCTGCATTCAGTCTGTTGCAGTAGCACAGAAGCTTCTGGAAAACACCACTGCATGCTCATGAAAGGAGAGTAAAAGTGGCAAACAGTAGCTCAGAATTATTATGAAGACAGTTTTACCCATGCAGATCCCCTGAAAGGGCCTCAGGGAGCCCCAGGTAGTGGTGGTAGTAAGCATTTAACAATCTGCTTTGTTGGGGGAAAGCTCCAGTTTGCAAAATTTGTCAATTTCCGCACCTGAACATACCTGACCTAAGTAAGAGCTCACTAACTAGCTGCCTTCCTGCTCAGAGCTGCTCCAGCACCCCCACAGCCCCTGACGCACACTTTGGGAACCACTGCTCTCGGGCTCCCGGTGGGCCTGCGTCCTGTCAGTCTTTGTACTGTCAGGACCCAGCACACGTGACCCTCACAGACAGACTCCTGCTCCTGGTAAAGGACCAGCTGAGGCCTGAGGACCAACACGCCATCCCGCTCCCCTCTGCCTTCCACTGTGTGCCTTGTCCTGCCCTGGTCAGCATGCCTAAGTCATCCACTGACCTTGTTCATTCTCTAATCCGTTGCCTTGTTCAGTTCAAACTATGAAACTGAGTTTTTATCTATCAGACATTTTTTTTAAAGCACTTTTGTTCTGCTATACAATATGGACTTCGGGAGTTTCAGGGTGGCGTTCTTTATATAAACCCAGCCGAGCAGGGTCCGTCTCCATCCTCTGAAGTTCTTCAGGTCCAGGGCCCGGCTCCAAAAATGGAACCAATTCACTGTGCGCACTGACGTGAGACAGCCCCAATAATAGCACTGCACAGGGTGACATTTCTCTGCCTAACAAATACATTTCTCTAATTAATGCAACATTGGAAGCTGGTACACTGTCACTCCCAGGCAGTTATTTAGTGGAAATGAGTAACAGTTTTATTTTATTAAAATAGTTCTCCTTTAGGGATAATAGCTTATGTAACAGGAACAGCAAGAGGTCAGGTTTTGCAAAAAAAAGAAAGTAAAAAGAAAACAAAGCCATCATAATTACTAATAGAGCTTGTTATGGCCTTACTGCCTATTTCTGCCGCTGATGGAACGTGCAGTGTGGTCGGGCTGCGGACCACAAGAGAGGATCACAGGTCATCTGTCAGAAACACCTTTAAGGGCTCCTGTGAGATGCGGGTGTGGGGAGAGAGGGAGGAGCACGGTGTGAGGAGTCCTGAATGTGTGCCACAGTCAGGAATTCCAAAGTTTCCCATGGCTTTGATCTCTTTAGGGATGATAAACAGAGAGGACCACGCAGGGAGTTTAGGGGAAGAGGCTGCCGCACAGAACAGAGGAGAGCGGGGGCCTGACCTAAGGCAGCGGCCAGTAGAGGTCACGTCTGTGAGGCTCCAAGGTAACATGATGGATTTAGAAATGGCTTTGGCGGAAGGGCTGAGGGAGGGGACGTGGAGGATGACCCCCAGGTTCCAGTCCGGAAGGCTGGGCCAGCCATGGCAGCAAGGAGAGGATGAGGGAGAGATGCAAAGGCAGGGAAGGATGCTGGTGGGAGATGAATCCAGGCGGGTGCCTTCGGGACAGTCCAGGGGCGTGGGGGTGAGTCAGAGCAGCTGACATCTGATAGCACTCCCAGAATAAACTACACAATTCCCAGGAATGGCCTCGTTTCCTTTGTGGTATCAATGATTAAAACAGCCCAGGGCATTACAATGTTTTCCACTTTACAAATCATCTGGTGGTTTTTTAAAGTGGCATTTGACATAATCGGTTTAGTTCTATATGTCAGGAAAGTAAGAAGAGATAAGGCATTCCAGAGAGAGAGCGATGGAAAACCTCGAAGGCAGGACTGCAGCAGCCGCTGCAGCACGGCCCTGGCCCTGAGTGACTCCCTACTTGGAAATTAGCCCGCGGGGTGCTGCTTCCCCAAAGTAATCCCCAGTCAGCCTGGTGTGACACACCACCCCACAGGCCTGAGATCCCTACTGCCAATCACTGGATGAGCCAAAACCCTTAGGGTCCAGGGGCTGCAGGGAAATGAATGCAGCGCCTGGGAGGAGCTTGAGGACTGTGGCCTCTTCAGCTCTGCTCAGGCCTTGCTAGGAACATAAGAAGCCAACTCCCTGATGCTCACTTGGGATCACGGGGGCTGGGTACAAACCCATTATTCCCTAAAGCCACCCGAGACCCACTGAAGGAGCCTGGGCTTAAATGAAAGGAGGAGAGACGGTGGTTAGTGATGAAGAAGATGCAAGTCCCAAGATGCAGTGACCCAGGGAGACCCTGGCATCCATGCCCTGGGCAGCACCGGATAAGGGCACAGCCCCGCTCAGGTACCAGATGCTCACCTGCTAGGAAGATGGGCAGTGCCCTCCCTGGGGGCTGCTTCTGGCCCTTGAATTCTCAGATCCTGCTCTTTCAGGGAGAACACTTACGACCAGGAAAGAAGGAGAAGGGGCACAGCAGGGGTGGCACAAGGGAGAACTGATGGGCTCGAAGTCCTTACAAAGCCTCTGTCTGCACGGCCCCGAAAGATCCACCCACTGAAGAAGAAACCCCGCAGACAGCAGCTGGGCCTCTGCTCCAACCCCTGCCCGTCTCCTCCTCTCCGCTAACCCCAGAGCTTAACACAACAACCCCGACACCACCACAGGCGGCCTCTGGGAGAAACAGGTTCTTCTGCATGAACCTTTAACCATGGGCGTTGGACAAGGAGAAGGGGCCTTGGAGAAACGCAGAGGGAACAAGCCCACTTTCCATCAGGGCTAACGTGACCAGGCGGCCACGCAGGGACTGGGGGACACCCCCACAGCCAGCCAACAAGTGACAGGAGCCCACCAACCCACGGTCCTGTCCACAGAGCAGCTGCCTTTGGTGTCTCCAGAGGCTGGCTGTGTTCTTTTCTTTTCCTTGGACCTTCGCAGAAGAGCGTTTCTTGGACACAGGACAGAGAATGGTGTGGCTCTGAGCTTAATTCCTTTGAAGAGAAGTATGATTTCTCCCCAAGTTGTCAGGAAACCTCTAGTTCCTCTTTTAGCGAGAGTGCAGCAACGCACACCCGGTGAAGGGGCGGGGCTCAAGGGCTGCCGGGCTTCCCCCCTCCCTCCCGGGCCCTGCGCTGCGCCCTAACCCTAACTCTGGTCTCACTCAGAGGGAAGCCGTGAATGGACTCTCCCTCTTGCTCAGACCAGCCAGAGTCTGCCTGGCTCCCAGGGAAGCTGCAGGAGACCCTTCAGATTTGTCTTCAGAATTTAGACCCAGAGAACAAAATACAATGCTGCTGATCTTCCCACACAAGGACGCCTTCCTCTTCAGGAAGCTTTGACTCCAGGACTCTCAGCCCCACCTTCAGCCCCAACTCTATCCCAGTCCCCACTGCCTTCCAGGGCCTGCTCCGCGGGCTCCTTGAGGGGGGGGGCTGTCTTCATTCTCCCACCCCCACCCCCGCTGGGTCCTCAGAGCTAGCCTCTGCCTGGCGCAGGACACCCAACCAGTATTTGGTAAATCAGAGGGAATTCAGAATTAACGCGTGGCCTAGGTGGCAAAGGGTACAAAAAGCTGTGGATGAAACCTAAGGGCTGGAACAGGACCCGGGCCGGGATTACAGTTACCGAGTCTGTGTCCAGGCTCCGCACCAGCTAATTCTCAGGCATTGGCTCATTTGCGTTCTGACAGCAACCATGTGAGGTTGGACAGGCCCTCCGGCCGGGAAGCAGTGGAGGCCCTCAGGGGATAAGGAGGAAATGGAGATGCTCCCTGCCTCTCCACGGCCTGCCAAGAGCCGTGTGTATGGCAGTCACCCCTGTGACTCTGGAGTGGCCCTGGCTGGGCATCAATCCTGGTTCTATTGCTGAATTAGCCATGTGACCTCAGGCAAGCTACTTACTCTCTATGCTTCTCAGTTTCTGCACCTGCAAATGGTGACAATGATTTCAGTAGTTACCTTAAGATTAAACAAGTCAATACTATACACCAGGGGTCGGCCAGCCCACTATTCGTTTTTATAAATAAAGTTTTATCAGAATGCTGCCACGCTCACTTGTTTGTAAATGGTCTATGGCTGTTTTGGACTATCCTGGGGGAGATGGGCAGTTGCACCTACAGACCATATGGCCTGTAAAGCCTCAACTATTTATTATCTGGTTTTCTACAGAAAAAGACTGCTCACATCCCCACCCCCATAAACACACACACACACACACACACACACACACACACACACACACACACACACGGGTGCGCGCATGAAGAGCTTATGACGGTGGTAAATAATAAGTGCTATGGGGACCATTCTTATGAATAGCATTTGCCCCAGTGTTCATGGTTATATTGGACTACTTCCCACTAAACATTTATTCCTTCAGTTACTCACTAATTCCTTTGCTGAGAACCTACCACGTGCAGACACCGATGGGGAAACAGAAACCTGGCACAGTGGGCTGGGTTCCTCACCATCCTTCCCAGCAACATGCCCACCGGCCACTCTCTCCCTCCCCTCCCTTCTCCCCGGCTCCAGAGCTGGGCCTACAGACCTGAGACCCTCATCAGATGCCACTGGCTCCTCCCGGCAGCCTTCTCTCCTCTCCCAAGTTCATCTGTACCCTGTCTTTGAACAGGCTGGGGTGCCCGAATCACCTGAGTGTTGGGGTTTGTGTGTGAGGCCCTAGGTAGTTTGGAAAATCATATTCTATTAGTTCGGCAACCTTAACTGGAATCATATAATCAGGCTTGTCAACTAGTCTCCCCTCAATTGCTGCCCTCATGCCCTTTATATGGCATTTGGTACTTCCTTCTAGAAACTCCCTGATCCTTTGGCCCTGGGGACACTGCACTTTTTAGTTCTCTTCTCACCCCTGACTATACCCACAAGAGGCTCTCTGTGGGGCTCCTGAGGCTGGGTCAGCCCTCTGCCCTTCATTCTTGCCAAGACGCCCACCTCTTCGCATGTGAAAGGCTCCCTCACTCCCGCCCTATTTCTGAATGCACTGTGTCCCCTTCCATCACCATCATCTCAGACTCATAGTTCCCTCCCCCTCCGTTCCTAACCACCCCTTGTTCTCACACAGACAGGTGGACATCTTGGAAGGTGATGGAGATTCCAGTGGCCCCGCAAGCAGAGGGGGTTGAGAGCTCAGATACTCAGCCAACAGACCCCAGTTTGGGTTTAGTTTGGAATTCGGAAGCACTTATAAGGAGGACTAGGCAGGGCCTTTGCCTGGTCCCACTCTCCATGGCCTTAGGGTGCTCTGAGGAAAGGGGAGAGATCTGAGACCACCCACAGAACAGACGTGTCGCGGACGACTCAGAAACCTTGGCTTGACCTTTCGGTGACTTTAGCTCCCAAAGGCCAGCATCATTCTAGCTGTGCCTCATCCTCCCCCCGATGCTCATGCTACCCTGCATTACAGTCATGTCTCCAAGCTGACCACAGACATGTGACATGCTGTCCCTGCCAGCTGCCCAGAGCTGGGAGAGTCCGAGGCTGGGGCATGAGTTGGTGTTTCCTGGGAGACCAACAGGGCAATCCCCTCCTCACCCAGGCCTGAGGGGAGAAGCTTCCAGAACTCTGCCACCCCAGGCACACTCCAAAATGCCCTTCCCACGCATGGGCAGCCTTCCTGGAGTCCCGTTGTAGGGCCTCCCGACAACGCTGGACGCTTGGGACTGGCAGGCTGGGTCAGGACAAAGGAAGAGAGAGAGGGGAGCCCAGACAGGAGACCCGAGAGAAGCAGAAACAGTGGGAAAGGGTGACATTCCCTCACACCCAAGACAGTCAACCGTGGGAAGACTGAAGGGATCAACTAGCCAAGAGTTTCAGTTTCTGGAGAAACCAAGATGGAGGCATAGGTAAACACCGGAAATTGCTGCCTCTCACTACCACTTCAAAAATACAACTAAAAGACAAAACAGACATCATCCAGAACCACAGGAAGGCTGGTTGAGTGGAAATTCTACAACTAGAAGGAAAGAGAAAAGCACACTGAGACTCGGAGGAGGTGCAGAAGTAAAGTACAGAGGTACGGAGGCACAGGTGTAAGGGGCTGGCAACTGAGGACACGGTTGTTTTTTTTTCAATTGAGGGGGAGTCTCAAGCTATCGACTGCTCTGAACTTGTTCCGGGCGAGTCTCTGGGGACCCAGACTCATACAGGGAGAAACTGGACTGTCTGGCATCGGTCGGAACTCAAGGGCGGCTTTCTCTCAGAGGTGCTTGCAGTGATTACTGGGACACTGAGAAGCAGGGTCTCTTAGGGCAGGACTGAGGAGCAGCCATAGCTGCTTGCTCCGCCCTGTTGATCCCCTGAGACCCCACCCCACCCAAACTTTGCACAGAGGCTTTTTGCATATGAATAACCTGGCCCTTTGCAATCTGAAAATTACCTAACAAACTGCAGCTGGGTCAGAGAGACCCAGAACATCCAAAAGAAGGCCCAAGGCTCCACAGCAGCTTGCACTGCTTCACAGCTGGGCTTCATCTGGGCACCTCCAAAGCCCCAAAAAAGGAAGGGGAATCTGCAGATCTCTCCATAGCTCCGGCTGGGTAACCTCAAGCAGAGGCTAAATTAGCACTTTCTTAGAGATCCAAGTGCCAGTGTACCCAGTGGTCAGAGTGAGACCATCCAGCT
>NW_006296279.1:709119-721609 GCF_000327345.1 Myotis davidii | reverse complement strand
AGACTGGACAAAAATTGTGCACCTATGGATGAGGACAGTGGCGGTGTAAGGGCAGAGGGTAGGGTGGGAACTGGGTGGAGGGCAGCTATGGGAGAAAAAAGAGGAACAACTGTAATAATCTGAACAATAAAGATTTAATTTAAAAAAAAATAACCACTGCTTTCGATCTTCAACTTCAAAAAAAAAAAGAGTTTCAGTTTCTTACAAACAGTGAAACTCATCACCAAATCTCAAATTGTACACCTATGGATGAGGACAGTGGGTGGGAGACGGGGGGGTAAGGGCAGAGGGTAGGGTGGGAACTGGGTGGAGGGCAGCTATGGGGGAAAAAAGAGGAACAACTGTAATAATCTGAACAATAAAGATTTAATTTAAAAAAAAATAACCACTGCTTTCGATCTTCAACTTCAAAAAAAAAAAGAGTTTCAGTTTCTTACAAACAGTGAAACTCATCAAACCAAATCTCATGCAGAAGCATCAGGGGAAAAAGAGGGTGTACAGAGGGACTAGCTGATGCAAGGCCTGTTGGGTTTCCTCAGCTCTACTGCACCTCGGGGGGCTCTCTGGGTCATCTCAGGGGTTCCACAGCCTGATCTTCCAAGATGCTGCTGATGCTGGGATGGTGATGATGAGAATGATAACAGTGATACCACCTTACACGTACTAGTTCTTTGCAGTTGGTGTTTTTCCATACAATATCATACCCAGTCCTCAAACTAAGCCTGTGGCGATATTTCCATCATCACATTTCCAATGAGGTAATGAGCCCACTTTCCATCAGGGCTAACGTGGCCAGGTGACCACGCAGGGACTGGGGGACACCCCCACAGCCAGCCAACATGTGACAACAGCCCACCAGCCCACGGTCCTGTCCACAGAACAGCTGGCTTTGGTGTCTCCAGGGCAGAAGCTGGCTGTGTTCTCTCTTCTTTTCCTTCGACTTTCGCAGAAGAGGGTTTTCTGAGTTGTTAAGTGCCTTGCCCCCTATCACATGGCTAGCACATGGCAGGGAAGGAACTTGGATCTAGGCTTCTGACTCCAAGTCCAGTGCTCTTTGGTCTGTGACGTGGCTAGGGAGAAATATACTACATCCCAACCAGCACCAAAGGGGGTCTTCATGAGAGGCAGCACAGCCTAGACACCAGCTCAGGAACCAGACCTCTGGGGTTCAGCCCCTTCTGCCATTCATTTACCTGTTGTCATCTTCCCCTCATTTAGAAAATGGGACAATACTAGGACCTGCCCCTAGGCTTAGAGTTAAGATTACATGTGCTAATCCACGCAAATGACTGGCACAGGGTGCCTGACATATAACTAAGTATTGAATGTCCATGCATGTCTATCCTTCAGGACCAGCCAGCTTTTATTCAGTGCCCGCTGCATGCAGAGGCCTGTGTCTCATCCTATTGTGGGGGAAGGGGATAAAGTGGGACAGGACCCCAAATTCCCAGTCAGTTCCCAGTCCAGGGGGGATCATGCCTATGCCCAAAGGACAGCAACAGTTTCCAGAGTGGTTGGGTCCTAAGAGTGTGCCCTGGAGCATGATAAAAATATGGCTTAGGCCCCTTACCCCAGAAAAACATACCTCTGTTTTGGGAGTCTATTTGCTACAACAGCTTAGCCTGCCCTAGTCAATAGGTTTCAGAATGAGGTTCTCTCAGGAGCAGCTAGGAGGCTGCTTTCTAACACGCTCCTGGGCGAGATTCTGTAGCCCACTGGCATGGGAAAGGCACTGAGCTAGACCATCACGCAAGCTTCCAGGTCACCTTCTCCTCCTCACAGCCTCTCCTTATTTCCCCATCTCTCTGAACACCCAGGCTGCTGCTGGACCTCTTTGCTCTTCCATCTACACTCATCTCCCAGTGAGCTCATCTCAGCTCCTACCTTTAATGTCCCCTAAAGCTGACAATGTCCCAATTTCTACCTGCAATCGGGACCTCTACCCTCAATGGAAGTCATTCCAACCGCCTAGCCCACACTCCACGTTTGTTTACTAGGCATCTCAAGGTAACACATCCAGCCCCACCCAACCAGCCCCTCCCACAGCCTTCCTCTCCCTCAGTGAAATGGACCCCAGCCTCTGGAGCCCTACTTGGCTTACCCTCCATCACACAGAACCAAACCCTGTGGGCTCTCTCCAGGCATATCTCAGCACTGCTCACTACCGCCAGCACAACCTCCCTGGTCCAAGCACCGTCATCTCCCCACTGGTTACAGCATTATCTCCTGCCTCTGCCTCCGCCCCTTCTAGTCCATTCATAACCCAGCAGCCAGAGTCATTCTTTTAAACACAGTGATCCTTCCAGACATGTCACTCCTCGGTTCCTATGGCCCCATCTCATTCAGACTAAATGTCAGTGTCCTTAGAGCCGAAAGTAATCTGGCCTCCGTTCTCTCTGTCCTCATTCCCTAGCTGCTAGCACCTTCCTCATTCACACGCTCCAGCCACACCGGCCTTGCTTTTTCTTGACTAGTAGAAGAGGCTTCTGTTTGCTTCCCAGAACAGTCTTCTCCCTGAAACGTGGATGGCTTTTCCCTCACTTCAGGTATCTGCTCAAATGTTACCTCACACGTGAGGCCTTTGCTGACCCGCATGGAAACTCAACATCCCTGGCCACCCTGTCGCCTGCTGCATTTTTCTCCAAAGCACTTAATACCATCTAGCACCTTGTGTGTTTCCTTGGTTACTGCCTGCCTTCCCCGCCAGAACCACGCTCCGTGAGGGCAGGGGTGTTTCTTCTGTTTATGAGGTCCCAGCACTTAGACCAGCGCACCTGACAATGCTCAGTAAGTACTTCCAGACAGTCTGAATGGCTGCCTAACGGCGTGGTGCAGAAAGCTGGACAGCCTCTCTCCCACTGAGCGTGCCTCCCGGTGCCCACACTTTCCATCTCAACGCTTTGAAAAGTCCTGAAATTCCACCAGTTACAGTACAGAAAGCAAAGCCGGGAATGATGGCTGACTTGGGGAGGGTAGTGAGTGGCAGGAGGGAGAGCACCCAGCCTCTGGGGCTGGAGAGTAGGGCTTGACCAGTGTCTTTACTCCTGTGAACTAGCTTCTGAGGTGCCACTGTGGGGAGCCAGGTACCTGGGAGGCAGCGGGTACCTGAGGTGGACTCAAAGGTAGACAGGCCAACACCTCAACCCCATAAGCATGTATGGGGTCCTTACCTCGGTGCCCACAGGTACTAGAGATCAAGTCACATCTGCTGGGGTCTTTTACTGGAGACTTCGTCGCATCAATGGGTAAGAGAGGGAAGGGCCAGGTTTTGCCCTGTCAGCTCACTCTCTTGTTTTTAATATCTACTTCAAATGTTTCTCGTCTCCACAAACCTTGACCACTCCCTCCAGTCTTACCACGAAACTTCACTTCCTACTTAGAAAAAAATAGAAGTCTTCAGACCAGAACTACCTCCATTTCCTGCCACCAGACCTCCGTGTCTACCTGCACAGGGCCCCTGCTCTACCCTTCCCCTCCCAGGGCCATGGAAGAGGTCACCTCTAAATCAGGCTGGACTGTCCACCGCAGGGGTCTTTTGATGTCAATTATCACCCACCCCATCTGCTTCATCGTCTAGCTCTCCCTTTCAGCTGGGTCCTTCCATCAGCCCTCGAATGAGCCCAAGTCTCCCTAAGATTAAAGCAACACAAAATATTCACCTATTTCTCAAGCATTCCTCCCACTCATAGCCAAACTTCTTGACTTAACCTCATTCTCACACAGTGGGCGGCTATCTCCATGGGCCCTTCTTCTATCCAATCCTCAGCCCACTCTGGCCTGGCTGACACCCATCAAGGCGCCCAAACTGTTCTCACCAATGTCCCAATGACTCCTGGGTCACTAATGCCATGGTCAATTCTCAGTCTCATCTCCCCTGGCCTCTGTGCAACATCTGACATTGCTGGCACCTCCTTATCTCCCCCTCTGCCCCCTACCACCCCCCCAGAAAACACACTTTAAAATTCTCTCTCCCTCTAGCTCCCTGGAACCACAGTGACCTGGCAGGAAAGACCATGAATGAACTAACAATTCCCGGTTGTCTCCCTCCTCTGCATAGACCCACACACACTACGGCCTACTAGTGCCTCCCTCTGACTCCAAAGCCAACATATCCAAAACTGAACCCATTTGCCTCTCCTAAGTTGCTGTCTCTCCAGAGCTTGCTCTTGAAGACCAACCCTTTATCTTGCTTTGTCATCAGACAATGAGCATCATTCTTGGTGATGCCTTCTCTCTTCTCCCCCACATCCAATCAGCTACTGAGCTCCCCTGAATGTACCTTATGGGCACATCCCACCAACTTCTCCACTAGCCCCCCTTCAATTCAAGCCACATCCCCTCTCACCTGGGCCACGGCAACAGCCTTCTGTAATTGTTCTCTCTTCCTATAGTTGATCACCCCTCATCTTCCTGTCCCCCACTTCCTCTCCCAAGGCATTCTCTACACAGCAGCTTAATTTAGCTTTTGAAAATGCCAAGCTACTGTCACTCACACAGTCTCCCATTGCTCTTCCAGTTCTAAATCCCTAACCTGCCCACATCTCCAGCATCATCTGTGAGCTCTCTGCCTCCCACCCCTAGTTCTCCAGCCTCTCTGATCTTTCTGCTGTTCCTCATATGAGTGCAGAAACTTCCCTCCTTGCAGCCTGAGTCCTAAGGCTGGTCTCCCTTTGCTCCAGCTGTTGTCTCTGCTGCAAACTTCCTCTCATCTGTCTTCCCCCTTCTCACTGAGCTAGGCTCACCCAAGTCCAGCTGAAGCACACATACTCGGCTAAGCCTCATGTGCCCCTTAGATCCATTTTCCTCATCATGTGCCCTCTGTCACCTTGAACTTCTTCTTTGTAGCACTTACGATTACAACTCATTGTTTTAAAATATTTTTTAATTGATTTCAGAGAGAGGAAAGGAGAGGGAGGGAGAGATAGAAACATCAATGATGAGAGAGAATCATCAATTGGCTGCTTCCTGCATGCCCCATACTGGGGACTGAGCCTGGAACCGGGCATGTGCCCTGACCAAGAATCGAACTGTGACCTCCTGGTTCATGGGTTGATGCCTACACCAGCCGGGCTACAATTCATTTTTTATGTAATGATCTTTTCAATATTAATCTGCACCAGCAAATAGAAGGGAACTGTGTCTCTCTTTTTCAAGGTGCTGGCACAAAGCAAGCACTCAAATATCTCAGTGAATTAATAACTGCCTACAATGTGCTAGGAGCTTTACATGGGTTGTTTCACTCACTCTGCACAGCAAACCAATGAGGCATGGGTACTAATTTTATCATTCCCATTCACACTTTACGCATCGGGTTCTGAAGCTCAGGGGAATTACATAATGTGTTTGAGGTAACAGAGCTGGTAAGTGCTGGTAAGGACGCAATCTCAGGCTCGTGTCCCATCAAAGCCACTACATTGCATGTCCCTCTGCACTCCCCACGGTGCTCACGTGCTCACTCACTCACCTTAGACTCAGTGGGTGCTCAACCAAGAGGGTGGACACTATGTCATCTTGCTTGGTCCTCATGGTCACCTTTAAGGTCTACAAACAAGAATTACAATTCTTTTCTAAGTGAGGGAGGAGAATGGCATTTAAGGGGTTCACCTGGCAGTAGGTAACCATGCCGAGCTGGAACCCATGTCTTCTGGCTCCTTCTCTGGGGTGATTCTCTCTACAACACAACCACAGCGAGGCTCTGACAGGTGGGATTATGCGGGAAAGCTGTGCGGTAGAGTTAACACGGCAGGCCCAAGACTGCTAGCCTGAGAGATGTCTGCTCACAAGGATGGCCCCTGGCTGACATCTGAGGAGGTGGATTTGGGGAGGTTCCCCTAACCGACACGGGGAAGCTCCCTGTACCTAAACCGTCTGCAAACAATGTGATTTATGCTGAGCGCCAGGTTTTCTTCTGGAGGTCTGGAAATTGGGTATATGCTGGGCAGAGGGTGCCTACACCATCAGTCCTCGACAAACACCCTGGGCACTGAGTCTCTAATGAGCTTCCCGGGTGGACAACATTGTCACACACGTTGTCACGGTCCAGTGCTGGAGGAGTTCAGCATGTCCTGTGTGATGTCCCTGGGGAGACTCTTGGAAGTCTCTGCCTGGTTTCCTCTAGACCAGCCGTTCTCAACCTTCTGGCCCTTTAAATACAGTTCCTCATGTTGTGACCCCACCATAAAATTATTTTCGTTGCTACTTTATAACTGTAATGTTGCTACTGTGATGAATCGTCATGTAAATATCTGATATGCAGGATGGTCTTAGGCGACCCCTGTGAAAGGGTCGTTCAACTGCCAAAGGGGTCACGACCCACAGGCTGAGAACCGCTGCTCTAGACTTTGCCTCGTGTGCCTTTTCCCTTTGCCTATAGAGCTTTGAATCTTTTCACTGGAATAAATCATCATGGTATGACCAGATGCTGAACCCTGCAAGTCCTCCCGGCAAATCATCAAACTAGGGCATGGTCTTGGGGACCCCCAACACAGAAACTTTCTTAAGAAGAAATGAGTTTCTTCTTTGAAGGGTTATTTTTTTTTAATTTGTAGATTAAATCAGGAGGCATTCTGGGCAGAGAAATGACGTGGAGAAAGTTCAGAGCAGATAAGGCAGGTGTAGAGGCCCCGCAGCTCTGCAATGCAACCTAAACAGAGTGGATGCTGAGAACATCGAGCGCTACGGTTATGACACAGAAGAGATGGGAGCTGGAGAGGTCACACTTGTGAGAAAGATCTAGGGTCCGTGACGTGAAGTCATACACACGGAACTGCTAGTACCAAGGAAGGACTGAAGGAATTCAGTGTCTGGCTGTCCACAGCTAGTATGTGGCATTGCACTTCTAAGAAAGGTCCGGGGAGTGCCATTTGGAGGTTGAAGTAACATCCCAGATGATTCCTCAACATCAGGAAACTAATCTGCTCCACAGTAATCTACTTCCCTTTAATTCAAGGCAATTACTTGACTTTTTCCCTTATCCCTTTGAAATGCCTTTGCCCACAGTCCAGTGTCCCTTCCTATCCCTCCTGTCCACCCCTCTCCACGCCTCAGGAATAACCCCAATCACCTGTTTAATCGCTTCTTTTATTCTGCAGCTACTTAGACATAAGCTCCAGTTAGTCTCCCTTTAACCTGGGGAAGCCTGGTAAGTTTTCCCAGGTTGCATCACAGGCATCTGCTCGGCCTCTTCCTCAGATTCCCAACATCATAAAGGCAGAAGCGCTTTCATGTCCTGCTTAGCTCCACCCCACCCCCTGCCTCCATCCTCCAGCATCAAAGGGCCCTCGGAGCACTGCCTGCTGTTCCAAGCATCCCCCTTAGTAAAAGGGAACAGAAAGGGCTCTGGCCAGCAGCCTCACATCAAGTCAGCCTCACTCCTTACCCTGCTCTGACTTCATAGCTGGATGCCACTGAAGCAGGGGAGGAGAAGCTTGGTTTTGCCAAGGGCCATCTGGATATCTCTAGCATCATCCGAGGGCCAAAGTTATCAACTTGAAAATTAGCCTGCTATATTTGGTCAAACATTTATTTAATTAACTCAACCCCAATGCCTTGGCAGGGCCAGACCAAATCTATAAGCTCACCTACCCTGGCTCCTGAGGTTGGGCTGCTCCAGAGATTGCCAAGTGGCAACAATAGACTAGTTAAATGATGGCCTACCCTGGCAGGGGGCAGTTCTCTTGCTTGTCTGTTTTTATTTTAAATTTAAATGCCTTTAGGCTAGACATACATTTTCCACCTCCCCAGAGGCCCAATAATTCCCTATTGCTATCAAACACAAGGAAGAAGAAAATCAACTTTACCAAATACCCGCCAGACACTAGACTGTGTGTGTGTGTATGCGTGCGTGTGTGTGTGTGTGTGTGCACTCATTTAACCCTTCCAGCAACCCCCAACTAGGTGACATGACTATCTCTGTTTACCAGTGGGAATACAGAAGTTCACCAAAGTTGGGCAACTTGCTCAGACCATACAACTACAACCAGCAAGTCACAAACCCAAAACCGAGCCCAGGCCTGCTAGCTTCTGAAGTCCACACTATTTCCAGGATGCTACGCATGAAGGCAGTGGGTCTTGATTAGGCTATGCATGAAGGAGGCCTCTCTGCAGCAGTGGGAGAGAATCTGGAAGGGCAGGAAGGGGAGTGAATGCACGATTACGGTAGCTCAGGGAAGAAGGGGGGCGAACTTGAACTCAGTTAGCAGCCCCGGGGGTAGACAGATCCGGATGGGCTGAGGGAGACAGGCTGGGGTGACTGAAGGCAGCAGCGATCTCTGGGTAGGGAGAACACAGGGGAGTGGTGGCTTGGGACAAGGATCTAAGGGGCTCCTCAACCATCACAGGGAAGATTTTGTGTTTCAAAATCAGAGTGGCCAAGAGGAGAGCTGGGTGAGAGACCTGCTCCCCCTTTCCTGCCCTTCAGTGGTTCACCTTCAGAGCAGAGGGGAGCTCCGGGGAGAGGAGCCCAGGGAATAGCAAGCCAGCTGAGGACCCAGCCCCACGTGGGCACTTGCAGGGCAGGAGGACGATGAGAAGCTCGAGGTCACGGAAGGGCATGGCGGTGGGGACAGGGTGGCACCCTCCAGGGAGATGGGCAGCAGCTGCGGAGCAGGCTGGCGACAGAGGATTACCAGGCCCTGGGAGCCAGAGCCCAGCAGCGCAGCAGGTGCACGCACAGGTGCAAGGCTGGCTGCTACTCTAGAAGCGTGTCAGTGAGGGAGCGGACAGGGGCTGGGGACACATGGGGCCTTATGCTTAACAGAGGCAGAGCATGTGGGGGTGAGGAGGTCCATTTTAAGAGAGCAATAGCAGGAACTGTCTTGTGTCTTGTGTCAGAGGGAGGAGAGTGCTGAGTCAGGCATACACGTGGAGAAGGGCTGTCTGTTGGTGGGTGCTCAGGGCAGGAGAGAAAAAAGCTGTGGGGGACACTCAGGGATGCTCTGAATTGATGAGAGGGGCAGCTGATGGAGCACATGACAAACAATCGAGGCTGAGGATCTGCAGAAAGTAAGGTGGGTTCCCTCCCCACACACCCCAGGAGGGATGCCCACTAGCTGTCATTTAACCCTGGGCCCGAATGGAGGTGGGAGGAGGTTGAAATGGCAAAGGGGAGATAAATGGTGGTGGGAGGAGACTTGACTTGGGGTGGGGAACACAATACAATATACTGATGATGTATTCTAGAACTGCACGCCTGGAACCCATGTAATTTTATTAACCAATCACCCCAATGCGTTCAATATATAAAACCGTAGAAAGCACTGGGCCCACAGACCCCGCCCCCATCTGGGGGTGTACCTCTTTCTTGCTACAGCGCCATCCACGCACCACCACCTACCTGCTCCTGACAACAATGTGCAGCGTGTGCTCAGCACTGTCGTTGCAAGTGGACTTGACGTTTTTCTGTCAGGAGTGAGGAGTATTTTCACTTCTATTTTTCTCCCTGGTCCTCCAGCCACTTCCTCACAAGACGGGGCTTGCGGGGACCGTATGAGTCAAATACTGTCTGACCCTCCAGATAAATCAGTCCTCTGGGCAAAGTCGCAAACTCTCTGGGGTCCAACCCCGGCCTCAGCAGTGGCGGGAGCCCACCAGCCCCGGGGGATGGCTTCTGCCCCGTGGCGTGTTCCCCGCCACCCCCGACACACACACAGAGACCCACCTACTACACTCCACCGGGGTGAGAGCTCCCGCCCCAGAGAAACCGCAAAAAAAGTCACCACCTGCGCAGGAAAAGCACCTCTGAGACTGGGCTGGCCGCGGCTCTCCCTGCCCCGGGGCTGTCAGCTCTTAAAGAGCCCACCAGTGACAAAACATCAGGCAGTCTTTTATGACTGCTGCTCTGGTTCCCTCACCCCCCTCCTGCCCTCGATCCCGTCTTCCTTCAGCCCAAGGACTATGAGGAAAGCACAGGAATCGGAATCAGCAGACGTGCGCCAGGGCTCTGGCCGGTCCCTGCATGCCATGATGACATCTTGCAAGTCACTTCTGAGCGCCAGCTGGCAGCCAGGGAAGAAACAGCGCCTCTCCCTCCTCTCAGGAAGGCAGCGAGAAGCTCAGGTGAGACAGGTTATTTGGAAACGGTTCGGTGCTATTCTGAGCTCTGGGATCTAAGCCAGTCCTGCTGGCAGCTCCGTTCTCTCCACAGAGTCCCACCCAGCCCATGTTCCCAGCTACCAGGCCCTGGCAGCTCAGAGCCCGTGGGAGACACATCTCAAATGAATGCCACGCAAACGTTTATTTAGGCCTCCTCTGTGCCAGGTTCCAGAATACCAACAGGAACAGACACAGAGCTGCCCCCGGCATGCCCAGCTGGAAGGGCTAGCAGAGCGGCTGTCTGTCCCTGCGATGGCCAGGGCATCTACAGGAGAACCTGCTCCATGGTGAAGAGGCAGACCACACAGGCACTGCCAGAGTCAGGGACTGAGGAGTGGTGGGCAGATTCAGCTTTTTGAGAAACCAGGGTGAGGGGCCTGGAGCAGAGGAACCAGGCACCTCTCCGAGCCCGGCCTGGCCCAGCGGTGGAGCCTAAAGGCCTATTACACGCTGTGCTGCTCCGTCATCATCGGGCAGAGGTGGAGAAGAGGCCTGCTTTGGCCTGACTCATAAGGGCATCACGGAGGGCAAAATGAGAACAAGAGGACAAGAGCAATGAGAAAATGCTTTAAAAGGGGAAAGGCTTTACAAGCAAGGAATCATCATTTTTTCCTCAGGGTCCTCCCGAGTCGAGCTGAGATCATCACCGAAGGCCTGTGCAAACGCTGAGGAGCCCTGCCCATGGCCAGCCTATCAGGACCGACTGGGAGGCTTCCACCCCGGCGCCACCACTCGGCAAACCGTGGCCACTGGACTATCCAAGCCGCCACGGTCAGTCCTTCCAGGGGAGGGGGCCCCATCTCCTTGCCATATTCTTCCCACCGCCCTGCCTCCCACAGCCAGGGTACCCCGGTTGAGGCTTGTGGACAGACTGAAACACTGACCATCCTCTCCTCTCGGCCCCAGACCTCGGCCCAGAGGACCTGAGAAAGTCACCTCCTCCATCACCTCGCCTCCAGCGGGACTTGCAGTAGCTGCCTCAGACA
This sequence comes from Myotis davidii, assembly GCF_000327345.1. Classification (NCBI taxonomy): domain Eukaryota; kingdom Metazoa; phylum Chordata; class Mammalia; order Chiroptera; family Vespertilionidae; genus Myotis; species Myotis davidii. The sequence continues at coordinate 710,531 of NW_006296279.1, read as the reverse complement.
GGAGCCTGTCTCCTGCCTATGCCCAGACCCAGAGAAGGGGACTCCAGGATCCGAGACCCAAACCATTCCCCTGAGTTCAAAACAAACAAGAACAAAAACATGTTTAGAGGGGGTAGACATCTTCTATCTCACAGTCATTTCCTGCAGCAACTTCTGTCTCTTGTATTCAAATTAGAGTAGAGTTGGGAGTGCGAGTGTTTAGCTGTTAAGGTTCTCACCCAAACCCTCAATAGTGCCAACAGCCCAGTCCCTGGCTGTGTGTCTAAGGCAGGGTGGACGGCTGCACTCTGGATTGGAGAAGGCCCACCCAGCCTTTCCCTGCCTAAAACTCTTTCACACACCCCCAGCGCGGTTCTGTTCCCAGGAAGACTTCAACCCATTTTTTTGGCATGTGATGTCTTCCTTGGCCCTTTTAAAATGCAAATGTCTCTGAAGGAAGGAAGCATATTTCACTGGCCCAAGCCCAGTTCCCACACAACACCTGTGCCCAAATGTGCACTGAATTAAATCGGTGACTGGATGCCTGTCCCCACAGGCACGGGTCAGAGCCCAAGGGCCGCGGAGGGTAGGGGGTGCAGAGGGGCAGCCTGCGCATGGAGTCAGGCCTCATTTCACCAACCTCAGGCGGGCCCAGAGCAGACCTGCCTGCCACAGCGAGATAACTGAGTTCCGATGAAAGTAAATCTGAAATAGCCAAATAAGGAAACTCTGCAGGCGGGTGCGGAACCAGCTGAGAAAGCCTGCTGGGGGGTGAGCAGTCAAGAACGTGCTCCCAGCCCTGGCCGGGCTGGTTAGAGCGTGGGCCTGGGAACCGAAGGGTGGCGGCTTAGATTTCTGGTCAAGGGCACATACCCTGGTTCCAGGTTGGATCCCTGGCCCAGGTCTGGCGCGTATGGAAGGCAACCTCTCTCCACTCCCCTCCCTTCCACTCTAAAAAAATAAAAAAGAAATCAATGGGAAAATATCCTCAGGTGAGGATTTTAAAAGAGAAGGTGCCCCCACTATTCATTGAACGTTCTCAGAACTGCCCAAACCCCGCAGAACGGTAACAGGGGGCGGCACTGTGGTGTGGAAAACCCGGGTGGCACCAATTCTCTGCGTGTCCCTGGGAAACCCATGCACCTCTGAGTCTTGGTTTCCCTCCAAGACACCTTCCTTTGAGGGGTGTGTGTGTGTGTGTGTGTGTGTGTCTAAATGCGAGGTTCCCATTCATTCCAATATTAAAGTTTCATTTCATTCTGGAGTGCTCTGGTTGGAAAGTCTTGCAAAGTGGAGGGGATGCCTAAGGGTATAGAGGAGGACCCAGGGGGTTGGGGTGCGGGTGTGCGGGCGCACCCCAACTCGAACCTGGCCCCTCCAGCCCACAACCGCGCTCTAGCGCAGCTCCCCAGCCCGGGACCCCAATGTCCGTC
>NW_006296279.1:704545-708912 GCF_000327345.1 Myotis davidii | reverse complement strand
AGGGAGCAGCTGGAGAGGAGGGTGCAGGATCCAGACCCGCGGATGCACCGGACTGGAAGGTGGTGGGCAGGAGGCCCTGAGTTACCCGGGGCAGATAGAACTTTTTAAAAATATATTTTTTAAATTGATTTCAGAAAGGAAGGGAGCTGGAGAGAGAGAGAGAGAAACATCAATGATGAGAGAGAATCATTGATCGGCTGCCTTCTGCCCCCCGGACACTGGGGATTGAGCCTGCAGCCCCCTGGCATAGGCCCCCTGAGGGAATCCAACCGCGACCTCCTGGTTCACAGGTCAACACTCAGCCACTGAACCAGGCTGGCTGGTCGGGCAGATAGAACTTTAACCCACCGTCTCTAGAATCAATAATACCTACAAATAAAAAGCCTCTGGTTTCTCTCAAGTGGGTTTGAACCATACACCAGGGGTGCCCTCCTGCCAGGGATAACCAGGCTCGGCCAATCCAGTCATATTTGACCCTTTAGCCCAGGTCTGAGGTCTGGCTCAAGTGGTCCTTCCCCACCTTCCTTCAGGGTGAAAATAGTCCTACAGACACTGCACCGTCACAGTGAGTGTTCACCTCCCTCCTCCTTGCTGCTGGCCTGGCAATCCCTCAGAGATGTAGAGCTCGCTGCCTACCAAGAGCTTCCCAACGTCTCTTTCCATCCTCAGAACAGCCTTGTGAAGTAGACCTGGACGTCCCCTTTCACAGACGAGCTCTCTGAGGCCCAGAGAAGTGATGTGAAGTGAGGTACTGAGAGCCAGGCGTTCAGCAAGTGCTATAGCCACAGCTTGGATGCAGGTCTCCCAACTCCTAAATGTGGGACGCTCTTTTACACTCCTTCCCTCCTTGAGCATCTGTTCTGAACGATGTGTGAGTCTATATAAATCTCCTCTGTGAAAATGGATGGCACGTAAAGAGCACAGACTTTGGATGGAAATGGACTAAAATTTCAATTCTAGCTTCTTCAGTCTCAGTTTGGCAGCCGAGGGGAAGTTACTTACCTGCCCTGGGCTTCAATTACTGAGCAGTAAAAGGGGGAACTAATGATCTAGCCAACTCAGATGTGCATAGGAGCCAGGCAGGAAACATACAGCGGGAAGGTGGGGGTTGTAGTCATGGGGAAGGGGGGCACATTGGTGCATTTAAGAGCACTTAGGGGGTCTCAGGGAGCAGCCAGGCTCAGTGCCAGCCTGTCTTTATTTTTCAACAAGAGCCAGAAATTCAGATGCAAACCTTTTGTCTGGTGAGCCAGACTAGCCACTCCAGTCCGAAACGGGGCCTGCCGGCGCCCTGGGGCTCTAGATCCACCTCACTAGCTTGTTGTGAGAATTAAATGAGATGATGACATTCCTGTTCTCCGGACATAGTGCAGATGTTCTATGAACTTCAGTATCTCTCTCTGTTCCCCACACAGTATACCTTCTCCTCCTTTCTCATTACCCACCCCCATCCCCACCTCAGGACACTATAAGGCAGTGGTTCTCAACCTTGGCTGCACATGAGAATCACCTGGGAATCTTTTTAAAATCCTGATTTCTGGGCCTCATCCTCCGGAAATTCTGTTTCTTTGTTACTAATGTTGTGGCCCTACCCCATCACAAAGAAACAGAATTTCCGGAGGATGAGGCCCAGAAATCAGGATTTTAAAAAGATTCCCAGGTGATTCTCATGTGCAGCCAAGGTTGAGAACCACTGCTCTAAGGCGATGTGTTTTGTAAAGGTGTATCCCCTTTTACTGGCTAGAGACAGGAACGTCTCTAGTATGCATATATGCAGGTATGCTCAGGGCCCTTGGTACCAGCACGGACTGAGATTCATCTGTTTCTCCCTGCTCCTCTTCTCCGTCAACTGAATAAAGCAGTCAGTTTATTTCAAGAATAATATCCAAGCTTTAAATGTGATGGACTCAGATGCTGGAGTAGACAGTGAATCACACAGGTGGCAAGTCCGGCCACATGACTCCAGGGCTAGGAGTCTAAGTAGCAAGGTAGAGGGATTTTAGACGGCTGTTAGTAGGCAGTCAAGAACACCTTCCCAGGTCCCCTTGTAAATCGCAGAATCCTAGGTGGGGTGTCTGGAAAAACAGAAAAAACAACCCCTGAGACCTCGCCCAATCTGATGGAGAAGACGTGATCACTTTTCTGAAGGATCTTGAAGATGGTGGGTGGGAAGAAGAGGAACAGGACATATAATACAAACACTAAATACTCGCAGTTACAGCTATAATTTATTGACTTATTACGCAGCAGGTAATGCGCCCAGTGCTTTACCCACATCATCCCCTTCAATCATCAGGTCTACCTTATAGATGAGAAAACTCATCTCTGGAACCACTTGCCACAAATTGCCAAATTTTTAGTTTGGGAGAGGTGGGATTTGAACCTGGGAAGTTTGATTTTGGTGCCCTTAGCCACTATACCACCCTGCCCCTCAAAGAAATGGTTGGTGTGAATTCAAAGAAAATAACTCTAAGAAGGGAATAAACGTTAGCAGTTTCAGCGTTTTCAAAAGATTTGCAATAAACAGAATCCAGTGTTGAAACGGAATTCACCTACTGAAATAAGGGCAGGATTGGACTACTGTATACACTAAATTTTTACACAGAGGAAAAGGGCTAAATTTTTATATGTTTGTTCTAAACACCCTAAGATTATCCTGACTTTAGAAAGACATAGCTTTCAGCTGTGTGGCTGGGTAGAAAGGGGTAAAAGATTGCAGCGCTGGCTGGCCAAGAGGAGATGGTGCAGATGGAGAGAGCAGGGTGCCACCTACTGGAACAGTTGATGGGTGCATTCTCTTCCTCAGGCTGCCCTTCCATAAGACGGATCAATGTAGGGGGTTAGTTAAAACAGGGTAGACGGTCCTATCTTCCGTCGTTTAGAGATGAGTGAGATCGGGCAAGGAGGAAAAGTCCTCTCCTTGGGCCTTAGATTGCACCTCTAACTTCCATTGCAAGTTATAATGGAAAGCCTCTGCATGTAATGGAAAATATGATAGAGCAGGAACCACTGTCAGGCAAGAGGCACAGCCTCCAGGTCCTGAGCACACAGAATGCTCACTTGCTCGCTAGCTCGGTCCTGCCTTGAGCAATTAATGAATTCATGTCTGTGGATTTTCGGCGTTTAACTTCTTGACCCAGTGATATGTGGCACCTTTGCTTTCATCAAATAACCTTTTCCCAGGTGTCAGTGTGCTGAGCACACCACAAGAAGAGAGGCAGGGAGTGCTGAGGTGGGGGCGGGGTGAGCTTCTCCCAGGACTGATGTAATTTTTTCTAAAAAGACTTCTTTTTCAAAGACTCTTTTTCCAAGGATACATCTATGAACGTACCACAGTTTATTCATCCATTCATCTACTGAAGGACATCTTGGCTGCGTCCACATTTTGCAATTATAAATAAAGCTGCCATAAACATTTCTGGGCGGGTTTTGGTGCGGACATACACCCCCTATATATGTGCACCCAGCAGCTACTCTTTTAGCTTAAGAGCTCAAGAAAGACTGTATGTGTTTTTGTTTGTTTTGTGTGTGTTTTTTTCCTATTTGCGTCACTCTATTCTTATCTATTATGTGTAGACTCAGCACCCATTTGAAAAGGCTTATGCTGTCCGTATTTGTTGTAGACTCAGCACCCATTTGAAAAGGCTTATGCTGTACCCGTATTTGTTCCAGGGGATTCCTCCACACAATACATACGCTCACCCCTCCCATTCTCCGATCTCGGTTTGATTGTCTGATTGTCAGCCTTTTCTTTGGACAAATGAGATTTTTATTGTTTTAAAATTAGACCTGCTGTCTTCATTTGCACCACTGAGCTAGACCAGGAGTCTGTCCATTTTGACAGTTTCTTTATTGCAATTCCCATCAGCGCTTGGAAAACATTTTAACATATTAATTCTGCAGAGTCACTGCCAAGCATTCAAATACAGATTTTAAAGTGATTATTTAGCCTTGGGAGCCATGAAGTAAGATTTGATTGGCACAATTTGGGTTTGTTAGACTTTGTAATAGGTTGAGAACAAGGAAGACCATTTATTGGCATTTCTTCTTTTTGAGAATGTTGCCTACACTATGTGGAGAGATTGTAAACAATCTATATATATATAAAAGGCTAAGTGACCGACTGACCATCCGACAAACCGACCGACCAACCAGCACCTATGACGTGCACTGGCAATTTAAAAATAAATGTTGACTCGCGCATGCGTGATACATATAAAGCTCTTGCTGGCGCCAATCACACATATGTGTTTCGATCTGTCATTGTTGATCGTGAATTTGGTTGTTTTTGTTGACATTCTGAAGCTGAAAGAAAGCAGCGTTGTCGACAGAATATGTCTGAAGAACAACCTACTGGCACAACTTAG
>NW_006296279.1:684505-685758 GCF_000327345.1 Myotis davidii | reverse complement strand
TAAAAGAAATCATGTGTTTTCATACATATATATTTTACAGGTACATTTTCTTAGTATTATTTTCTGACAGAGGGTTTTTTTATATTGCTCAATCAACTTCCAGAAACCTTGCTTTTGAAGTCTTTGTCAACGTAAAAAAAAATGTGTAAATAGGCCTTTGTGTTTTCTTATGGCACTTTTCTCATTTTGTATATTCAAAACTTTCAATCTGGAACTTTTTGGGAGAGATAGAAATCTAGTTAGTTTTCTCCAAATACTTAATAGGTGTTTCTCTACCATTTGTACACAATTCAACTTTTCCTACAAACATATCAGCAGTGTCAAGTTCTAAAATCTTACATATATTTGGGTATTTGGTCATTTTTGATTCTGTTCCAATCACTGTCTCTTCAGTTATTAGTTAACAATTTGTGGGAAATTATAGCACATGTTGATGTCTACTATACAAAAATGTTCTTAATGTCATCACAACAATAAAAGATAACCTGTGTAACTCAAAAATTTTAAAACCATATTTAATTGGGTTGTGAAATTGATAAACATGGGAAGAGCACACATTTTGAGAAAGTGAAACTTCTTAATCAGGACCACCGCTATCTGCCCACTTCAAAGTTGCTTCTGAGTTCCCTCCATAAAGAATATAGGCGTACAATGGTTATCGGATTTTATCCAAAGAACTTTTAGCCCAGAAGTTGACCTGTGATGGGAATTATTTCTCTCATTATGCACTTTTCTACGGTATATAACATTATGGTATAAAAAGTGAACATCAGAAATAGAATGCTGTATATATACTTAATTTTGTTTCTATTTTGATATTTAGTTACATTGCTTTACAATTGTTGATAGAGTGCTCTATTGGGGGAATTAAGAGTGGGCCCTAAAAGCTCAAGAAAGACTGTATGTGTTTTTGTTTGTTTTGTGTGTGTTTTTTTCCTATTTGCGTCACTCTATTCTTATCTATTATGTGTAGACTCAGCACCCATTTGAAAAGGCTTATGCTGTACCCGTATTTGTTCCAGGGGATTCCTCCACACAATACATACGCTCACCCCTCCCATTCTCCCTTCACGGTTTGATTGTCTGATTGTCAGCCTTTTCGTTGGACAAATGAGATTTTTATTGTTTTAAAATTAGACCTGCTGTCTTCATTTGCACCACTGAGCTAGACCAGGAGTCCATTTTGACAGTTTCTTTATTGCAATTCCCATCAGCGCTTGGAAAAAATATATTTTAATCAATTCTGCAGAGTC
>NW_006296279.1:678309-684219 GCF_000327345.1 Myotis davidii | reverse complement strand
TGCACATGGATGATACATATAAAGCTCTCACTGGTGCCAATTGCACAAGTGTGTTTCGATCTGTCATTGTTGATCGTGAATTTGGTTGTTTTTGTTGACATTCTGAAGCTGAAAGAAAGCAGCGTTGTCGACAGAATATGTCTGAAGACCAACTACTGGCACAACTTAGCTCTGAAGATATTAAAATATTTCTTCTAATTAATTTCCTTTCAATGTGACAAATCCATGCACCGGGCCACTAGTGGTCTTATAATGCTGGTTAGTCACAGCTTCCCTTTCACAGCAAACAGGGCAGAAGGAAAGGCATACGCTCAGGAAGGGCTTAGTCTGAGAAAAAACAAACACCTGACAAATAAATGTCTTTGACTCCAACACACCCAATATTCCACAACCTTGCCCCTCGATCCTGGGAATTTCCATGTGAGCTTCTATAGGCACAATGAGGGCCTCTCCTGTGATACCGACCCCATATGGAGCTGCTGCATCCGTTGCACATACTTCTGTTTCGTGCTGTTTTCCCCCTTTTAAACAACGTTACTGTTCTACTTTCACTACCACAAAATTCACCCAACCAATGTCTTATAGTAAATGTACACAGCTATGCAACCATAATCACAATGAAATGTTAGAACAAATTCATCACCCCTTGTGTCCTTTCTACAGTCAAAACCCCAATCCCAACCCTGGACTCTGGCAAGAGAGGATCTGCTTCCTGTTTCTATAGCTTTGCATTTTCTGAAACATTTCTATAAATAAATATGTAGTGTTTTATATCGATTACCATAATGTTTTTGAGGTTCATTGGTTCATTTGTTTTGTTGTATATCTCAGTAGTTTCTTCTTTTTTATTGTTGCATAATATGCCACTGTATGGATATACCATATTTGGTTTATCCACTCACCAGCAAATCGACATGTGGGTTATTTCCAGTTTGGGGCTATTATAAATAACGTGGCTTATGAACATGTCAATACATGCCTTAGTGTGGACATACATGTTCATTTCTCTTTGGGTTGATTCCTAGGAGTGAAATTACTGGGTCTTACTGTACATGCACATTGAGTCTGTTAAAAAATGGTCAGTTTTCCAGAGTGGCTGTATCACTGTATCATATTACATTTCTATCGACCTTATGAGAGGGTTACAATTTCTTTAAAACCCTGACAACATTTGGTACTGCCAGTCTTTGACAGTAGTAGTCATTCTAGTGGGTGTCATAGGTACTTCATTGTGGTTTTACTTTGCATTTCCCTTATGACTAATGATGTGACATCTTTCCATACCTTCAGTCGGCATTTGTATATCTTCACTGGCAAATGTCTGTCCAAATTTTATGCTTATTTAAATGTTTTTTGTCCTTTTATTATTGACTTGTAAGAGTTCTTGAATTCTAAGAGTTTATTATATAGTGTGGATACAAATTATATATCAGATATATGTTTTGCAAATATTTTTTTCCTGGTCAATGACTTGCCTTTTTATTTTTTTGTGTGTTTCATTTTTCAAAAAAGATTTTTAAAAATTTTGATGAAATCCAATTTATCAATTTTTTTCTATTATGGGTCATGCCTTTAGTGACATATTTCCCCCATATTTTCTTCTAGAAGTTTATAGTTTTAGTTCTTACATCCAGGCCTGTATTCCATTTCAAGTTAATTTTTGTGCCTGGTATGAAGTAAGGATTTTTTACAAATCTTTTTTTTTTTTTTACTTATTGGGGTGACACTGGTTCACAAAATTATACAGGTTTTGGGAGCACAGTTCTACAACTCATCATCTGTCCACTGTATTGTGTGGACCACCCCAAATCAAGTCTCTGTCCATTAGCATAACCCCCCTCCCCATACCCTCTTCCACCTCCTCCCCCATCCCAGCCAGCTGTCAGCCTGCTCTCTATCTATGAGTCTGTCTCCATTTTGCTTGTTAGTGCATGTTGTTCACTAGTTTTCACATGTGAGTAAAATCATATGGTATTTGTCTTTCTTTGACTGGCTTATTTCACTTAGCAAAATGCTCTCCAAGTCTACCATGCTGGTCACAAAAAGTACGATTTCCTTCTTTCTTTTTATGGCCAAGCAGCATGTCATTGTGTAAATGTACCATAGCATTTTCATTCCGATGAATACTTGGGCTGCTTCCAAATCTTGGATATTGTGAATAATGCTGCAATGAACATAGGGGTGCACATATTCTATAGAATTTGTGTTTCGGGTTTCTTTGGATAAATTCCCAGAAGTGAAATTGCCAGGTCATAAAGCAGTTTTATTTTTTATTTTTTGATGTGACTACATTTCACAGTGGCTGCACCAATCTGCATTCCCACCAGCAGTACACCAGGGTTCCCTATTCGCCACATCCTTCCCAACACTTGTTTGTTGATTTCTGATAATAGCCATTCTAATGTGTGTGAAGTGCTAGCTCATTGTGGTTTTAATTTGCATTTTCCTGACGATTAGTGACATCGAGCATCTTCTCATATGTCTATTGGCCACCTGTATGTCCTCTTTGGAGAAGTGTCTATTCAAGTCCTTTGCCCATTTTTAAATTGGATTGTATGTTTTTTTGGTGTTCAGTTTCATAAGTTCTTTATACATTTTGGATATTAACTCCTTATCAGGTGTATTGGCAAGTATGTTCTTCCACTCAGTGAGTGGGATGTCATTTTATTTTGTTGACGGTTTCCTTTGCTGTGCTAAAACTTTTTAGTTTAATGTAATCACATTTGTTTATTTTTTTTTCCTTTGTTTCCCTTGCCCGAGGAGATACATCATAAAAAACATTGCTACTAAAAAATGTCTGAGATTTTATTGCTTGTGTTTTCTTCTAGGATTTTTGTGGTTTCTAGTCTAACATTTAAGTCTTTAATCCATTTTGAGTTAATTCTTGTGTGTGGTGTAAGAAAGTGGTCTAGTTTGATATTTTTTACACATATTTGTCCAATATTCCCCATAGAATTTAATGAATAGACTATCTTTACATCATTTTATGTTTTTGCCTATTTTGCCAGATATTAATTGACTATAAAGGTGTGAATTTGTGTCTGGGCTCTCTATTACCTATATGTCTGTTTTTATGCCAGTTCTAGGCTATTTTGATTACTACAGCCTTGTAGTATCGCTTGATATCAGGTAGTATGAGTTCTCCAACTTTGTTTTTTCTCAAGATTGCTGTTATTATTAGGGGTCTTTTGTGGTTCCATATAAATGTTTTTGGAATATTTATTATAGTTCTGTGAAATATGCCATTGGTATCTTGATAGGAATTGCACCAAACCTATAGATTGCTTGGGTAGTATGAACATTTTAATGATGTGAATTCTTCCTATCCATGAACATGATATGTGTTTCCATTTATTTGCATCTTCTCTAATTTCTTTCTTCAGTATCTTATAATTTTCCAAGTACAGGTCTTTTGCGTCCTTGGTTAAATTTATTCCTAGGTATTTTATTCTTTTTGGAGTAATTGTGAGTGGGATTGTTTTCTTAGTTTCCCTTTCTGGTAATTCATTATTGGTGTATAGAAATGTAACTGATTTCTGGATATTTATTTTGCATTTTGCTACTTTATTGAATTCACTTATCGGTTCTAGTAGTTTTTTGGTGGAATCTTTACAGTTCTCTACATACAGTACTATCGTCTGCAAATAATGACAGTTTTACTTCTTTCCCATTTGAATGCCTTTTATTTCTCCTTCTTGTTTAATTGCTGTAGCTAAAACTTCTAGTACTATGTTAATAAGAGTGGTGAAAGCATATATCCCTGTTTTGTTCCTAATCTTAAGGGACACACTTGTATTTTTTGCCCATTGAGTATGATGTTGGCTGTGAGTTTGTCATATGTGGCCTTTATTACATTGAGGTATGTTCCCTCTATTCCCACTTTGCTGAGAGTTTTTATTATAAATGGATGCTGGATTTATAAAATGCTTTTTCTGCACCTATTGATATGATCATGTGGTTTTATCCTACATTTTCTTTATATGGTGTATCACGTTAATTGATTTGCAGATATTGTATCAACCTGCATCCAAGGAATAAATCCCATTTGATCATGTTGTGTGATCTTTCTAATGTATTACTAAATTTGGTATGTTAATATTTTATTAAGGATTTTAGCATCTATGTTCATCAGGGATATTGGACTATAATTTTCTTTCTTTGTAGTGTCTTTATCTGGTTTTGGAATTAGGAAAATGCTGGTCTCATAAAATAAGCTTAGGAGTCTTCCCTCCTCTTGAATTTTTTGGAGTAGTTATAGGATAGGTTTTAGTTCTTCTTTGAATGTTTGGTTATGCCATCCAGTCCAGGACTTTCACTTGTTGGGAGTTTTTAAATTACTGCTTCAATTTCACTAGTTATAACCTGTCTATTCAGGTTAACCTGCCTATTCAATTTCACTAGTTATAACCTGTCTATTTCACTAGTTATAACAATTTGATACTTCCTGATTCAGTTTTGGAAGGGTGTATGTTTCTAGGAATTTATCCATTTTGTCCAGATTGTCCAGTTTGTTGGGATATAGTTGTTGGTAATATTTTCTTACAATCTTTTGTATTTCAGTGGAGTCAGTTGTTAATTCTCTTCTTTAATTGCTGATTTTATTTATTTGAGTGTTCTTTTTTTCTTCATGAATCTGGTTAAAGGTTTATCAATCTTATTTATCTTTTCAAAGAACCACTCTTGATTTCATTGATCTTTTGTATTGTTTTTCCAGACTCATATTTCTACTCTGAGCTTTATTTCCTTCCTTCTGTCCACTTTGGGCTTTGTTGTTCTTTTCAAGTTCCTCTAAGTGTAAAGTTAGACGGTTTAGCTCAGATTTTTCTTTTTTCTTGAGATAGGTCTGTAATGCTTTGAATTTTCCTTACGATTGCTTTCACTGTGTCCCATAGATTTGGGGTTGTTTCAAGATATCCTTTCATCTCTTCCTTAATCTCATTGCTAATCCATTCATTGCTTAACAACATGTTATTTAGCCTCCATGTCTTTGTGTTTTTCAGTTTTCTTGTGATTGATTTCTACTTTCATAGCATTCTCGTCAGAGAAGATGCTTGATGTTTTCAATCTTCTTAAATGTATTGAGACTTGTTTTGTGCCTTAACAGGCGGTCTATCCTAGAAAATGTTCCATGTGCACTTGAAAAGAATTTGCATTCTGCTGCTTTGTGGTGAAATGCTCTGAAGATATCACTTAAATCTTATCACTATGTGATGTCCTTTTTTGTCTCTCACTATACAGCCTTTGTTTTAAAGTCTATTTTGTCACATATAAATGTTGCTACCCTAGCTTTTTTTCATTTTCATTTGTATGGAGTATCTTTTTCCATCCCTTTACTTTTAGTCTGTGTGTATCTTTCATTCTGAGGTGGGTCTTCTAAGACAGCATATCTATGTGTCTTGTATCTTATCCATCAGCTACCCTCTGCCTTTTGATTGGATCATTTAAGACACATTTAAAGTTATTATTGAACCCGTGACCTTTTGGTGTACTGGATGATGCTCCAACCAACCAAGCCAGACCAGCCAGGGCAGCTGTTGAGAGATAGGTTATTGAAATTACAAACTTTAATGGCAGGTTGGCCTATTTTTTTCTTGCACTTCTATCAGGGATTCTCTTGTGAATTGGCACATTTATCATTTTTAAATGACCATGTTTATCTTTGATAATATTCTTTGCTTTGAAATCTTTTTTTCAAGTTATTTTATTTTTTAAAAATTTCTTTAAGTTATTACATATGTGTCCTTATCCCCACATTATCCCCCATCCCCCCACTCATGCCCTCACCCCTCTGTTGTCTGTGTCCATTGGTTAGGCCTATATGCTTGCATGTAAGTCCTTTGGTTGATCTCGCCCCTTTACCCCCACCCTCCCCTACCTTCCCTCTGAGGTTTGAGCATCTGGTCGATGCGT
>NW_006296279.1:651127-677608 GCF_000327345.1 Myotis davidii | reverse complement strand
TGTCTGAGATTTTGCTGCCTGTGGATTCCTCTAGTATTTTTATGGTTTCCCATCTTATGTTTAAGTCCTTTATCCATTTTGAGTTTATTTTTGTGTATGGTGTAAGTTGGTGGTCTCGTTTCATTTTTTTGCATGTATCTGTCCAATTTTCCCAACACCATTTATTGAAGAGGCTGTCTTGACCAATTACCCCCAAACTTACTCCAAACACTCGTTACTTCATAGTGTCTGTGGTGTTAAGAAATCTGACCTCAGCTTAGCTGAGCTCTCTGCTTCACAGTCTCTCGTAGCCTGCAGTTGAGGTGTTGGCTCTCTAGTCATCGTAAGGCCCAAATGGGGAAGAACCTGTTTCTAAGCACGCCGTTGTTGGCAGGATTTAGTTCCTGGTTGTTATTTGAAGGACGCGAGTTCTTTGCTGGTCATTGGTAGGGAACTGGCCTCCTACCCTTGCTACATGGACCTAACATTGCAGTTTGCTTCATCAGGCATGCAAGCAAAGACAATGGAAAATCTATCCACAAAAGTCATAATCTTTTAACCTAACCACAGGCATTCCATCACCTTTGCTGTATTCTATTGGTCAGAATCAAGTCACTAAGTCTAGCCCACACACAAGGGCTGAATACCAGGAAGCAGGAACCCGATTCATTTTATTCCCAAACTGTTTTTACTAAAAGTTATTCCTTCACTAAGGCAATTAAAGTTATGATAAAAATTTAAGTTGGGAGGAGTTACATGTGACCTATTTTTCTTAAGAGAAAACTGTTTATGTATTCCCATAAATGCTGTTAGAAAAATAAAGTTTCCTAAAGACATTTTATTATATAGCATGGTTCCTCAAACTTCATTATTAGATTCTTCCTGTGTTCACTTATTGATACCTTCTTATGAGTATCTATAACAGATTACTAACTTAAAAAAACTAATGCACGTTTCTCTTTCTTACATTTCCTGTAATCAGAATGTATTCATTATTCATTTTGGGGAAGCACAAAGAGAAAGATCCTGATTTGAATTGTAAGTCATATTATTCTCTTTGAGGAGACCTGATAAGTGATCAGATAAGACCCGTGTTAAGTGATCAGCAGTTATTGACATTTATGGGTAATATATCCTTTGGGTAGCAGGAAGAAACATTAAAATACAACATATTTATTAACTAAACTTGGCCCTGTAACCAAAGTATTTGCAACATTAATATTTTTGAAAATCATTAAATTTTTGCTTGTTCCGTACACATATTTCTATTAAGATAGAATTTTATATTCTTTCATCATTTTACTCACTTAATTGTAGGATTAAGAAAAAGTTTTGATCATAATTTACCTTTACATCTACCCATACTAAATTTGAATTATAGAAAAAATATTTTTTCATTAATATTACCAGATGCATCAATACTGTGATTTATTTTTAGTTGTGCAATGAAAAAAATAGTTGGGTGATTTTTCAAAAATGATAACCTTGAAATTAATCACATGGTCATTAAAAGATTTCTAGGTTTGGCTATTTTTATAAAATATTTAGGATTTCACAGTGAAGAGGTCCCAAATTCCTCATACAACATGAAATTATATAAAAATAGAAGACATAGACATCTTTAACTCTTTAATCCTTTGATTAAGCAGCAAGCATATCACTCTTCCAGGCCAAACACTGCTTAAACAAAAAAGAAAAAGAATGACGTGCAAAATATTTACAAAATATGCAAAGCACACAATAAAGACATCTCACTATGTACATGTGTCATATTACTAATGAAGCTAAGATTTTTTCCACTGTGTGCTCTAGTGTACATAAATCAAATCACAGCACATCCCTCAGATACAGCACTTTGGCCTGTGGCTGGGATAGAACAGATTTTAAATGAATCACAATATACTTAACAGCTGGACAGATGCTGGGGCTGACCAACTTGACTGACATATGCCACATATTGCATACTGAAGGCCTACTGACAAGACAAGACAATAAAAGCTGTATAGTATGCACATATGCAAGACAATCTAAATACTTGAAGCTTTAGATATCTTTTGTCCCCATGGCTCTTAAAGTAAAAATAAGTATAAATTCTTGAATATTAAATATTTTAAATTAGATTTTATCTGGTTACAGTCCAGGGGAAGAACTATTTAAGTTGATCCAATGAGAATGACAGACACATCCTGGAAAAAGTTTTTGATTATGCCAGAACTTAAGGTCCTTAATGGAAATAAGTGGTCTAAATGTCAAAATTAAAACTAATTAATGGGCTTGAATCTAGAGCTCTTTAAGACTTTAGAGCAGCGGTTCTCAACCTGTGGGTCGCGACCCCTATGGCGGTTGAACGACTCTTTCACAGGGGTGATAAGAGTGATTATGTTGTTCATTATATTCCATAAATGAGATCATGTGATATTTATCTTCCTCTGACCATCCTGCATATCAGATATTTACATTACGATTCATAACAGTAGCAACATTACAGTTATGAAGTAGCAACGAAAATAATTTTATGGTTGGGTCACGACATGAGGAACTGTATTTAAAGGGCCAGAAGGTTGAGAACCACTGCTTTAGAGCCAATGATAGGGACTATCTTCCCAATAATTTGGGAATATACGACCCCTCAAATAATAAATTAGGCCCTCGGATGTTGACCATTTTGTGAAGTAGCTCTAAATATGATGAGAATGTGAATGTGCAAACATTTAGCCTTATGTTCCACTAGTATAGCAATCTGTCCCTTTGCACAAGTCATGATTCCAATATGAAATCATCATATCAAAAATATTAGTAACACATTGTTGAAATACTATCACTTTTAAAATATTCTTTGTAAGTGCTTAATGATTATGTGTTGAATTAAGAAGACCTGAAATGTTTTTTTGTTTCTTTATAAAAAGGGGTCTCAGCATTTTAAGTTAACAGCACAATTGTGACAATATACGGATATATCTTTAGATAACACAAAACAAATCCTTAAATTTATTTTATAAAATAATGTTGATGATTTAATCCTAAACCAAACCCAGTCATACACGTTGGCTACAAGAAATACACAAATGTATCCAAATAGTACAATAGAGATTTATCAAGAAACCATCATTTATATTAAATGCAGACCATATTAAGTGTGAGGGCAGTTTTAAGTTCAGAACCTAAACACAAAAAGGGTATTGTAATAAATGCTTCCATTACCACTATCTCCACATAACTGACAAAATATAATTCGCTTCTAACATCCCTAGATGTAGGCAACTACTAGTTAAAAGCAGACAGCATTTAGAAACATTAAAAAAAAAATCAAAATTAACTTCATTTTCAAGGAACTTAAAGACATTGTCCTTTAACAAATTAATTCCTCATTCGTATGAATTATTACTCTGATCCTCTTCTTACTGATAGATGACAGGTCAATGACCTTTAAGCAAGGACTTTGCACTAGGACCCTAAGCTCATTTTAAATGGTTAGTAGGTTCAGTACATTCTTTCTGGTTTCATATAATTGCTTTGCAATTGATTAAATTGCTTTCTTTGAAAGGAACATATTAATATTCCTTTAGAAAAGAAAGCAAGATTTTATTTTTTTAAAAAGGGATATGCAGCTATAATTTCTTAAATATGCATTAAATGAACATATGCCAAAATATGAAATGCAGGCTACTTATTCTTACACTCCTAACATAGGAAAATGTTAAAATTAAATTAAAGAAAAAAAAAGTCAAACATCCTTATCTTGAGAAACTTAAGGAGTTTTCACAATTCCTATGTCAATATTCTTGTACTAAGAGCCTTGACTATGAAGAGGCAGGAATATAAAGAAATCTCAATAAAATAAATACAGTAAAAACAAAAACCCCTTGGTATACAGAATACTTAATCTTTTTTTTTTTCCTTTTATGAGAGCATGTTGCTGAATATATACTCTAGAAAGGAGCCTAACTGTAGGCTTTTTCTTATACAACATCTCAGTTGTGTGAACTAAAAAATTTCTTAGACATCCACTACGCTAGCCCACTGCCTCAGTTCCAGCCTCAGTATCTAGGAAGGATTAGTCTTTCCTCGTTCTTGCTGGTCAGATGAGCATTGGTATATGGTGTGGGAAAAGTTACTGCAGCTCTGTCCAACTTAATTTTAGTGCAGTGAGGACTGTGAGTCTGTCTGAATTCCAATAAGTGATGGTGGCTGCTGACCACCAACTGTGGACAACACTGGTCTTGGGTTTAGACGGGGTGGCATAGAGTTAGCAGGGCGAATGAGAGGTGGTGGAGGCTGATTTAGAGTTGGCCGAGGCTGGATGAACCGAGCCTGCTGCTGGAGCGGAGGAGGCTGCCGGTGAAGAGCAGGGGCAGCAGGCAGTGTTGGACGAAGAAGTGGTGGAGGCTGGTTCAGAGTGGCAATGGGGGCTGTTGGTGTTGGAGTGGATGGTGGGGCAGGAGGTGATGGACCCAGAGTCCGAGGAGCCTGTGGGGTCTGTGCCTAGAGGTGAGGAAACAAAAATACATGTATGAGATGATCGTTCCTAAGGAGCTTAATACAATATAGTTTGGGCTGTCACAGGAAAAACAAAACAAATCAAAACAAAACAAAAACATAACACCAGTATATTTTGGAAGCACAAGCTTCTTTTATTTTAAACAAAACAAAACAAAAAAACCCCAAACTGAAAAAGCAACGAAGCTACCAAACAGGCATCTTTATTAGTAAATAGCTTAACACTGGAAATAAAAATAAGACTATGAAAGAACAATACACTCTCCATTCTTCTAGGATCAGATCTTAGCATGTCATTATGACTTAAGAGTCACGAGAGATGCACCACTGAGTAAGTGTATTGTCAACCTTTCATGCTCATTTAGCTCGTCCTCTGACCAATTAACCTTACAGACCACCACACAACATGGTGATTCCTCGACTCATATTAGCTCAAATTCCATACACAAACACACCTCCTCTTCTTCATCAGTGCTCTTCCCTGATGGCACATTAGAAGCACTTTTTGTCTCCTCCCCTAAAGTAGAAGCATCACCATTAGAAGCCTGGGTTCCTTGTTCTGCTTCCCACTCCTGCAATACCTCCTCTAAGTTAAACCGACGCCTGTAGTTTACAAAGAAGTTCTTCACTTGGCCAACAGTCTTGTTGCCAATTACATCTGCAATAGCTTGAAAATCTTTACCATATTTGCGGACACCTGGAAGGCAAAGTAAATAATACACCTGGTGAAGGATCAATAAGGAGAGCTGTGTGTACTATACATCATGCACACACACAAGATACCAGCAATGAAAATCCTTTCTGACAAACTCTGCTCATTTCTCAGTTCTAAGATAGAGGCTAAGATATCAGGGTCCCAGATGAAAACAATCAATTATGTCATTTCATCGAGCCAGCCACTTGCCTTCAACTGAACAATCAGAAACTTACCATTTTTTACATACTCAGTTATTTTCTCCAATCCTCTCTTGAACTCTCAAATACAGTCCATTTATTGTAAAGCATTGAATTCTTTGTTCCATCCTCAATTCCATATTCATTTATTTCCCTAGTAGCCAGTCACCTAAATTTGAGCAACACCGTTTGTAAACAAGACAGGATGGGAATGAGCCATCTCTTTTATCCCCTCAATGGAATGAGTGAGTAGTCTTAGGGTTCCCCCATTAAGAAAAGCATTATAATTTTGGTCTTAATACCAAATTTAATGATTACTTGCTATCTCACCAGGGTACCAACAAGTAGAAATGAGATAAGAATTAACAAGCAAGAGAATCATCACAATCTGACAAATGAAAAAAAGGGGAGGTATTTTTCAGTTAATTGAATGTCAACTCATGTAATAGTTCTAAAGACTGTGTCTATGAAGGAGACTTAGCTATGCCTTCTAGACGTAAGGATAAGGTTACAGCAGCAACTACTTGGAGAGCACTTGTGCTTCTCATCACTACCTCCAATTTAAGGACTGCACATTCAGTCATTTGAGAACCTAACTTTTCATTATGGACATTTTATTAAATTACATTATGAAGGATAATATTTATGAACTTGAGATAGTCAATTATGCTATGGAATAATTTAAAAATGACTTTATATAATCAGATGGCTAATAATTTGCTTTTCAGGAAATTCTAAGAGAGGGTCACTGACTTATTCTTGAAACAGATGCACTTAGCTCAAAATACAAAAGTTGTCAAAATTTTTGATTTTATAATTTGAAAACTGCTTTTTAAAGTACCAGAGAACAATAACTCATTAATCACAGAGATGAGAATGGAGAAAAAAAATACTGATGCTTATAATATAGTCTGGAAGCAGCCAAAAATATGGGGATTGAAATGAGCAACATGTATACAATCACAGATGAGAGAATAATATAAGGATACGTTAAGACCCCAGCAGAAATAGATATATTCTTACTGGTACCTATTGGCATTACCCAATTACCTTAAAGCACCAATGTGATAGGACATAATTTTTGTTTTTAAATTCTGCCCTTATTTTATACTAAGAACTTGAGAATAAGTATCTCTTGCTACACTCGACCAGTGAGGCTTGACTCTTAGAGCATTTGGGGGGAAGTCTGACATTATTAAGCTATAACCATATCCCATTTTTAATATAGAATTTGAGGTATGTAAACTATGCTCATTTGTTCCATTCTCAAAGGAATAGGACAGACAACATATGCATGACAACATAGTAGTAATGATATTCAAACACTGTTTACAATATTTTAGCAATGTAAATTAATTTATATTCTCTTAAAATTCATGAGCTAATTTCCAATTGGAACTTCATACTGAGTATAAATTCTAATGGCAACTAGGTTCTACTGAGGGTTTATATGGCAATAAAAATTCAAGGTAATTTCATATTAGGAATTACTGCTATATATTTAAGTATTTCTCTACTACATATACTTTGGAAAACAACAAGTCATTTGAGATCACTGCACTGAAAAATAACTATGAATCAGAAATCCAATGCAGTTTCTTAATTTTCATAAAAGACATTTAACTTACATTCTAGAAATGCCCGAACCTTATCGAATACATGAGTTTAGAAACGAAAACCTTAAATAAATCTGGATTAGATCTGTATTCCTAGCAAGAAATCACATTAAGACAAACGTGGACTCTGAGTCTGGAGATATTACAGCCCTCAGAACACCTATTTGCTAAGCAAAATATATTCCAAAACCTACCATTAAGCTATTTCCAGATAGACTCCTTTATATAACTGTCCCCGCTTCTTCTGACTCTATTCTTTTTGATCTTCCACTTTATTTTCTCTTGTTCAATGGACTTTACCTTATCACAATATTGTTGCATTTCCAGAATTATAGACCACCAAACCAAAGCTGCTTCCTATAGGAGCTTTAGTTTTCCCAGACATTTTCGATGTCAAGAACTTTTTCCAAGTCACCTCGGTGTGTCTACTATTAACTCATGTATGACAATCTTATATGAACTATTTTGCAAAATGTTAAGGCTCAGACCATACTGCAGACTGCTGTGGTCTAGCTAAGGGCCCCAATCATGTCCTGAGAACAAATGGGCCCAGATATTAAGGCCCTCAGTCTGCAGGATGCCTGCACAGGGTGTGGGCATGGGCTACAGTTCCGTGACAGTCTCCTGTTTGCAGCCTCGTCTGTTTGCCCCAGTATGCTGTGACAAATTTCCTAATTTTCTGTTGGCCACAATGTCAAAGGTTGGGAATTACGGTCCTACGGAATACACGCCAGCCCCAGCATCACTACAATGCTGAGTCCACGGGAAGTGCTCAGGAACCATGACTGACTTCTCTTCCCTATGAGGCTTCATTCTACTTTTCTTCCCCAAACCACTAGAGTCACATATAGCTGACTTCTCTGTCACCTTCACAATCCTAATAACCCTTCTCAACAGCCTATTTTGGCCATAAGGAGAAATTCTTAAGCTCTATACAGTGGCTGATGGCTATGAGGTGGAATTCTTAAGTTCGACAGTGGCTGGTAACTAGCAAACTCTAATAAAATGCCAATTAAAGACTTAATTGCTCCTTGAGAAAAATCCCCAGCGAAGCTCCTAGATGACCTGGCGGGAGCAGCAGTGCCGAGCAACTGACTCGAACAACATATGACATCAGAGCTCCCTTAGTTCCAATCTGTTCTTGGGTCAGGGTGGGCCGTCTTTTCTTCAGGTCACAATGAACAAGGCCGCCTGCCTGCTTCATCAGCAAGGAAATTAAATGCAGTGACTAAACCTCTCTCTCCCTGAAGATGTAAAAGGCTGAGGTCCATTGGAACCATGGTTTTAAATAAAACTTCTCACCTTGAGGGCAAGAGGCCAGCTTTCAAAGATTACTGGAATAAAACTTGAGAGACCCCTGGAAGAGGTAAATTATACATTTCTCAGGGAGAGAAAAAAATTGTTTTCAGTCAAATTTCTAAATTTAATTTGAAAGTTAAAATGAAAACGCTTGGCCTTCTATCTGGCAGATACCTTATAACCTTTCATATATATACCTTTAAAGTTTTGTTTGGGGAATTAACATAAAAATGAAACTCATTAGGATACTATATTATCATTAAATTCTATGAAAGCCCACATTTTCAATCAGTATTCTCTATTATCCAAGAAAATACATTCATATTTTTTGAGCTTTAGCTTGTAAGATAGTAACTTCAGGAACATCTGTGATATGGTGTTTCCCAATTCTGGACATGGAATTACAGACTCTTTTTTTCTTATATAGAAAGGATACCAGGAACCTGTTTTTGGTATACTTAAAAAGTTTAAAAAATTGATTGTGGATTACAAAGAAAAAAAGCAAAAACATTACAGAGGCAAACTGCTTCTAAGGAGTGGAATTTTGGGGGATATTTTTTCCTGCTTCTTATAGCAAAATTTCTTAAAGTGAGCATGTACTTGTGTAATTAGGAAATCTCAATTTTTAAAAAATGTTATCTTGAAAAAAAACCACAGTAACACCTAGAAACTCCAAGGGTGTGGTTCTTTCCTATCAGTTAGAGATTTTTAAACTCAAACTATTTGAAAATATTCATTACTTTCTACCTCCTAAAAATCCCTTCAAGGGTATGTATTAAAGGAAGGTAGAAAAGCTACCAATTGCAACAGGACAGTGACTGATGCATCTAGGCCAGAGCTCAAAGTCAAAATCATACATTCTCTTTTCTAATGTCTAGCCCTTCTCTTCTGAGTTTTACATTCCCATCTTCCATAGTTAAACATTAAATTCCATAAACAATTAATTTGAATCATTAATTATTTGAAGCAAGTGCAGCAGAGGGCTGACAACACTTTTTGATCTCCATTCTTATATCTGTTATAATAGAACAAACTCATATGGCTTGTCTTTTAGTTAAAAAGGTAGGAATCTCCTATTTCCACTTCCTTTTCATTGTTTATGTACCAGGTCGGTCACAACAATCCTTATGTGTTAACCAACTGCCCAATCTTTTTTTCCTTCTTTAGGCATGATTCTAGCTTTTTAAAAAAGTAGGGGATAAGATGAGAAAGAAGACAAGTTCTAGATTTGCAACTTTATTTCTCCTAAAACAAAATGAATGTATGAACTACAGGGAGAGAAGGTAACACTGAACTGTAAGCATAATCCCCTTGAACATAGTCCTGTTATTTCTTGTTCTATATGAGAAGGCTGATAATACAAAAAGTTAACTAAAAATTAAAAATTGACATCTTGATAAAACTGGAAAAAGTTTTTTATCTTAAAAAGCACAAGTATTTTAGTTGAGGAACATATTTTTTAACACTAATGACTACAAAATAAATATTGCACATTTAAGAGGAGATCTAAAATAAAAATGGCAAATATTGTATACCACGCTTCTGCCTCTATGTATTCTAAAGAGTAAATGTTATTACTCTTTATAAGTTATTTTTAACAGAGTTAATAATTGTTCAATTTACTTGAAAAAAACCCCACACACCTAGAATCTATTTTCTTTCCTAATTCTTTTTAAAATTTATCTTTACTTGAAAGTATTATAGATGCTCCCTTTTCCCACCATCTTCCCCCTTCATCACACACCAGCCTTTCCTAATTCTTGCTTAATAAGAAATGTCCATCATATGAATATCAAAATTGATTTTAGTATAATCTCTAAGAGCATTATAAATTAGAAAAAATATTTATATGATACAAACTAAAAACAGAGATATTTCACCATTAACAAATATGTGAAGACTATAATTGGCTTCACTGTTAACTAATTTGTTATAATAGAAATTTTAGGTACTTAAGGCTGAAACAGATTACAGAAGTTGAACAAAGAGCATTCTTGGCAAGTATTTTAAGAGGATTAAATCATCAGCATTTATAAAATCCCACTTGGGGACTCTTGAAGAATGTATTGAAGTTATAACATAGCAAAAACTGAAACTAATGTAATAAAGTTATAGATTACACAAGGATAAATACACATTCCTATTTTGTCTGAGCATGAATTTTTCTTCTAAATAAGGGAGAAAAAAGGGTACACGATTTATTATTTATTTAAATATTATTAAAATAATATCAATATACTCAAATATTTAGTATTTAAATCATTAGTATTTAGTTAACAATATAATGGCAAATAAATTGGGAAATATATATTCCTAGGTTCTAGGAAATCATCTTAATATATTTAGTTAGCTTTAAAAGAGTTACAACAAAAGTTTACTTAATAGTAGAGTGACAAATCACACTAATGACACTAGAGCGAGTCAGTATTTCTCTCTCCAGGCCACCGTAATAGTCAACTAGGAGCACGGTAAAATAAAGCATTTAGCAAATGAGCGTTAAATCCGAATATCTATGCAAAATGTCTTAAATATAAATGCTATGTAAATTAAAACATGTTACTATCAAAACATAATAAAATTGAAATAGCCACATAATAACATCATATAAAGGTTTATCATAAATAAAGATTAAAAAGAAAAATACAAAAAAACAATTGCCTGCTAAGATAAATAGTTCTTGATAGCAAACTGTCCATGTTAAAATAAAAACTGCAATTATGTACCTTAACCACACTGAAACTCAGGTATAGGTGACATTACTATATAATTATATTGTTTATAAGATACATTATATAAATGTGTGAACATATGAGGCAAACATGGCACTTTTTAATTCTCCCTCAAATAACTATCTTGGAAACAAATAGCTTTACATTGTCTTATTTTATGTAACAATAATAACAAAACTGACAACAATAACAAAAAATGAAAACAAAAATTCCACACAGAATCAAATAAATAAAAACAAAGACATTGACATATTAATAAAGTACTTTTGAAATCCCAAGAACATGCATATTTCTGTATAAATTGCTGACCTAGTGTAATTTGTTTAGGGTTACTTTTTAGATAGCATAATAATATAATACTGAATATAGCTCAGTGGAGAGGAAATGTTTGATTATATCTAGAAATGCTCCACTCTTTAATATTTATAAGCTGCGGTAATGACCACACATGTAATTCACACTATACATGTAAATCTTGGGATTGTCCCTTCCCTGGAATGCAGCTTTGCATAATGTCCAACCCAGCCATAAGATTCATCAGACTCTATCCCTTAGTGCTGTAAGAACAGTTATAAATCCTGAGGGCAGTATAGAGAAACATTAGCCCAGATTTTCCTTGGTGATTCTCTTCAGAAAATTCTCTCACTGGGATAATTTCTTATACTAGAGAATAGGATTAATATACTAACCTTTAAGCAACTGAATACTGGAAACCAGGGTTAAATTCTATAGG
Source organism: Myotis davidii (assembly GCF_000327345.1). Classification (NCBI taxonomy): domain Eukaryota; kingdom Metazoa; phylum Chordata; class Mammalia; order Chiroptera; family Vespertilionidae; genus Myotis; species Myotis davidii. The sequence continues at coordinate 665,861 of NW_006296279.1, read as the reverse complement.
CTACAGACTGCGATGGAGGGAAACACAGGCTTTACGTCAATAAAAGCAATGCCTACTCAAATAACTATGTTAGAGCTATAAGTCATAGTTCTAAATAATCTGAAGATGCCATGAAAAATACTGATTTTTAAATCGCTAGTTTGTAATTTTAAAACAATTAATGAACATTATAAATCAATTAACCTTTGTTCTGGCTCATTCAGAAACATAGTTCTACAATATAGATGTGCTCAGTGCACATCCAGTACCCTGCTTCCACAGGGTCAAGCATTTTATTTATGAAATGACTGTGTGGTGCTTTAGAGGCCAAAGAGAAGGCTGCCATTATCCTGTGGGCACTCTCCTGTGACAATTTCAAATCACACTGACTTGGTAGTTATTCACTCTAATACAAACTGCAGAGCCATCTATTAATCAATCTTTAATTCCATTATTCTCACATCTGAATGGTGCTTGCATAGTATTTTTGAGTTAAATATATTCTCTATGTTTGAATATTTGGAAATATTTTTAAAGGTATACTTGTATGTTTCCCTGGGCTCAATTCTCTTACAGTAGTGAACCTAGATAAAATAGCTATAAGTCCTCAACAAAAGAGGGATCAGCTATGAAGGAACAGATTGCAGGCCAAACTTAAAATTACACAATCAGTCCTCCAGATAGTTTATTCTGAAGGGAGAAAAAAAAATCTACAACATTGAATAAAAATATGCAATTTGCCCTTCTTTAAGTAATTCAAACACGAGAAAAATCCAAGTTTATAATGCTTCCAATTTGCCCAACAGTATTTCTCATACAAAAAATGTTCTGCCATAGAATTCAACAAAGCACTCTTATAAATACTGTAGTGCATTAAAAATGCTAAATGTATATTTTTGATATATCTCTTGTAATATCTATACATTTTTAAAGTCAGGTTTCTAAGCATTCAGTGGCACATCTCTTAAGGCATAATAAATACACTGAGAATAAAGCACACCATTAATATTTTCAATACCTGACATTTATCAAATAGATACACTATTATACAGAGAAACCAGAAACACATACTAGTTTATTCAAGCTTTTAACCACGTTATCAATGACTGATATGGTAAGAATGAACCCAACTGAGGAATACCAAAGCAGAGGCAGAGAGACCACACGACTGTGCAAGCCTGACAGCACCATCACTTTTTTAGTTCTGATAACGAGTTACACACTGTTCAGGACTCGAAATGCACAGAGGCTCAGTATGTCATATTCACACGGACAGAACAGAATCCCTGGTCACCAGGACTTTGTGGTTAACACAAGAGCCCTTTCTCGACCCATTTCTAAAGGCAAGAAGAACTACGGTGGTCACCTTTCATGACAAGTTCAGTAATTATTAACAACAAGAACTGCTTATCTTTAATATACCTTGCACTGCTAGAAGCTGCTCCTCTGTGGTCCAACGGGCATTAATTTTCTGATTTGACTACAAAATTAAAGAAAAGTTTCCTAATGAGGATATGAAGACAGACATTTTTCCAAAGTGCTTACGTACTTTTTAAAAAAACTTTTCACCAAATCACAGACATCAGATTACTAAAACTCTGATTTTGGAAGATTTCACTTTTATAAGAATTTATATATATTCTGAGTTACCTTTTACCCCCACAAAAAGATAATGAAAGAGAAATGTATCAGTTTGGGAGAATGAACAACATTCACATTTATACTCTCGTCAGAAAACCTATTTAAAACAGGCCAAAATATTCACTCATTTTCCAACTACAATGTTCCTATCACTCACTGCACATGTTAATTTCAGCCTCATTTTAAACATTTAAGAGACTTTGTTTTTTCTTTAGATGAAATCTGTGACTTTTTCTAAAATTTCTTCTCTTCACACTTAGATTACATTACCTATAATCTAGTATTTTTGTTTATGAAATGACTGCGTTGTGCTTTAGAGGCTAAAGAGAAGGCTGCCATTATCCTGTGGGCACTCTCCTGTGACAATTTCAAAAAAATAGTGTTGTATAAATTAACACAGAACTGTAGATCAGGCTTAAGCCCTAAAACATTTCTGAAGCAGAAAGTGACCCACTCTAAGAATATTTCCCCCAAGGCCTTCCATATTCCTCTCAATATTTTTGTTTCAAAAAAATCCCATGTTTAGGATTTTTATTATGGCAATATTCAATGTTAAACAACCGATCGAATTTCACTGGTGTATACCCGTTAGTAATCAAGGACCATTGGCAGTTAATGGAGGAACAGACGTAAGCACACCAGCCTCCAGAGGTTTGCCGTAAAAACTGCCCAGGAAAAGTGCCCTCATGTGATACAGGGGCATGCTGGCAAAACAGAAAGGCTTCCTCTGAGAAGGGGTGATTAGGTTTTATCTTACTCATGGTCTCAGCAATAAGAGTTTCTACAGAGCACACATGGTCTGAGTAACACCAACTCCCTCACCACGTGTGAAGAGGTATAAGTAAGCATTCAGAAGAAAGAATAAAACAAAAATTGAAAATTTAAAAAAATTATTAGAGAAGAAAAAGTAAAACAGGACTTAGAGAAAGGGAGGGGAAAAACTAAAGAAAACACTGAATTCCAGATGATGAGACTAAAACCGAAAAGCAAGCAAGCCAGGCAGACAGTGGGTAATGCTCGACGTTAGGATACTGGCAATGAAGCGAAGAACAACAGTAAAAAGGTAAGGAGAAAAGAGAGGGAATGGGGCACACAGAGGCAGTACTAAGGAAATGGTTAATTAAGGCTAGAGAAGTGAAAAGAAATAAAGAAAAAGATGATAGAGGAAAAACTAGAAAAATTAAACATACGCTCCCCAGGCAATCTAACGTTAGCCTGGCTGTGAAAGGTAGATAAAAGAGGTCCTTGGTGCCCAAGGATAATTGATTCTGGAACCTATTTAAAACAGGCCCAAATATGTCAAAGTAAATGGTTAAAATCATAAAAGATTGATTGCAATTTAATGTGAATATGAAATGAAAACTTATAAAAATTAGTTCATTAAAAATACAATAATGGCCTTAACTTACATGTTTCATTCTATTTATTTTTGGCATATCTTCTCTGACTATTTAATAGTAATACCCCCCAGCTTTGAAATTCATAATATGAGCATAGAATGGGTTATCTTGGTTTTGAAGACTTCAACAATTTCTCAAGGGCCTCTTGGTTTTTGGTAATCAAATTATCTTTTTTTGAAATGCTTATCTGTGAGTGGCCATCCTTTTTCCTTCAATTGTTAATTTTGTTAGATACCCATCTGTCAATAATGTTGCAAGTGATGAAAGCCATTCTCTTCTATTTTCATAGACTTCATGAAGTTTTGCATCTTTTGCAAGATTTATAACTTCATTTTGTTTTGTTCTGCATTTGCACTGTGTGAGCAAGAAAGTAATCAAGCTGTATGCTGATACGATGGGGGGGATAGATAAGAACTGGAGTTAACTCAGGAAAGGTCGTGAGAAACACTGATCTGGGAAATGGGGGAGGAAGGCTAAGATGATGAATTCAACGTAAGATACGTTGACCATGATATCCAGGTGGAGCTCTGGCTCCACTTGAAGCTAACAGAGATGCATCTACTCAAATGCTCATGAGGGAAAATAATGGAGTCAAATCTTACTCAGATGTGAGGTTCTAAAATCAGCCTATACATTTTAGAAAGTTTTGTCAAATTTACTTTTGAAATGTTCTCACAAAGGCAGCCATGGGGATGGGCACACAGGCCCAAAGCGTTAGGTGTTCTTCCAGCATCGGGATGGGCCACTCGTTTTTTAGTTAAATCCCAGACGAAGCCTTTGGCGTGAATTTAGGGTAGTACTGAATGAAAAAGATGAACACATATTATAATACTACAATCTCACTAAGTTCAAGGACATACTCACACAGGAGGCATGTGGAAGTTAACACTGACTAAAGGGACAGTGGGCTCACACTTCCCAGCCTCGTAGCTGCTCACTCAGGGGCATACACTTGATAAATGGAGTTCAGGCAGAATGGCCAGTTTTACCACGTTTGCAATGACTAAATGTTCTTTGTTTTATTAGCAGAATATCTGTCCTTCAATTGTGTCATTTAAATGTACATATCAAGTGATAAGATTGGTATTTTTAATGAGAAGAGAGAGAAATGAACTCTGAGGATAAAAACTTGGAGAATGTCTACATTTATGTATAGAAAGGATAATACAGCTGAGACATAATAGTTATAAAAGAGAACATAACCTCTCAAAAGTTAAAGAAAAAAGAGAGGTTGACATCTATGTCCAGGGCTCAGAAAAATGCAAAGGAAACAAGGAGTTAGAGCTGTGGAAACTGGTCATTAGCACCAACCAATGTTAACTAACCTTTAAGAAGAAACCTCAGTAGAAAAATGCAGGGAGGGGAGGGGAGGAAGGAGTTGAAATGGTTAAGGAATTAAACAGTGTAGGTGTAACAAAATGGAAGCAACGGAAGAGGGGTCAGACTGAAGGAGAAAAGGAGTAAAAAAATTTAAATACATAGGATTCTTTTCAGTCACCGATTTTTATATTCCCTTTTAAACCCAAGAAACTTTGGTAAAGATTAGTTTATATATTTAGGAATCTGAAACTGTGTGGTAGGTGTGATTAGCTGGATGGTACCACTGAGAACATTCTACAGCAACCCCAGTCTGAAATACCATTGTTTTTAAAATAATAAAATGTTAATATAAAACAAAACAATCTAATATAGGGTGGGCAAAAGTAGGTTTACAGTTGTGCGTACACAATAGTTTAGTCCTATATTCAGCATCTTTACCCCTGCTAACTTACTTTGTCTTTATATCTGTCCCATTTTTGTCAGTAGTGGATTTGTAACACCTCTGAGTGGGACGAGTTAGAAAAGGTCACCAAGTCAAACCCTCCACGCAAGGCCAAAAATTCCATACAACATCCATATGAAAGAATGTCACCAACCCAGGCATGGAAACATCCACAGATGGGGGAATTTCTCGCTTCAAAAAGCATTCCTTTCTCAGTTTCTTGCTTCCCGGATTAATTAACGTCCTTGCCTCCACCTACCTCCACCCACAACAAATCAAAGCATAACCAAACATGCCATCACTCCCATGTACCTTCAAGGAAATACACTCATTTCTACTTGCAATGGTCTTTGGATTTATCACTTGCTGTCCATTTCTACAACTAATACCTGGCCCTACCCGGTGCCCCTTTACCATTTACTTTATCACTCATATGCCTGGTATTTTAGAAGCTGCAAAGTTTTTAAATTATCCTGTATAATACTGACAGGACAGCTTCCCTAAAATTAAAAATTTTCATTACTTCCTTCCTATATTGAAGGAACTAGAAGGTGTTTCCATTTGACTTAATTTAAAAGACAGACGTCTCTTCCTAGGTCACACAAGGACTTGTGTTCTCTAGTCCTTACCCGCTGATCTCTATCATAAAGAAGTCCCTGTCAGCTCTACCTTGTTAATCTCTCTCATACCTGGTGGTCATTGGCCCTCTGAATCCAAGTGTGCCTTCCTAAGTAGACAGTACACTATTTGAGAAAAGACTGATTTACATGGGTTGGTGAATTCTCAATAGTTACTAGTACAATAAGGAGCACATAATAAGTGTTCAGAGAATACCTGTTGATCAGTTTTTTAAAATGCATTTATTTTCTTCCACTGGATCTATATTTTGAATGTACTGCTCAACACCAAAACACTGTTCATGAGTCCCTGTGCCTGTCCTTTTTGTATGTACAGAAATCCCACTTATCCTTCAAACCTCAGCTGAAACAGCCCCCTCTGGGAAGAATTCCCTGATGATCCCAGGTAGAATGAATAATGACCACTTGTTTTCCTTGTTAACACTTCACTTATAAATGTATCATACAACTCCAATCAGTTTCTAGACTGCAAGTTCTTTTTTTTAAAGGCAGATGGAGAAAAGGAGCAAAAAATAATCCATCTCTTCCTCATTTTTATGGGTCCCCCCTTTTCCGAAACACACACTTCCCACAGTGCCTAACACAGTGCTTTACATGAAATAAGTGATCAATATACATTTATCGAAATATGGACTATCTTCATCAAAATTTTCCCTAAATAAAAATAAATACAACCAATAGGGGAGGCTAGGGGACTGTCTAGGGCGGGGGAAAAAAATGGACACATATGTAATACCCTTTGTAATAAAAAATTAAAAAATAAATTAAAAAAACAAAACAAACAAAAAAATAAAACAAAAAAAATAAAAAATAAAAAACTATTTTAAACAAGCTCCGAAAAAACAAACAAACAACCAAATGAGTAAGTAAAGCATTTTAGAAACTGTTTACTTCCAGTTGACTTATATCACTTAGTAGCCTATTGTTCCAAAAGTTAGTGAACTTCTTTAGGTTAGAAATTCTTAGATTAGGTGATAGATTACATGATTTTTCAAGGTCTTTACTATGACTGTAAACCTAGTATTCTGAAATATGTGTATCTATTCAATGTGATCTCCCCTGAAAAACAGTAGGAATAATATAATAAATATATGTTGATAAAACTTTCTAGATGATAAAAAATATATGCATTTTCAAGTCATATGAGTTCAATAAATCAACCTCAAAGTAATATTCAAACTTTAATGTACAAATGGTAGCGAGTTAAGATTGTAGTTGTTTCGGGAGAACCAAGATGGCGGCATAGGTTAACGCCGGAGTTTGCCGCCTCGAACAACCATTTCAAAAGTGAAACTAAAAGACGGAAGGGACATCATCCAGACCCACAGGAACGGTGGCTGAGTGGAAGTCCTACAACTAGGAGGAAAGAGTAACGCATTCGGACACTCAGAGGAGGCGCAGTGCTGAAGTCAAACTCTGAGGTGCGGAGTGCGCGGAGCGGGCGGCGGTGGAGGGCGCGGTTGGCGTTTTCAATCGGGAGGGAGTCGCGGACTCTGAGCTCCAGATCCGGGCGAGTCTTTAGGGGCACAGACTCAAACGGGAGAAGCGGACTGTCTGGCTTCGGTCAGAGCGAGTGCAGCTTTCTCTCTGAGGTTTGCAGCGGTTGCTGGGACTCAGAGAGGCAGAGCCCCCGGGACAGGACTGAGCGCCGCCATAACTGCTCTCTCTCTCCGGCCCGCCCTGTTGATCCCGTGCGACCCACCCCGCCCAGGCCCGGCACAGAGGCTTTTGCCCGATAGCCTCAGGCAAAGGCGAGATTAGCACCTCCCTAGAGGACAGGAGTTCTCTCACTGCAGACACAGCTGATTCTCACAGCCACTTGGCCTGTGCCAAATCCCCCCTGGTATTAGCTACAACACCAGGCTTAACTAAAAGACTGCTCACAAAGACCACTAGGGGGTGCACCAAGAAAGCATAACAAAATGCGGAGACAAAGAAACAGGACAAAATGGTCAATGGAAGATATAGAGTTCAGAACCACACTTTTAAGGTCTCTCAAGAACTGTCTAGAAGCAGCCGATAAACTTAGTAAGGCCTTCGAAAAGACTGGTGAGACCGCCCATAAATGTAGTGAGATCCTCAAGAAATCTAATGAGGCCCTCGATGTTGTGATAAAGAACCAACTAGAAATTAAGCATACACTGACTGAAATAAAGAATATTATACAGACACCCAACAGCAGACCAGAGGAGCATAAGAATCAAGTCAAAAATTCAAGATGCGAAGAAGCAAAAAACACCCAACTGGAAAAGCAAAATGAAAAAAGAATCCGAAAATACGAAGATAGTGTAAGGAGCCTCTGGGACACCTTCAAGCGCACCAACATCAGAATTATAGGGGTGCCAGAAGATGACAGAGAGCAAGATATTGAAAACATATTTGAAGAAATAGTGACAGAAAACTTCCCCCACCTGGTGAAAGAAATGGACTTACAGGTCCAAGAAGCGCAGAGAACTCCAAACAAAAGGAATCCAAAGAGGACCACACCAAGACACATCATCATTAAAATGCCAAGAGCAAAAGACAAAGAGAGAATCTTAAAAGCAGCAAGAGAAAGAAACTCAGTTATCTACAAGGGAATACCCATACGACTGTCAGCTGATTTCTCAACAGAAACTTTGCAGGCCAGAAGGGAATGGCAAGAAATATTCAAAGTGATGAATACCAAGAACCTACAACCAAGATTACTTTATCCAGCAAAGCTATCATTCAGAAGTGAAGGCCAGATAAAGAGCTTCACAGATAAGGAAAAGCTAAAGGAGTTCATCACCACCAAACCAGGATTATATGAAATGCTGAAAGGTATCCTTTAAGAAGAGGAAGAGGAAGAAAAAGGTAAAGATACAAATTATGAACAACAAATACGCATCTATCAACAAGTGAATCTAAGAATCAAGTGAATAAATAATCTGATGAACAGAATGTACTGGTGATTATAATAGAGTCAGGGACATAGAAAGGGAATGGACCGACTATTCTTGGGGGGGAAAGGGGTGTGGGAGATGCGGGAAGATACTGGACAAAAATCGTGCACCTATGGATGAGGACAGTGGGGGGGGAGTGAGGGCAGGGGTGGGGTGGGAACTGGGAGGAGGGGAATTATGGGGGGAAAAAAGAGGAACAAATGTAATAATCTGAACAATAAAGATTTAATTAAAAAAAAAAAAAAAGATTGTAGTTGTTTCATTTTGATTTATTTTTACAATAAACCAAAAGATGTAATAAATGTTCAGTAACTTCTAGACCAATAAATGGATTTAATGGGAGAATCTATTATAGCATTTTGCTGTTACATGAAAACCTCAAAAGTAAGAGGCAGCATATTAATCTATGACTCCAAATGGAATCTAAGAATCTGAAATATAGCTAAAGGTTCACTATTTATAAGACATGTGACCTTGATCAAGTCAGTTAAACTCTCTGAGGCCCAGCTTCCTCATGTAAAATAATAGTATTTGCTTCATCTACTTCTTGGAATTTCTGAGAGCATCAAATGAGGTAGCACATAGGGAAGTGGTAAGTGCTATTACTCTGGTACATCTTACTTTATAGAATGTTAATGAGTGCGATGATCCTGCACTTTTCTGGAAAGCTTGAGATTGGAATGATCATTTCCTTGAAAATTTGGTAGACTTTTTCTGTAAAAGTGTTTGGGCCTGATATTTTCCTCTGAGAAAAAAATGTTAATTTTTCTTTCTTTTTATTTAGTGCTTATAAATTATTCAGGTTTTCTTCCTTTTCAAGATAATTTTGGTAAGACATATTTTCCTTGGAATTTCTAACTTTTGTTTAAATTTTCAAACACATTGGCATAAAGTTCTTCATGGTATCCCATCATGTTTTCAATACCTGCTGCAATTTTACATTTAATTATTAAGTTATATTTTTATATTATAGGCATTTTTGCTGCAATAATATAAAAATTACAATAGTATTTTTGGTATCACACTATCTTTAAATAAATAAATGTCACCAGAGTGTTTGTCAGTCTACCTGAGTTTGGAAGATATTAGCCTATGTATATTTCATTCTTATACATTTCCTAACCTTGAAAGAGATTATTCAAAACAAACAAACACAACTTTCTTCCTGAGTCTGTTTTCTGAAAGGCTATACTGAGTAAGATGGCACAGGGTGCACTGGTTCTGAAGCATTTCTGCTTTGCCCCTCCCCAGCCCTTCACACACACTCATTTTCAGATATTTCGACCTGCGATTTAGTTGGGGGAGTGGAGAAATGTCCCATTAGGGACCGAATAAAATTATTTGGTTAGTACATAAACAGAAAGGCAAGTCCAGGATATGAAGCATAACATAGTAATCTTTAAAAAAAATAGAGAGAAAAAAGATTTTATAATAGCTCTGTAAAAAGACTTGATTGAACCTTATGGGAATTTAATGCCTATAATTATCACAAATAGCAAAAACATTAAGTTTCAGTTGAAATACAAGCAAGATTTGAGAAAATGGTCAATCTGTTTATTGTTTTTACATTTCATATTCTCAGGGGTATAAGTACAAGAATGTAAGTTTGCATACTAAAATCCTAACTGGACATCTCAGCTAAAAGACAAATACCTTAAATTAAAATTGAAATCTGCTAAAATTAACTCTATATTTGGTGATCTTTTTCTTGCTGTGTTACCAATTCACACAAGCAGAAATGGGCTTTGAGCAAATACTGCTGCAGACCCAGAAATGGACTGGCTTGCTCATCAATGACTTTCTAGTTTTGCATACACTGGGCCTACCTGTATAGCTGTATTTCCTAATTACTTTGCTTGACAGGAAGTGCTAAAGGCAGAAAGGAAAAATTATTTAACTTAAATTATTAGCCAAGTCTCAAAAGACTATCACAAAATAGACACAATAAATTATCCATATTATAAAACCTTAAACCTTCAAAGTATTAACAATACATGTGGCCAAAATAGTAGCCGAACACTGGATCACTCAAAGAACAAGGTTAGTCACAGACATTCTTCAATGACGTACCTCAGGAGGTTTGAATTCTTCAATTCCTCCTTCCATTTTCTGTTTAAGTGCACTGTTTACTTGCTTAGCATTCTGAACCTTCAATAAAAATAACCCAAAATATGAATCAGAACACGTATTTAGGTGAGTACTCACTAAATGAAAAGGATATGTACCAAACCCTCTTAGATTTTATTTCAGAAGGATAGACACTTATCAAACTTAGGGTGCAATATTCTACTCATTCAACTAATATACACATCAACTTATATAATCTATCTAATAGATTAATAGAGATAGTTCACAACTCATGGTATTTGAATGTAATTTAACAATGTCTCTTATAACTAAATATAACTGATATATAGGAATTAAAATCCATCAATATTTTTCAATACCATAATGTATTTTATTTTTATTGATTTCAGAGACGAAAGGAGAGGGAGAGAGATAGAAACATCAATGATGAGAGAGAATCATTGATCAGCTGCCTCCTGCATGCCCCCGCCTGGGGATTGAGCCTGCAACCTGGGCATATCCTCTGACAAGGAATCAAACCATGCCCTCTTGGTTCATAGGTTGATGCTCAACCACTGAGGCACAATGGCCGGGCATCATAATGTTTTTATCAATAAAACAAGGAGTTATCAACAAGATAGTTATTGTCAGGCAAGAAGGGTAAAGGACATAAGGGCAGCAGAGATGGGATTAAAAATGAGGGATTTGATTGAAAGGGAATTTCAGAGATAAAACTCACATAATTTGGTTACTACTTGGTTTGTGTGTGTTGGGGCAGTGATACTGGCAAGGGATGAATCTAAGATGATTCTGATGTTTCAACAGAGAACATTTGGGGGTTAGATGAAATATCTAGCAGGCAGCTGGAAATACAGCTACAGAGCTTGGGAGAAAGTCACAGCTTGAGAAGTAGATTCAGAAGTCACTGGCATATAGTGCAAGGTTGGCTGGTATAGACCAAGAAAGTACAGTCTTAGAAGAATAACAACAACAGAAACAAACAAAAAAGGGAAAAGATGACTGAGAAAGGCCAGAGGCCAAATAACAGCCATTCACTGAGTACTTAGTATGTGCTAGGCACCGTTTTAGGCACTTATGATATATTATCTTGTTTAGTTCATCCCAACCATCACATTATTATCCATGTTTTAAGATGAGGAAACTGAAGTTAAGAGAAGTTGAACAGCTTTCCTAAAGTTACATGGGAAGTAGAGAGTGCAACCAGGGTTAGAACCTAGGTTCACTGACTCCAGATGCTGACTCTTAACCACTACCCGATGATGATGAGACTTTTATATTACTAGTACTACTACTGGTGATGATGAGGAGGATGAAGAGAGTAGCCACTATTCCTTCAAATGGCCAAACCCTGCTAAAAATCTACAGGCATTATCTCAAATAGTTCCCAACAACCTGTAGGAAAAGTATGATTATTATCCCCAATTTCATAGATATAAAATTGAAGCGTACAGAGATTCTACCATTTCCCAAGATCACAAAGCTAACAGGTAACAATGCTGGGATTCAAACCTAGAATAGACAGAGGTATCTTACAATTTGGAAACAAGGTAAATTTTAAAGAACAAAGCTTATGTAAATGGGTCACGAGAAAAATATGCAAAATTTTGAGTTTACTTAGGTAAAGTGAATAAGCAAAATGGACAGAATCATTAAAACTATGACTTCTATAAAATACCTGGCGTTTTAAAGAAATCAACTCCATGTCCAGTTGCCTGAGGATAGTGTTGGCTGCATTGGGACTACAGGAAACAGCTACCACATCTTCCTGGGTTAAATACATGCCCTTAGGTGGACGGCACTTAGAACGCTGAGAATGATGGCGGTGTTGTAAACTCTGATACTCTCTCCTTCCAAGTCCAATCTTGCTAGTTTGGACAGGTTGCTCGGTATTACCCTGGAAGAACAAAGATAGAGTAACAGGTCGTTTCATTTTGAACATAAGGCGAAAACTATCTATTACTAGTAGAAATATCTGCTGCAGTAAGTACATTTAGAAAAACACTTCTAACCAATTAGATTATGTATGAGCCCAAAAACACAGACGCACACACAGAGCTCACCAGTTGGGGAAAAATAAGCATGCAACATAATGTATTCTTGATTCATCCACTCAATAAAATGTTTGATTTCTACACCAAGAGGACTTTGAACAAAAGAAAAAATAGCTGAATTCTAAACTATTCCTGTTTGTTCAAGAGGGGACATATTTTCCCTAAGCAATAAAGGGCAAAACAAAAACAATGCTATTAACATTAAGTACAAAGTTTTTATAACAAAGTAAGTAGCCTAGCCGGTGTGGCTCAGTGGTCGAGTGTCGACCTATGAACCAGAAGGTCATGGTTTGATTCTTGGTCAGGGCACATGCCTCAGTTGTGGGCTCAATGCCCAGTGTGTGGGGCATGCGGGAGGAAGTCAATAAGTGATTCTCTCTCATCATTGATGTTTCTATTTCTTCTTTGCGCTCTGAAATCAATAAAAAAATACATATAAAAAATGAAAGTAAGAAAAGGGATAAATTAGGAATTATGATAAGTGGCAGATTAGACAGCTCATAAAAAAAGGTAACTTTTCATTCTCACTTTAGAGTTGTTGAAAGAGAAGTATGCTGCTAACTAAAGGTTAAAGAGGACACAATTATCTTGATCATGACAACATTTCAAAACATTAAGAAATTTCTAAGAATGATAACCATGAACTAAGCAGGATTTCATTATTACTTGCAATATTCTTAAAGTACGATATAGAAATATAATGTTATTTTGTGCTTATGAGACAGGAATCCATAAGAAACTGTGTCCATTAGGTTGAAAGCTATTTCACAGAACAGACTTAATCCAATTCTTTAGAAAAGGAACTCTGAGCAAAAGTCACACATGGCAGACATGATGCTGAGGGAAACTCCTCCCCATTCAGTACTCCTAAACTTGCTGGATACATTTTTTAAAAAATCTTTTAAAATTCATTTCTGAGCAGGTAAGAAGTGAGGAAATGCCTCAGAGACCAGAAATGTTGAGAAAGCAGGAATCCAGAGGGAGAAGTATGCAGGAGTTGGCATTTGCCCAAAGTCCGGGCTTCAGTGGACAGCAGGCACAGGGCCCAGGAGATAAAGCCAGAACTCTGGAAGGGACTTCATCACTGTGCAAGCAGAAAAAAGTCCCTGTTCTGCAGGGGGAGAGGATGATCAAAGGGAGTCACACCTACCTTGTCTTTGGCTGAACGGAAAAAAAACCAAAACAAGTCTCCCTGGGAAACCCTAACCATAGGCCTACATTCAAGCAGGTTTGAGGATTAGCTTGAAAAAATCCAAAATCCAAAATATTAAGTGTCTCAGATGGTGTGCTTTCAGACACTGAACAGAAGTAAATGCAAACTGTCTCTAGAAAACGCACTTTAAACCCAGGTCTCAAAATTTTTCTCAAGTATGCTCGAAGGAAAATCAGCTCACAGCTATTAATTGTTATACAAGTTCTGTGAGTGAGAAACAGAGAAGCAAACAATAGAATTATACCTGCAAAGCCTACAGATATTAGCATTACTAAAGGTAACTCAATAAATGTGTTATATGTGTACAAAGAAATAAAAGAATTAGGCCGGGTAGATCAGTTGGTTAGAGCATTGTCCCGATATGCCAAAGTCGCAGCTTCGATCTCTTGGTCAGGGCACATACAAGAAGCAACCAATAAATGTGCAAATAAGTGGAACAACAACTTGATATTCCTTTCTCTCTCTCTCTCTGCCCCCGCCCCCCGCTTCCTATCTCTAAAATCACTAAAAAAAATAAAAGGGCCCTGTCCCATACACCAAAAGGTTCTCTCTCTAAAGATCAATAAGAACGTGCCCTTGGGTGAGAATTTAAACCAGTGGTTCCCAACCTTCCTAATGCCGCGACCCTTTAATACAGTTCCTCATGTTGTGGTGACCCCCAATTTCATTGTTACAAATTGAACATAATTAAAGCATAGTGATTAATCACAGAAACAATATGTACTTATATATGTGTTTTCTGATGGTCTTAGGCGACCTCTGTGAAAGGGTCGTTCGACCCCCAAAGGGGTCGCGACCCACAGGTTGAGAACCGCTGCTTTATAGTATGCATACAATTAAAATGACAAGGAAAAATACTTAGCATGTAATAAAACAATACAACTTTTTTTTTTACAGCATTGTCCCAATGATATTAAAACAAGAGAAAAAAAATAAAAGAATGACCAAAGGTAATCATGATTGCTTCTGGTTGACAGGATAATAAATAATTTTTCATTTCGTTTTCATTTTAATGCTTTTTAGTTTTACTTTGACACT